>NC_143399.1:186405118-186757118 GCF_052110815.1 Crocodylus siamensis
GATGTTTTCTAGTTTAAGTAAGTTAAGAATAAAAGTTCATACTGCAGTCAAAATCCTTGTGCACTATGTTCTATGGTGATTATAATTATTTAGACAGAAACAGGCAGCTAAACTGAGCTGACAATCCTAGTGTGGGTGGAGAGAGAAAACAGACTTACATTTAAATGACAACCGCTTATCTTCTGCAATATTCATGAGGACAAACACATTACATGTACAGTGAAATAGGTCTTAAGTGACCATTTGAGCAGCTGCCAAATCAGTTACTTAATGGAAGGGGTCTTCTAATAAAGATGAAGCAGGATTGTACTTAGACTTATAAGGTAATACCTAAACTAAAATACAGATCCGAAGTCCCCCCCATTTTTTCTCTTATTTACTAGTAAATTGCTTATGAAATTCAAGTCAGTCCCAAAAAAGAGTAAGGTGAAGTAGTATCAAGTGTTGACCTGCAATAAAACTTAAACTCCTTATAAATACCCTTTCAGGAGTTAATGTCACTGTTTAGTAGCAAGAACCACTACCTCCCAGGCAGAAGTGCATTCAGGATTTTGCAGAAGGTAAAGGATCAGCAACTGACACTGCAAGGGGTGGCTGCATGCGCAAGTGCCAAGGGGCCGGCACGCCCCGGGACCCCGGGGTCGGAAAGCTCAGCACCAATCGCCCGCTCGCCCCCCCGGAAGAAGCGGCCAGGGAGACCTGAGACCTGTGGGGCGGAGGGTTCTGCGGCTGCCGTGTACCCGCAACTCCGGGAACCGCAGCGGGGGAACGCGGAGACCCGAGGGGCGGAAGGAGTGGGGGCAGCTGCCCGGCGGAAGCCCTGGGAGGCAGAGCATTCACTCGCTCCTTGCAGGTGGGAAGAAAAGCTGGCGGATTTAAAAACCGGCCTGGACTCCAGGAGGGGCGGACCGGAAGTGCCGGTGCCGGAGAGGACGGCTGGCTGGGATCCAACAGGAGGGAGGCTGTCCAGTCCACGATGGCCCCGAACATTCTGGGGCAGGGGTAAGGCCCTGGAAGGGGCTAGGCGATGGGGGCTCTAGCCCCGAGTAGCGGAGAGACTGTGGGGGGGGGGGAAGTCAGGGTACCCGACTCGGCGGGCTAAAGTGACAGCCCGCAGACCCATTAAGGTGGTGGGTGAGATCCAGCACATCCTGGCTCGGAAGGTACCTCCTACAGGGGAGAGGAAGCCTCCCGGGTAGACGTAGGAAGAGCCCGGTGGCAGAGAGTGGTAGAGAATGGTACTCGCTAGGACATTCTTGAGGACTTCCCCGGACGGGGAGGCTTCGGGGCTCACGGAGCTCAGACGTTGGTCCACACCTTGTGTGGTTGAAGGAGTGTGGGTATGGAGAGACTGGGTATCAACTGACCCGGAGGCTCGGGCGAGGGTGTAGGGGAGGAAGGAGCCCTCTTGGACCCCCCTCCCACCCCCGGAGGGGTGGGGGGAAAGAAATTGGCAGTCTCGTTCTTAGCCGGGCGAACACCGGAGGAATTCACTGAACCTATTAATCATCAAAGTCGTGGCAGGCGGTTCCGGTGTACACCGCTCGGAGACCAGCCCCTTGACCAATCGGAGGGAGGGGCGTTGAGGCGAGAGGAGACGGTGCCGTAAGCAGGGACGTTCACGCCGGCTCTTTCACATTTTGGTGCATTGGCTGGGAACTCGGCAGCGGCCAACCCAAGGACAATTTTATTATACGATGGAGCAGCAGGCAACCGGGCAGGCGATGGAACCCACGCACCAGCTGATGAATATGATGGTGCAGATATTGCAACAGCATTAGCAACAGTCGATGCGACAGACCACCCTGCAGGAGCAGTTAATGCAGCAGCAAGCAGGGACCTCTAGAGAGTATGCGGAGTTGCGGGTACCGAAGATGACACGGGAAGATGACCCGGAGGCCTTCCTGGAGATCTTCGAGAGAGCAGCATTGGCGGCAGGGCTGGAGAAGGCAAAATGGGCCGGACAGTTGGGCACCTTGCTTATCAGCCAAGCCCAGGCCGCTTACAGAGCCATATCTAGAACGGATGCTATGGACTATGATAAGGTGAAAGGGGAGATACTCCTCCGGGTAGACATCACCCCAGAGAGGCGTAGGCAGGCCTTCAGGGAGAGAGAGGCCAGTGAGGTTAGATCCCCCCGGATCCTGTGGCAGACCCTGGCGGACTTGTTAGCCAGATGGTTGAGACCGGAGGTGGCCTCAAAAGAACAGATCGTAGACCAAATTCTTATGGAGCAGTTTATTAATGACTTAGAGGAGGAAACTCAGAAGTGGGTTAGATGCCACTGCCCTGCCTCCTCTCGAGAGGCCCTGCAATGGGCTGAGCAATTCGACGCAGCTCAGGGGGAGCGGCGCAAGGCGAAAGGGGAGAGGGGGACAGACCTCGCATCCAGGCGGGTGGGGGAGGGCAGAGGAAATAGGAAAGCGAGTGCACAAGGGCCCTCCTGTTTTACGTGTGGGAAGGCGGGACATTTCACCTGGAATTGCCCCCAAGGGGTTCATGAGAGCCCCCTTAGAGACCGGGACCAACGAGAAGTCTCACTGGAGGCCGAAGCAATGGACTGTGGGGTAGGTAGTTTCAGTCCGGTCCCAGTTCTACCGTTACCTAGGGTTCAAGCTTGGGTGGAAGGCACGCCCATTTTGGCGGTGGTAGACACCGGCTGTGCACGATCCATAGTTAGGCCTTCACTTATCCGGTGGGAACAAACTCCCCGATGCGAGGGAGTCAGAATGCTGTGTCTTCGTAAGGAAAGGGGTTATGTAGAACGCTGCTGGTTGATAGTCTGGATTGGGAAAGTCCAGAGAAGACTGCCCGTAGGACTAAAGGAAGGGATATTATATCCCATTATACTGGGCCGCGACTGGCCAGAGATTTTTGATATCCTGGCACAAACAAAAGAACACCCGAAGGAGACTGGAGGCCTGATAGGCACTAGCATCCAGGAGTCTGGTGATTCGCCAATCGAGGAGGTGACCCAGGCCGAGCAATTTCAGAGGGAACAGGAGACCGACCCCGAGCTGTGCCCCTTCTGGGAGGTGGAGGCATGCGAAAACGACTCTCAGGTAGGCTCCCCGGGCAGGATGAGACCACTCCCTCGAATAGAAGTCCGAAGGGGGTTACTTTATAGGGTGGTCCGGGGAAGGCGTGAAGGGGAAGAGGTGTTGCAGTTGATTATCCCGAATGTTTCATAGATTTCATAGACATTAGGGCTGGAAGGGACCTCGGGAGATCATCGAGTCCAGCCCCCTGCCCAAAGGGCAGGAAGTCAGCTGGGGTCATAGGATCCCAGCAAGATAAGCATCCAATTTACTCTTGAAGGTGTTCAATGTAGGTGCTTGAACCACCTCCGCTGGCAGACTGTTCCAGACCTTGGGGGCTTGGACAGTAAAGAAATTCTTCCTTATGTCCAGCCTGAAACAGTCTTGCAGGAGTTTGTGACCGTTCGACCTCGTCATCCCTTGGGGCGCTCTGGTGAACAGACGTTCCTCCAGATCCTGGTGTTCACCCCTGATAAACTTATAGGTGGCCATCAGATCACCCCTGAGCCTGCGCTTTTTCAGGCTAAAGAGTCCCGTGGCTCTCAGCCTGTCGTCGTAAAATCTGTTTTCCTGACCTCTGATCATGCGCGTGGCTCTCCTCTGGACCCTCTCAAGTTTCTCCACATCCTTTTTGAATTGTGGAGCCCAAAACTGGACGCAGTACTCCAGCTGCGGCCTCACCAAGGCCGAGTACAAGGGGAGAATGACGTCCCAGGATTTGCTCGAGAAGCATCTATGGATGCACGCCAGCATTTTGGTCGCTTTACTAGCTGCAGCATCGCATTGCAGGCTCATGTTCATCTTGTGGTCAATGATGACTCCCAACTCTTTCTTCTGTAGTGCTAACCAACGTAGCACTGCCGAGCCTATAAGGGTGCTGCAGGTTTTTCCTCCCAAGGTGGAAAACCTTGCATTTTTCGGTGTTAAACACCATGAGGTTCTCGTCTGCCCATTTGCTGAGCTTGTCCAGGTCAGCCTGGATCACCCGCCTATCTTCTGGCGTGGATGCTTTGCCCCAAAGTTTGATGTCATCGGCGAACTTGGCCAGCCCACTCCTGACTCCAATGTCCACATCATTAATGAAGATGTTGAACAGTATGGGTCCCAGGACAGAGCCTTGAGGGACCCCACTGGTCACAGGGCACCATGATAAGTGACTGCCATCAATCACAACCCTCTGGGTCCGACCACAAAGCCAATTTCCCAGCCAGTGGATCATGGTGGAGCCAAGGCCACAACTGGACAGTTTGGCCAAGAGGTGATCATGGGATACCAGATGAAAAGCTTTTTTGAAGTCAAGATATATGACATCAATCTCTTCTCCCTTGTCCAGGTGATAGGTCACCTGGTCATAGAAGGAAATGAGATTGGTCAAACAAGACCTACCCGCAACAAACCCGTGCTGGCTGTCCCTTAGAATGTTAGCCTGGGCCAGTCCCTCAAGGATGGCCTCCTTAATAAACTTTTCTAAGATCTTCCCCAGGATAGAAGTCAGGCTAATGGGCCTGTAGTTAGCCGGATCTACTCTCCTCCCTTTCTTGAAGATCGGCACCACATTGGCCTTCTTCCAGTCTTTGGGCACTACACCAGAGCGCCAGGAGTTTTCAAAGATCCGTGCCAGGGGTTGGGCTATGACTCTCGCCAGCTCCTTGAGTACCCTGGGGTGCAGATTGTCAGGGCCGGCTGACTTGAAGGTATCCAGCTTCTCAAGGTGTTCCTTCACGAGGTCAGCATTGATGGAGGGTAGGGGATCCCCCTCACCCAGATTTCCCTGTCCCATAGCAGGCATGGGCATCCCGTGTGACTGATGAAAGACTGACTCAAAGTACCTATTTAATAGGTTGGCTTTTTCCTGGGCGTCAGTTGTCAGTTGCCCCATCTGGTTTAGCAGGGGTCCAACATTGCCCTTGCTTTTCCTCCGGCTCCCCACATATCTGAAAAAGGACTTTTTGTTGTCCTTGATGCCTGAAGCTAGTTGGAGTTCAGTTGCAGCCTTGGCTTTCCTGGTTTGCTCCCTGCAGGACCGGACCAGCTCGGAATAATCCTCCTTGGAGGTGAATCCTGTCCTCCATCCTTTGTAGGCTTTCCTTTTTAGCCACAGTAGGTCCGCTAGGTCTCTGGAGAGCCAGGGGGGCTGCTGTGCCTTCTTGCTGCCTTTCCTCCGTGTTGGAATAAATTTAGCTTGTGCACTGAGGATCGCTTCCTTAAGAAGCAACCACTCTTCTTGTTTTTCGGGAACAGCTTCTATGGCTGGCATACAAACACCCTCTCAGGGGGCACCTGGGGAGGGATAAAACCGAGGCGTGGTTGATCCGTTGGTGTTTTTGGCCCCACCTCTATGAGGATGTGGCTAAGTATTGCCGTACCTGCGATGC
Organism: Crocodylus siamensis; assembly: GCF_052110815.1. NCBI lineage: Eukaryota > Metazoa > Chordata > Crocodylia > Crocodylidae > Crocodylus > Crocodylus siamensis. The sequence continues at coordinate 186,410,532 of NC_143399.1, forward strand.
GTGCCAGAAAGTGAGTGCCCATAAGCCGCATCGGGCACCACTTCAACCAATGCCCCTGGTGTGGGAGGCATTTTCCCGCATAGCGTTAGATGTAGTGGGACCCTTACCAAAGAGTGTAGCGGGGCATCAGTTTATCCTGGTATTAATAGTTTATACCACCAGGTTTCCGGACGCCATCCCATTGAGGGTGGTGACGGCAAGTAAGATAGCTGACGCGTTAATGGGCTGGATATCCAAGTTTGGGATCCCACGGGAAATAGTGACGGACCAAGGGTCCAATTTTATGTCTGCGGTTATGAAAGCATTTTGTAGAGTCCTGTGTATTAAGCATCTGCGGACAGCGGTGTACCACCCACAGATCAATGGGTTGGTCGAGAGATTTAATGGGACGTTGAAGGGTATGTCGAGGCGATGCACTCAAGCAGAACCTCGAAAGTGGGATATGATGATTGCACCACTCTTATTTGCGGTGAGGGATGCTCCACAAGCCTCTTTAGGTTTCTCACCGTTTGAATTGACTTTCGGACATCGGCCCCGTAGCCTGTTGGGCGTAAAAAAGGATGGGTGGGCCGGGACACCTGTACATTGGGGAAGGACGACAGAGTATGTCCAGGAGTTAAGGAAAAAGCTCCGGTTGGCCCAAGATATTGCACTGAACAACCTAGGCCAGGCACAAGCCAGGCAGAAGGAATATTATGATAGTCAGGCACGGGCTCGGGAGCTGAGCATAGGGCAGAAGGTATTGGTACTACTGCCCGATGCGGCAAGCAAGTTCTCCACACGATGGCAAGGGCCCTTCACCGTAGTGAGAAAGTTAGGGCCAGTCGATTATGAAGTTCTGCGCCCGGGAGCTAGACGAGAGCGTCAGGTGTTCCACATTAATTTGCTTAAAGAGTGGAAGGAACCGGAGGGGCTTGTGGTCTCCCCGGGGTCGGAGGCAGAGGAGAACATTAGGCAAAGGATAAGGGGCCCAGGTAGAGACTATAGCCCGGAGATAGTACCTATGGGGAAGCAACTAGGGAGGGCACAGAGACAACAGCTAATGGGATTAGCCCAAGAATTCCATGATGTCTTTTCGGAGCAGCCAGGGAAGGCAAGGGGCGTAGAACATCAAGTTGTCACCAGAGAGGGGCAGACAGCTTGGGAGAGGTGGCGACGCATCCCATTTCACAAATGTTCTTTAGTGAAGGAAGAGATCAAAGCAATATTACAACAGGGGATCATAACACCCTCCCGAAGCCCCTGGCGCAGCCCAATTGTACCAGTGGACAAGCCTCATGGGGGCCTGAGGCTGTGTATGGATTTCAGGAAACTAAACGAACTGACTCAATTTGACGCCTTTCCAATGCCTCATGTAAATGAGTTGGTGGAGTGCATAGGACAAGCCAAAGTCATCTCGACACTGGATTTATCTAAGGGCTACTGGCAGATTTCCCTCCGAAATGAGGATCAAGCCAAAACCGCCTTCGGTACACCGTGGGGCCTATTTGAATTTAAGAGAATGCCTTTTGGGCTGAATGGGGCCGCAGCCACCTTCCAGAGGCTCATGGACGGAGTGCTGGCGCCCCACCAGAAGTATGTGGCGGCCTATATAGACGATATCGTAGTCTTTACCGACACCTGGGAACAGCACTTACGAGCCCTCAAAGCGGTGCTGTCCGAGTTGAGGCGAGTAGGCCTGACAGCCAACCTCAAGAAGTGTGCGCTGGGGAAACAAGAAACCAAATATTTAGGTTTCCTGGTGGGACAGGGCCGGGTACGGCCATTAATAGACAAAGTAGCCACTATCAAGAACTACCGGGCTCCAGCTACGAAAAGGCAGATGAGAGCATTCCTAGGGTTGGCCAGTTATTACAGGCGGTTTATCCCTCGATTTGCGGAGATTGCAGCACCGTTGACAGAAACCACCAAGGGCCGACGGGCTGGAACAATTGAATGGACGGAAGAGCGGCGGACCGTCTTCGAAAAGGTAAAAAGGGCGTTGTGCCAAGAGATGGTCCTGCATACCCCCGACTTTACCATCCCCTTCACTCTACAGGCGTACGCCCTAGGTGCGGTACTGTCGCAGTCAGTGAACGGGGAGGAGCGTCCAGTCGCCTACGCCAGCCGCCAGTTGAGTGTCCAGGAGACCAGGTACTCTACCATTGAGAGAGAATGTTTAGCCATCAGATGGGGGGTCGAATATTTCCGATATTATCTCCTGGGCCAGGAGTTTACCCTCATAACCGACCATGTTCCCCTCAGATGGTTACACTCGGCAAAAACTGATAATGCACGCATAATGCGGTGGATGTTAGCCCTTCAGCCTTACCGTTTTAAGGTAGTCTACTGCCCGGGTAAGACAAACACAGTGGCAGACTTTTTGTCCCGGTGTGAGGTGGAAGAAGGGGAAAGCCAGGAAAGACAGTTAAGGTGGGATATACGTATAGGAAGAGTGCCTGTTGGCGTCTTGAAGGGTGGGAAGTGTGCGAGTGCCAAGGGGCCGGCACGCCCTGGGATCCTGGGGTTGGAAAGCTCAGCGCCGATCGCCCGCTCGCCCCCCCGGGAGAAGCGGCCGGGGAGACCTGAGACCTGCGGGGCGGAGGGTTCTGCGGCTGCCGTGCGCCCGCAACTCCGGGAACCGCAGCGGGGGAACGCGGAGACCCGAGGGGCGGAAGGAGTGGGGGCAGCTGCCCAGCGGAAGCCCTGGGAGGCGGAGCATTCACTCCTTGCAGGTGGGAAGAAAAGCCGGCGGATTTAAAAACCGGCCTGGACTCCAGGAGGGGCGGACCGGAAGCGCTGGTGCCGGAGAGGATGGGCGGCTGGGATCCAACAGGAGGGAGGCTGCCCGGTCCACGACGGCCCCGAACGTTCTGGGGCAGGGGTAAGGCCCCGGAAGGGGCTAGGCGACGGGGGCTGTAGCCCCGAGTAGCGGAGAGACTGTGGGGGGGAAGTCGGGGGACCCGACTCGGCGGGCTAGAGTGACAGCCCGCAGACCCATTAAGGCGGTGGGTGAGATCCAGCACATCCTGGCTCGGAAGGTACCTCCTACAGGGGAGAGGAAGCCTCCCGGGTAGACGTAGGAAGAGCCCGGTGGCAGAGACTGGTAGGGGCTCAAGCGGACAGGCGGACCAGGGGCCAGTGAGACCTGGTACTCGCTAGGACATTCTTGAGGACTTCCCCGGACGGGGAGGCTTCGGGGCTCACGGAGCTCAGACGTTGGTCCACACCCTGTGTGGTTGAAGGAGTGTGGGTATGGAGAGACTGGGTATCAACTGACCCGGCGGCTCGGGCGAGGGCGTAGGGGAGGAAGGAGCCCTCTCGGACCCCCCCCCCCCACCCCCGGAGGGGTGGGGGGAAAGAAATTGGCAGTCTCGTTCTTAGCCGGGCGAACACCGGAGGAATTCACTGAACCTATTAATCATCAAAGTCGTGGCAGGCGGTTCCGGTGTACGCCGCTTGGAGACCAGCCCCTTGACCAATCGGAGGGAGGGGCGTTGAGGCGAGAGGAGACGGTGCCGTAAGCAGGGACATCCACGCCGGCTCTACTACACTGCACTCCTTACTTCCAGCCATCATCCCTTTCCCCCTCCCCTTCCCACTGGGGTGGGCAGACCATGCCTCAGGAGCACAGTCAAGTCCCCAAAGTAGGCAAAAAATTTCCCTCTCCCTCCCTGTGCAGAGGCATGCCCCCTCCCTCCTCCTTCTCTCCTGCCACTGCTGCTGTCCCTGTTGTCCCAGGGCTGAGGAGAGCGCCATAGCTACTTGTGCCCAGCACCACCTGGCTGTTCCACTGCATCCCCTCTGAATTCACACCTGCTTCCAGGTCATCTTTTCCCAGCACTGCTCCTTCACTCACCAAACTGACTAAGGAACTTCACCAGTTATCTCATCAAATTTAGGTATTTCTTTAGCTTTGTTTAGGATAGAAAGGCTTTTTTTTCCCTGAACAAGTGGTTTTCCTTACTTCCTAGTCACTGTGGATGGATACAAATGAACTGAATGATTTATATTGGAATGGTCTTTTATGGGGAAATGTTCACTGCACCTCATAAGTAATAGAACTTGTGAACGCTTGCTGTGTTTGTGTCCCCGACGTCCCCTCCAGACAGTCTGAAAAATGGGATGGGTAATCTGTTGTTAGAGCTCTTGTGTTTTCTAACAGGACACTGAGTCTTGCATTTTATCCTTTTGTCTCTCATCTTTTCAGCTGAAAGTTTTGAAACTTAGAGGCTTTTCTGCAGTAACCTACTGAGACTCCATCTTCAACATCCTACTGCTATAGGATCATAGAAAAGTAGCACTGGAAGGGACCTCACAAGGCCATCTAGTCTTAGCCAAGTGTTTGTCCAGACTGCTAATGAGAGTTTCCAGGGGTGAAGATTCCACAGCTTCTCTAGGTTTCAGTGCTTGATTGCTTTCTGTTCAAAAAGTTCCTCCTTATTGCCAACCTAAATTTCCTCCACTGAAGTTTTGAGGCTATTGCATCTAGTTTGGTTCCCTACAGTTACTCTTAAGTCATGCTTTCCAGGTCCCTAATCATTTTTGTAGATGTCTGCTGGACTCCTTCCAGTCTCTCCACATCCTTCTAGAAGTGTGGGGCCCAAAACTGAACACTACTTCAGCTGAGGAGGACTGGATACAGCAGAAGAATCGTTTCTCTTGATTCACAAGTGACACAAGTTAATACAAACTAAAGTTGCCTTTTTGCAACAGGAACACTGTTGGCCCAAGTTTTGGTCTACTGCAGGATTGTCCAACCTCTTACCAGCCAGGAGGCACATGCTGTAGGGATCACAGGTATCTTGGGTTACACGATGTAAAGTTCCCCCCGCCCACAGTTTCCCCTTGTTCCCTGTACTTCCTCCATCATGTGCTTCCCTGTGCCTTCCCTCACTATTGTGTGGTCTCTCCCATGTTCAGTCCTGTCATGCAAGCTCCCCTCAAGCTGTTGCTGCTGTGCACAATTCCCTTGCTTCGCAGGACTACCTGGATCCCAGAGTCCCAGGCTCCTTGGACATGCCATCCTGTCTGCAGGAGCTGGGACAGGAAGTACAAGCTGGATGGTGGAGGAGAGGTTCCAGTGGCAGCAGTTACTAGATCAGTGAAAGCAGCGATGCCTGCAAAGGAGTCTAGGGGCTGCAGTTTCATCCACATGCTGTCCATGAGAGATTAGAGGTCACCTGTTAGTGGTTACTGTAGACCAGGGCTTTCCAAGTCCTCCTCTGTAGTACTGGGGCCTAATCAGTCATTTCCCAGTCTGTATTTATGCATGTAATTACATTGTCCTTAGGACAGGACTTTGCACTTGTCCTTGCTGATTGATTGCAAACCACTCTCCTTCCCCACCCCACCCAAGTCTGTCCAGGTCATTTTGTATTTTCGCTCTACCCTTGAGTGCGCAACTCCATCCAGCTTGGGGCCATCAGCAGACCTGCTAAGCATGCACTCAATTCCATAGTCCAAATCATTGATGAAGATATTGAACAATACAAGACCCAGGACAGACCTCTGCGGAACCCTACTTGCTACTTCCTTCCCACTGGACATTGAGCCACTGATGACTACTCATTGAGTATAATGACCCAACCAGTTATGTATCCACCTTAGTACTTTCGTTTAGTCCAAAAAGGGCAAAATGGTAGAGTTGGCCAGCAAGTGCACTCCATTTCCTAGCAGCTCCTGTCCACATGGCTGGGGCCAGTCTCCATAGAGACCCCAGCTGTAGCTGTGCTGTGATAGTGCAAGGCTTGGGTTGCCATGAACACTGGCCCAGCTGTGCTGGCAGGGTGCATGGTGGGACAGGGCAGGGCAGGTGGCTGCTCTGGAGACCTGGGATCTTGCAGTGGTGACATCCTGGTCTGGATCAGGGCAGAGCCACAATTCATTGCCTTCATGTTCCTGCCTGGACTGTGCAGGCTGCAGATCATGGCTCTGCCCGGGCTCCTTGCTGCAGTGACAACGTGGTCCTGAGCCGTGATCTGCTGCCTGCGCACCCCTGCCCCAAGTGTGCAGGCTGCAGATCACGACTGTGCCCTGGCCCTGGACTGAGTTGACCCTGCCACAAGATTCCAGGCCTCTGGAGCAGTCCCCTGCCCAGCCTGCCACAGCAAACACAGCGGCAGCTGGGGTCTCCATGGAGCTTTATGGGCAGAGGCTGCTGGGAAATGGAGTCCATTGTTGGCTGGATCTGGCCCATAGGCCAGACTTTTCCTGCCCCTGGTCTAGTCAGGAATAGGAAAATAGAAAAGGACTTTCATTCTTTTGAGTACATAAACCACTGACAACTGTTAATTTTTCTTGTCTTTCTCTTAAAGACTGAGAGGTTTTTTTTTCCAAGTTAGTTCCCAGTTTCCCTTAACACCTTTTGAGAAACTTTTGTCAGATACTTTGAAAGTCTAAAGTAAATCTGTAGTTGCTTGATTATTTTTCAGAAACTTGAACTGGTAGAAAGGCACAGTGGAGAAGAGTCATGTTGAGCAAGGCCAAAAGTGTGCTAGGTGCTTTAGACTGACACACACAGACAGGTTTTGCTTCCATTATTTCTTTGATCTGAATGGACTCTATATGAATAAGGGATAACAAGAGGAATGTGTGGAAAAACAGAATGAATGTGTGTGAAAGAGAATGAACATCTTGTTTCCATTTCACTCCTTTGGCTGTAGAAATGTATTGGATTAATAGATCAGCTGGAAAGAGGAGAGGCCAGAAGCATCACAGACTGAGACAAGGAGTCTGGCATGCAAGGAGGACACGAAACAAAGTTTAAATAGGGTGAAGTTGAGGGGGATAGGAGGTGTGCTGAAGCTGAGTAGCAGAATAAGTAGGAGTTATGTTTTCAAGATCTTGGCAGTAAATTAATTTTTTTGCATTACACTGATTAAGACTCCTTTATTTTCTATGGCTTATTTTTGTTTCTAAAGCAAAAGCAGTTGATGGCTGCTGCTTAATCATAGTTAGGGTATTGGGGAAGGGGATTTTCTTTGCTTTGTGACAGGCTCCCCGCGTAGCATGCAAACAGCAGGTGCTCTGCCCTTCTGTCTTCCTCTGAATGAGAAGAAACCTTCTGGGACCTGATCTCTACGCAGGGAAACGAGTGGTATCACAAGTTCCCAAGTGAACTGGCAAGCTAATGTTAAAATCCTTTTGATTTATAAATTAACTCTTTTAAGGTTTGCAAAACATGGTTTTTAAAGTGTTTAATTTGCCTGAAATTTTGTGTTACCTTATTTTTCTCTCTCAAACTCCCTTACAAGTCAAAACATCTACCCCTTCCCAGCCCCAAATCCAAATTTCTTTATTGGAAATGATCATTTTACCTAAACAAATAAACAATAATCCAGTGTCACTGTGGCAGTAAGTTGGCGGTGGTGCATAACGCAAGTATTTGTGACTCTCTTAATCATATTCCTGTTTTTAATTTACCTCTTTGTTGATAGGAATGCCTTTACTCTATTTGCTTAAAAACGTGTTGCCCTTTCTTAGCTTAACCATAATTACTGTCATTTTAGATGAATTAAATTTTGTATGCTTCTGACTCATTTTCTTCCATTTTCTTCTCTATACCAAATCTCCCCCATCCTAATTCGTGGTTTGAAGAAGGGTTTTCTAAAACTGATTTTTCTCTGCTTGAGCAAATCTACTAGGATGTATGACATATTGCGTTTCAGAGAGCATTTGTTGTTGTTTCACTTTGGGATGTCATTGACTTGGTGTTTCCTCCAGATGTGGTCCAGGCTATGAATAATTTTGAGAATCCTTAGATCCATAGTGGATCTGTATTAAAAGCAGCTCTAGCCTTCTGGGTGGGCAACTAGGATATGTTACTTAAGTCCCCCTGTCCTTAAGGAATGAATTAGCATTGTAAAAAGTAAAGCCAGGGGGCTGAGTTTTGAAAGCACTTCCATGAGTTCCTGACACAGCTCTGAGTTTCAGCTAAAAATGAGGATTAAAACCAAGTGGAAGAACTTCTGCAGCTATGCTTGTCATTAAAAAGATCGTGTTAAATTAGAGTAGTAATGCTTCTATAGATAGACCTGGTGTGACCCTTGCTAGAATGTTGTGCTACTGCTGTCCCACACAGCTCAGGAAGCATATCGGGTGGAAAAAAAATATTGCACCGAAAGAAAAAAAGGAATGGAGAATATTGAATAAGGTATCCAAAGGGAAGTCAACTGAAGTTGAGCTTCCTTTATAATGGGGGGGGGGTATGGGGGAAGGGCATGTTCTGTCTAAAAGGCTGTAAGTAAATATTGCATTTGTCCTGCAAGAGAGCATTTTATTCTGGTACAGGTGTACAAGTCCACTGTCCCACTTCAGGTCCCTTTGAAATATGCAGGATAAAATGTACTGACACTTGTTCCTGGTATGTCTGTGTTCATCTGTAAGGTTATTGCAGGTCATTCCCAGGATAAGCAGGCCAGGCTGTATGTGCTCAACTGACCACCTACTGGCAGAGGAGGGGCAATGCAGCTTGAATGGATGACGTGTAAATGACTAAGCCACGCCTGTAGTCAGGCCTGTGTCAAATGAGATGTCTGTTTACAGCCTAACATATTTTCAAGATCATTTAAATGGACTAAGGAAGGACTTACATCTACCAAAAAGATAGCAAGGCAAGGATCAATTTTGTAACATATAAAATCTAACATTTACACTAGAAAAACCTCCTGCTTAAACAGAAAATATTGTTGGGAGACCAACAACCCAGAAGGGTGGTGTTTGAAGGCACGATTACTGTAGATCCCCCTTATTGTCTTCTCTACTGTGTAGAGTTACTCTCGCTTATTCCAGCAAGTGATGGGTCCCTATTTATCAGCATTGTCTGATCAGTGTTGTCTGGTTTTCTCCGATTTAAAAAATCACAAATTCTCTGATTTTTTTTAAAACCCCAAAATCTGTGATTTTAAAGCCCCCCACATTCCCCCCCATCCCTCTTCACTCCCAACCCAGAGCCCCCACAGCCTTGCTGGTGCCCCTTGCCCCCCACCCACAGCCTTGCTGGAGGGGGCACCCAGTTGCCAGGCTACAGTGGCCAGGGACCTGGGTCCGCAACCCCCTGCCCCTAGCAGGAGGTGGCGGCTGCTGCAGTGGAGTGGAGCCTGGCTCCCCCCTGCTGCTTGCTGCGGGTTCAGGCAGGGGGGCCGGCTCCCCACCATGGTGCGCACTCCCTGGGGGACAGGGGGGACCTGTACCCCCCCGATCTGTGCGTGGGGCAGGGGTGGGGGTGGCATGGGTTGCGGACTTCCGCCCCACTGCCCTCCCTTGGGGCCTCCACAGCTCAGCGGGTGCGATCCAGTGCTACAGAGAACAGCAGAGCCATGCGGAGAAGCTGCTTGCTTCTGTGAGCTCTGCTCTGCCTCTGCGACATGTCCCCCGCACGCATAGCTGCAGTGAGAGCAGTGGCATGGGTTTGTGCTCCCTGAAAGATGCCGTACACAGTAGGCAGCATGGAGCTTGCAGCAGCTATCAGCTTTCTTGCATGACTGTATTCTGTCGTGCTACACTGGGTCACACTCACTGGGCTGTGGAGGCCCGAAGGGAGGACAGTAGGGCGGTAGCCTGTCCCCATCCTGTGCACAGATCTGGGAGGCATTGGTCTGCCCTTCCTGGGAGTGCATTCTGTGGCGGGGAGCTGGCCCCATCCCCCGCATGAGCTGCCCATGGCCCTGCCCTGCTCCCCGCTTAGTCCCTGCAGCTATGCACTGTGGCCCTGGGCCCCAGGCTCCATGCACTGCCTGGCTGGGCAGCAGCCTTAGTCCCAACCCCAACCCTACCCAGATCCCTCTTTCCCTGTGAGGGGGCCTCTGTTGCCCCCCTTCCCCCCACTTTCCTGTGGGAGCCACTCTCCAGGCTGCCTGGGGCCGTGTACATGTACATGTACATGCACATGGCACCCCCTGTCTGATCATCCTCCTCTCGCTCCCTCCCAGCCCCTTGTAGGCTGCAACTCTGCCAGCCTACAGAGGGATCATTGTAAAATGGCAGAATACACAGATTTCTCTGTCAAAATGAAAAATCTGCCTTTTACTCTGGTAAGGAGGGAAATCGGCATTTTACTCCATTTTCCCGCAGGGAATGGAAAACATGGATTCCTGCTGATCAGTGACACCTTTTGAAAAAAAACCTGTATTTGTTACTTTCACTGTAATGCAAAAACTTTCCGTCCAAGTAGTATGAACAGAGCCAGCTCTATTAACTAGTATCTGCTGGCTATGGTTATATTAAACTTGGTTGTGGTACAGTCATCTTGGTTTGGTATAAATTGAATTACCTTTTTAACTTAAAGGTTTTGGGTGGGTAGCATAAAACTTTTTTAACTCTTCTCCATATGGCAAGTATTTTAATAGCTATATTTGTCCTTTTCTGAACTTGAAACACTTAACTCTACTGATTTGAGTATAAAACTCTTTTCACAAAATCTACCTTTAGATTAAAAAATCAGAAGTAATCACGATTTTGGGTTTATACCTAATGAGTTCATAATACTAGCTTTAATCTCTTCTCAAAGGAACATATATAAACATTTGGGTGTTCTATAAAACTTTTAGCATTCTGTCACTGTAACGAGTGGATAGTAGATGGTTGAATATCTGTTATATATAGATCCCATCTATATAGGCTTTCCTATATATAGGAAAGTAAAAGAATATGAGTGTGTGAATAGTACCATGCTATGGGTTCTGTTGAATTTTCCTTTCCTTAGCTGTTTATTTTCTCTGTTTCCTGTTTTTCATCTACTAAATCTTTCTTGTTCTCTTCTCTCACTGTTTAGAGAGAGAAACTGTATTACTTTGTTTTATTTATCCCCTGCTTCATACTCTGCTATTAGTTTTCCAGGCAGAGGTGTGTTTGACTTAAGGCAACTTTATGCCTGTCAGAGCCCCATTCTCTAGGATTGGAGTTCCACCAGGGTGAGGATCTCCAAGCCTTAGGCTAGAACTGGGGTCAGCAACATTTTTGGGCAGAGTGCCAAAAACACCTGCAACCTCAACATGTAAGATGTTGGTGTGCCAGGGGTGGACAGTGAGGGAGACACAAGAGGCCCAATCTTTGTTGTGGCAGCACAGCCCCAGCCCTTTCCCTGCTGTCTTCCCCAAGATGTATGTATCATGTTTTGGTATCTGTGCTGGGGGTTGCTTATCTCTGGGCTAGAAGAATGCTGATGCTACCTTTATTTCTCAGCCATTAGCTCAATTTAAAGTTAATTATCTTCTTATGAGCAGAATATGTAGCAGTACCAATGGCTCCCCATAAGATACAGCAGTCTAAATCTCCTACTACGTATTTCCCTAGTCAGTTTGCCAAAGAAAGGTCTGAAAGCCTATATAAGCATTGGCAAAAGGAAAGTACATTGTGGCCAGCCAGCAGAGGTACTGGTCTCTCTACTGCACTGAGACAGGAGGGCAAATGTTTAATTTTTCTTATGGAGACCAATAGTTGTCAAAGAAGTCCTTCCTGACACTTCTTCCATCTCCAAATTATTTCTTTTATTTGCTTTGGAGGCTGAGATGCTTAGACTTTATTGTAGCTTAATAGGTATTGTTGGGGGTAGGTGCTGTAAGGCCTGGGTCCCCTACGATCTGGAGTCTTTCCACCAGGATATGTAAGGGGCCACACTATCCTCCAGCCATACTTTGATGTTATTTTATCACCTGCCATGACTTTGTTCGTATGTTGGTTGGGAGCTGGGTGATACTTCAGGGCCCATCGGAGGAGCTTTTTCATGGGGCTCCACCTCCCCTACATCCTACCTTTACCACTTCCTTGGTGTTATGGGATGCTTCTATCTTGGGACACTTCCCTTTTAGGCTGAATTTAACAACCCCTTCGAGCTGCAGAGAGGCAATGCCACATCTTACTGTGGGACATGACAAAACCCCTCAGTGGGGTAATCCTTTTTGTTATGAATGAGATTACTGTTAAATGATTGAATATTTTTTTTCTGACCTCAGTTTAGGTATTTAGAAAGTAATGATTAAATTCTCTCATTTTGCATTATCATAAAAACCTGAAACATGTTTTTTTAACTGAATTATAGCACCCAATTAGTATGTTACATAGAATCACATACCTAGTGCAGAAACTTTTAAGGAACTACTAAATTTTGAGGGGTGATAAATTTGGCAGGGTGAGAAGAGAGATCAGAGGCTAGAAAATATGTGAATCTAGTGTCTTAGCTTGAGTACTGAGATGCAGGATCCACAGGTTTTAACAACCTCAGCTACTTGGAACTGACATACCAACTCAAACTTTTTGTTTGAAAAACTAGTAGATCACTGATTCTAAGATTCTGACCCATATTCAAACTGATCCCAGAAGATAATTTATTTGAATGAGATTTTTGGCCATAATCAAAATGAGACTCCTGCAAAGATAATCACAGAACACATAGAAGCAGTCTGGGTCTAGGAGAAGGCATTGTTTCTAAACTAATCCTTCACATGGTAGGCTTATTCTTCTGACATTTTCCTGTGCAGAAAAAGATACTTTAATAGTAGGTGCTATATTGTCAGTGCTGTTGACAGTGGAATTTGAATAAGATTATGTGAATTTCATGTATTGTTTTTAAGAATCTTACAATACCTTGTCTATATTGCTGTTGAAGTCCTTCTTTTGGTGAAATGGTCAGTGATTGTTCCTTGGTGTCAACTGCAAATGGCATCTTATTTTGCTCTCAGATGATTCATCTTTTACTTTTTTGCCCATTTGCCTGCAGTTTAGCATCTGTCTGTATCATCTAGAAACTGTTTTGTGTACACCAAAATATCTAATCAGTTTCTGTGGTTCTAGATAGAATGAGGGAGTTAATTATATTCTATAGCAGAAAGCATTGCGGAAGGCTGTGGATACTAGCAGATGGAGAGGTACAGTGTTTTATGGACAGATCACGTTCTTTTTGAATGCTTGTCCATGTGTATATTGATTCTTGGGCACATGCACTCAAGATGAGTATTTTTGTTTATAGGGGCACTGGGGCTGGGGCTGTGCTCTAATGTTTGTAGCCTGAGAACATAATGGACAACATAGGTCCAACCACCACTTATCTTATTAGCACCCATGGATAAGTGACAGAATTCTTGGGGATTGCACATTCACATTTTTAAGTTTCTTGTCCTTTATGGGCATGTGTTTCCCTATTAACACTCTCTTTTTGAATTTTAAGTCATTCAGTTGCATCTTTCTCTCTTTCTCTCTCTCTCCTTTGTGTCTTCTTTTGGATAGCTCTTAGTTTCAGAATCTTAGGATATGGCAGACCAAACACTTACTCTCTGCTTTGCAAAAGTGGCAGTATTTAAAATTGATTTTTTGGATAAAGGTATGCTTTGTTGTAAATACATTGACAGGTAGAGCAGTGCTACATAAAAAGTTTCTGCTAGGCTAATCTGTAACTCATTCTGAATTGGAAAGAACCCGTCAGTTGTAACATGAGTTCTGGATCTTAGTTCCTGGTTCCATTCCCCACCTTCCTCCTCTCTCCCAAAGCTCTAGCTTCCAAAAATGTCAGCAAGAGTGTTTTTGTTAAAGCCATAGTTAAAAAGGAGTACTGCTTGTCTAAGACAATAGGCAGATTTTGTTAGATAACTTTTACTAAACAAGGCTTACATGTACATCGTAACTCCCATTCCAAAGAGGCTGTGTGGGCCCAACTGAAGAAATGCAGGAGTTTAGAAGGGACCATAATATTGAAAGTTTGGTACCATATTAGGATAAGAGGTTTTTGCTAGATCTTCATTATTACAGACGATGCTGGTATCTTGGGTGAGCCTAGACATTATAGAGGTTGTGAAGGTGCATATTTGCTATCTTTACCATATACCAACATGACTTTGAAATTTAAATTCTTGGGGTCTTTATAGGTTCTTCTATATTCTCCCCTCTTCTGAGGAGCTATTCCTTTGGATATGGAAGAACTGAAAGGTATCTTTTTATCTTAGTGTGTGAATGAAATGGGTGTTTCTTCCACACCTCATACATATGATTACAAGAGCTTCAAGGACGTAACACAAGTAGCTGAATTTCCCCAACTCTCATTACAGAAGGTGCAGGTGACTTGACATAAATTCAGCATTCTGCATCTTGTTTTCCAACAAGACTTTTCCTAACAAACGTTGTGTAGGCAAAAAATGTTGGCAGAAGCAGGCAAAAGCTACCTTTCCTTCAAAAGAATGCAGATAAAAGAGATTATTTACTATTTGTGTGAGTAGCAGACCTCTACTTGTGCTTGGTGATGGCATCTGGTAGTTTTGACTGAACAAAAACAAGCAGTGGACTGAGTAACTGCAATTTTAGTACGCTCCTTTGCAGAGTCTACAGGGTAGTCTCTTTTCAATGGACTGGTGAGAAGATCTCAAAAATGCGGTTGGAGCAGTATTTTTTCCCACTACCCCTTCTGTCCAAAGTTTAGTAATAGATGCATCACATTTTTGCATTAAAGTGTGGTACATGATTAGACCTGCTTTGTAAATGATCAGTTTGAATATAGAACTGGTGCATTCAGCATTAGGTGTCTTGTGGCAATTCTTCTGGATCTGCAGGATCTTGCAATGAAGAACTTTGTAATATGGACATTTAAAAAAAAAGATTTGGGTCACTTTCCAATAGACCTGTCTTTGAAAGATGGGAACAGAATTCTTGTTCTATAGGTGGTCAGTATCCAGGGTCTCTTTCAGATATGTTCCTCATTTGCTAGTTCCTTGTGCTAATGCATGTTTGTTCACATACCTTGTGGATTCTCAGCTTATTAAGACAGTACTATCAAACTCTTTGATTAAGCAAGACCAAGCAGGATGCAGCTCTGAAGTACAGACTCTATACTATTGGTATTGTGCCTCTCTGATCATTACCAGTAATAGCGAGAGAACTGGAGGTGACGTGTCACAAGTCCCTTTCTATATGCCATTGTTTTTAAACTTCCAGAAGTCATGGAACCCTTTCAAACAATGTCATCTGCCATGGAACATCTACCCCTGGCTCTGCAGACTGTGAACTGATGCAGAGTCAAACAACCATCTGGGTATTGGTGGGGAATCACCTTTTGGCCTGCTCTGCCGTTACCCTCAGTCTCTTTGTGGAACCCTAGGGCTAGGGACAAGCATTCAAAAAGCACAAGCCTGAATTGATTTAATTTTTGCATGTTAGTCTAACCTGCATATACTGGATCAATTTGAAAGTGAATAGACATTTACTTTTGATTCCAGAAGTGTAGGGACATCCCTGCAGTGGCTTAGACGAGAAGCCAGGGGCTCTAGAGCAGCCCTCCCATTCCTTCCAGAGCAGCTGCCAGGCTTGAGAGAAGCTGACCTGGGGGGCATAGCCAGGCCCACGGCAGGTGGTTAGGTATGTTTGGGGAGGGGTTTAAAGCCCCACCCTGACCTGTAGGGACCCCAGCTGCCTGGATGGGGAAGGGAAGCAGCCCTTGCCAGGCTTGTCTCTGAGGCCAGAGATTGGGTCAGGCAGCACTTAAGGTAAAGTGGAGCAGTGGGGGATTAAACACTCCTGTCTCCCCTCTCGGGCGCAGGCACAGGGACCCCAGCCAGGGTCTACCCAGCTTTTCCCCTTGCTTGCTGCTCTTGTAGCAGAGCTGGCTGGCATGGCCCTGCCATCACCCCAGGGCTGGGGCTGATCCAGGTTGGCTTGCGGGCATTGCCAAGGGTGGACTCAGAGGGTCCAGCCAATTCCAAGCAGGCTGGAGCCATAGGAGCTGTGCAGCCAAATTGCTCCTAGCTCCCTATGCCTAGGCTGGGTGGGATTGTCATGGAGCTGCAGCTGGCTGGGAAGGGCCCAGGGCTGCTGTGCCCCCTGTCCTGTGCAGCACCCGGCAGTTGCAGCCACACAACAAGCTGCGTGATGGCTGGGTCAGCGGGGCTGTTATGCCTCCAGCTGCCGCAGCTGCTGCCATATCACTCTGGGTGGGCAAGCAGGAAGCTTCTGCCCAGTGCATAGAGCTCTGGCTCTAGCTTCCATATGCCTTCCATCCGCTCCGTCCAACCAGCGTGATGAGCAGCCCCTGCGGGCAGGCAGAGTTGGGTGGAAGGCATCCAGGAGGCGGAGCCAGAGCTCCATGTGCTGGGCAGAAAACGCCAGGCTTAAGCTTCCACCCACCCAGAGCGGCACTGCATTCTGCAGCAGGAGCAGGAACCGCAGATGGAGGTGAGGGGAGTAGAACAGCTCTGCCGGGCCCAGCTAGCACACACCTTCCTCCCCCCCTCCAGTGGCTCTTCCAGGCAGCTGGGGAGGTGGGGGGATGGGAAGGAGGGAAAGAGTATGGCCATGCCCCCACCCCTATTCTGGTTAGACAGCGGGGGGGCAGGGCCAGCGCCAGGCCTGCTGTCTGGAGCAAACGGCAAACACCAGCTCAGGGCTGAATAGCATGCTGGGTGACTCTAGTTTAACTTAAACCAGGAAGGGGTCTGGGACAGAAGTTGTATAAATTAGTTTCATAGATTTCATAGACATTAGGGGCTGGAAGGGACCTCAAGAGATCATCGGGTCCAGCCCCCCCACCATAGGCAGGAAATCAGCTGGAATCAGGTGACCTCAGCAAGAAATACATCTAGCTGGTTTTTGAAGAAATCCAGGATAGGTGTTTGCACCACCTCTGAAGGGAGTTTGTTCCAGACCCTGGAGACATGCACCGTAAAGAACTCTTTTCTAATATCCAGTCTAAATCAGCCTTCCTGGAGTTTATGGCTGTTAGACCTTGTTATCCCTTGGGGAGCTCTGGTGAACAGATGTTCTCCCAGGTCCTGATGTACCCTTCTTATGAAGTTGTAGGCTGCCACTAAGTCCCCCCGAGCCTTCTCTTCTCCAGACTGAAGAGTCGCAAGTCCCTCAGCCTCTCCTCGTACAGCCTTCCCTCCAGGCCTTGGATCATACAAATGGCTCTCCTCTGGACTCTCGAGCTTCTCCACATCTTTCCTAAAGTGGGGGGCCCAATACTGAGTGCAGTACTCCGCTGCAGTCTCACCAGGGCCAAGTAAAGGGGGAGGATGACTTCCCTAGTTTTGCTTGAGATGCATCAGTGGATGCATGCTAGAGTTTGGTTAGCTTTGCCTGCCACCACATCACATTGGTGGCTCATATTCATCTTGTGGTCAGTCAAGACCCCCAAGTTCCTTTTGGTCGTGGTGCTAGCAAGTGTAATACTGCTGAACCTGTAAGTAAGCTGAGGGTTCTTCCTACCGAGGTGCAGCACCTTGCACTTAAAATCAGTTAAGTTTTGATATGCAAATGACCCAAATCAGTTAAGTTTGATACCACATTCAACCAGCCATTTTGAAACTGGTTTATGTGCACTACCCTTATTTCTCTATACCAAGGGCATAAAGGGTGATTATATAGATCCATCTATGGCAGAAATCAGAAAAGCAATAGGACTCCGTTTGACTTTGTTATTAAAATTTTAAGTCTTGTATGTGTGTTTTGGTTTTTAAGTTTCGTGTTTCTAATTTTGAAACAGGTTTGCTTTAATTCAGGGAATGGCAACACCTGGCATGCATGCCAGAGCATGGCATGCAAAGCCATTTTTTTGGCATGCCACAGTCAGCCCAGGCCCTGAGCAGCTGCAGCCAGACATGGAGCCTGGGCTGCTCACAGCAGGTGGCAGGGGGGCTGCAAACCTTGATGCAAGCAGCCTGGGCTCTGTGGCAGGCAGCAGCTGCCCAGAGCCCGGGCTGGCTGTGGCGGAGCCAGGAGGCTGCAACCAGTGCACCAGGATCCAGAGCCCTGGGCCAGCTTCATGGCCAGTGACAACTTCATGTGCACTTTGGGGAGCACAACTCTGGCCTTTCCCCCATCATCTGCCTGGAGGCACATGTGCATCTGCTGCCAGCAGAGAGCTCAGGTTGGTGCAGTGGCTTGCAGCCTTCCTGTTGCCTGCTGTGAGCAGCCCAGATCGTGGTGAGCAGCAGGGGCCTGCTCAGAGCCCAGGCCAGCTGTGGCAGGCAGCTAGGAGGCTGCAAGCCACAACCCAGGGATGGACAAAATGCAGCCTGTGGGCCAGATGCAGACCACCAAGACAATCTATCCAGCCCACGGGGACCCTACAAAATTAAAAAAATTAACAAATATTTGCCACTGGCTGCTTGTCATGAGGCCCTCGATAGCTTGCCAAAACTCTGTAAGCGGCCCTCTGCCCAAAATAATTGCCCGTCCCTACACTGCAAAGCCCTGGCCGAGCTCATTGCTGGCGGCAGGAGGATGGTGGGGGAGGGACTGGGGTTGTGCTGCCCCAGTCCTTTCCTTGCCATCTGCCCGAAGTGTATGTGCAGCTACCACCAGCCATGGTGCTGGGCTCTGGACCCCAGTGCAGCTGCTTGTAGTCTGCCTGCCACCTGCTGTGAGTAGCCTGGGCTCTGTGGCTGGCACGGGCTGCATGCACTCCTCAGGGTGTGTGGCAGAGGAAGGGCTGGGGCAGCGCAACCCTTCCTTGTCCATCTGGAGGTGTGCATGCACTTGTCGCCAGCAACAGGGATCAGGCCCCTCGTGGCTCCTCCCCCATCTGCCTCTGGCAAATTGAAATATGGCTGGAGGTTGGGGTGTTTTGGCACTCTAGCCAAAAAAGTTCCCAACCCACACTGTAACCTGTTAGCCTCAGTCCTAGGATTCATCATAGAAATATTAAATCAACTATTAAGAAAATTCTCCTGCAGAAAACTGTAATACTATGGCGGAATCTGAACAGCATCTAGAGGCTATAGTGGGAGATGGGGAGTTCTCTCCTTGGGTGCTTGTACATGTGACGGGGGTCTAGTCCTAGGGTTGCATTCTATGCCCCCTAATTTGAAATGGTGGCTTTTTAATTAAACAGTGGGGTTTTATTTTTCCATTACTGTTACTTTCCTTTCGTTTTTTTTTTCCACTGGCAGGGGATCTGATGCTCTTTTTTTTTTCCCCCCAGTGGAACCTGCCCACAGCCGGGGGCAAGGTGCTGGCAAGTCAAGTGGCCCCTGAGCTGTGTGGGGGGGCCCCCAGCCCTTCCATGGTGCAAGTGCCCCTGGGCATGCTGCTAGCAGGTGGGTGCTGCCCCAGGTCAGAGGCAGAATCCAGCCAGATCCAACTTTTCCCTGACTATGAGCTGGGGCAGTATCTGGTCTGCTAGCAGCCTGTGTGGGGGGTGCTGCTGTTAGAGGGAAGGATCAGAGCCCTTTGCAGGTCAGGGGCCGCTTGGCCCATGGTCAGCAGCCCTTACCCTGGTCATGGGAGAGGTGGGCAGGCTACACAAAAAAACAAAAAAAAGGTGCCTGCTAAAGGCAGAATCAGCAAGGGGCCTGATCCTTTTCTTCTGTGGAGCCTGCTCGATTCTCTCAGGGCTGGGGGGCAAACTGACTAATAACTGCAGCACTTTGTTGCAAACTAAACTACACTGGGATATAGATTAGTTTGCAACAATGCAAACTCATTTAAAACACCCAAAACTCTTGCATGTGTACAGTGTGAGGCCATTAAGCTACAGTACATCTGATGTAAGTGGCTTTGTTACCAGGTAACACTCCACCCAGTACCCAACATAAGAGTTATGCTGGTGGCAGGTAGGGGCCAAGAGGCTTGTTTTCATAGTATTCTGTTCTCTAGGTGTCTGCTGCAGAGCAACCCATGTGTTGCTGGCAATGTTAGACCTTACCTGCTCTGCTCTGCTTTTATGCTCAGCCACTTTAACCTCTCTAGCAGCCCATAGTCCAGGCTGGAGAAAGGAAAGGCACCTTTCATTCTTCCTCCTCAGGCTCCACTTTCTGTATTGTACTGCGCATTCAGAGGGAAACAGTCTTGCCTACTGGGTTGGCAAGCATGCATGTGCATGCACACATCCCACAAAAACAACAAGACTTTTTTTTCCTTTTAAAACTAGGAGCATGCAGATTCAAAATATCGTGCTTGCTATTTTATTGAACTGATATTTGGAATAAAAGCAGCTCAAAACTGCAAGTGTTTTATTCACTAAGACAAGTTTTGGGGAATAAGCTTACTGCTTGCTGGAGTGACAGCTGGGCTCACCCCTGTGCCTTTGGTAGTTGGGAGTGTGCACTTCACAAAGGCACTAAAAAGAATACATTTGTTTTCCTCCACTGCTGTCGTTTCTCAGCAGGTTTTCAGTTGCTCCCCTTCTCCTTCTGTAACTTTGTAACCATACAGCCTGTTACTGTCAATTTGCTCCCTCCTAACAGGTTTTTCACTTTGTGTTGGAACATACTTTAAATGGAGCCTTTTAATTAGTGTTTTTTGCACATCATTGTTACCAAAGTAACCAACCTTATCTGGTATACACTAGCATGATTTTAAATCTGAAATTCATACCTGATCCAACTACATTTTTTATTTTATGAAGGAAAATATTTTAAATTTGGGAGAAGGCAGGAGTTCAACAACTATATTTTAAAAAATCCTCCTATTTAATATTCTGTAGCTGTATTTTATATTACTGAAATGTTAATGGCACTTAGCAGAAGCTTTATTTGATACTTTCATTTGTACCTTGCAGAAAAGATTGTGCTGGTTGCCAGTAATAGGCTTCTATGCTTGGGGATGATACTGTCTCTGAATTAAATTTTACTGAACATGCCATAAAGTATTCTTAGAAGAGGAGCTTCAGCTGTCTGTCTGCTATACTGTAGAGAGGGTTAAGCTAGTCCATTTTAAATCTTAGCAAGCAGCAGCTGAAATACTGCTAAATAACCTTTGACATAGGAACCCATGAATGCCCCAAGTATGATTTCACTTTCACCACATTCTTTGTGAACCTGAATGCTTGTCAAATCAGATGTGTGTTTAGACCTTTTCACTGAATGTGCTTGGAGAGGGAGAACAAAGCATGGGGTCAACTTGGCATAATCCCCACGTTTATCTTTATTCTATTATAGAGGCCTGTGGGGGATGGGGTAACTATTCTTCCTGGGGTGAAAGTGCAAGCAGAGTGTAGGTAGACTATCAGTCTTTTCTTCTAGACTTTTCCCAACAACCTAGCTGGTCTCCCATGATTTACACACATTAATGTATGGCTGACTTGGCAGGTTGCTGGTTGATCCCTGATTTGCTATTTGTTCTACACACCACTAATATGTAACAGTAGCATCAACTGACTAATTATATGAAGTAAACAAATGAGTTGACCCAGCCTTGGGCAGCAGATGCAGAAATAGATCTATGCTCCATGTCCCCTTGCATTGGAGATGAGGAAAATAAGTAGCTGGGTGTGATATGATTGCTAAGCATTTGGCTATTTTGAAAGTAATTCAAAATTAAAAAAAACAACCTCGAGCAACTTTAAGGTACCTCTTCAATATATACATCTTTTTCAGGTTTAGTAACTCTTTTTTTGAGGGAGAATAATTTTAATAAATATTCACAATACAGAAGCCTTTGTCTTTAGGAAAGAGCTGTAGACCTTCTCCTACCAAGTTATTACATGGTTCTTGAAATATTTTTAGATCTTTCTCCTGTAGTAGATTCACTTCTCAATAAAGGATATTGTTTCTGCATTGAGCTTGAGTGGTCTGAATCTGTAAACGAGCCATTGTGTGGTAAAGTACAAGTGGGTGGAGGAACTATATGACAAAGGGCCTAGTTACCTTTACAGTTTGTTCGCTGTACCTCATACACTTTGTTTCAGAAGAAAAGCACTATTCAATGGCTTGTGTATAAGGAGGCAGCCTTTCACACAAGGCTTGTGGGAAACTTTTTTCCAGCTTGCGGGTTTTCAACTTCTGTAGAGCTACCCTGTAAACTTTGAGATTTTGCTTGAAACAGCTTAAAACTTTTATATAAAAACATTGTTAGGCCGTGCATTTCCTAATTTGACACTGATAAAATAAACAGAAATTGCATGCATGGAACTGTGCATATATATATGGAAAATGCTAGTCATTAGACCCTTTACATTTTATCTATCTTTTTAGAAAGGCTTTTTATGTTGTATATCTATCTATCTCTAGATAGGTGTAGAGCTAGATATAGATAGATATATAATATAAAAAGCCTTTCTAAAGGTGACGGAAATAGAAAATTATTTTCTTTCACAGGATAAAAGTTTTGCTTAAAAGATGTATAGAGATAGGAAACACATTTTAAGAGTTAAAAAATCTGCACACTAATTAAAACATTTAATTCTGGAAGAAAATTACTTTTTAGACATTTAAACATGATCATATACTTTCTCTAATTTAAACCTACAGTCACATTCAGGCACGTCAGAATTTCATATACTTCACTATTTATTTGGGTATTTAAATGTAATTTAGAAAATGAACTTTTTTGTCCTTATCCATAACCAATTGTAGTATAACATTCCTAAACAGCTGCCACAACACTTACACTGAGTGAAGTATGTCTGTTTAATGTAGTTACTGTGGGAATAAAAAAAAAAAACAACAAACCTTGTTCTTTGTACCTACAGTCTGATTATGTGTTAAATGCTGTCCTTGGCATCTGGGGGAGGGGGGAAATGGATGTTACAAGGAAAAGAGCTAGTCTCATACCTAGTTAGTAACTTCCGCCAAGAACTTCTATACTTCCTTTTGTGTCTCTTTTTTAAGCCCTTGTCTTCTGTCTCTTGGCACCTATTTTTTTTTTTTTTTCCCCTGAGGGTAATTCTTCTCCAGTGACCACTTCTGGCTAATTCAAGGATGTAATACTACTGTGCTTTTGGACAGGGCCTTCTCGGAGAATATCAACCTGTCTAGCATTGTTAAAAAATATATATATATTTTATTTTCTCCTGTTGTAGGGTGGTCCCCTCTACATTTTCAGCTTTTGTATCTAGGTTACTAACCAAAGTTCACAAGTAAGCTTGCAAGGGAGTCTTCATGGCTCATAATCTGATTCTATCTAAATTCTTTGTTCCACAGGTCTTAATGATGCTCTCTTTTCTTAATGGTTTTAATGTTCCCTTATCAAGCTGTTCATTCTTTTGCATACCTGCTCTCTGTTAGCTGTTCCTGGTAATGTAGCTCCTATTTCACAAAGTGTTTTTAACTCCAGCTAAAAACATTAACTCAGGTGTGGCAACATTAACTTAGTGATGCATTGGATGCACTGTCAAGATGCTCAAGAAAGTGTTGATTTTGTTTTATGAATCTGAAAGAGATGTCCATTTTAATTCTGATAACTAGAGGACTAACAAAATAACAGTTTGATTATTTTTGCCTAGTTTTTTGTTGTTTTGAATACATAGTGTATGATATGGAAAAAGAATAAAAATTCCAATAAAGTTATATTTATTTTTCCTTCAATCTTTAACTGACTAATATACCTCTAGGCCCCTAGGATATTAGTACAGATTCTAGTTTCTTTTTACCTGGAAAAATGTGTTGTATTACATACAGTGATACGTACACCATCTGCACCCCCCTTTTCAAAATCCTAGATCTGCCCATGATTGGGCATATAACTTTCTATGTTGTAGGTCTCTGAATTATTTGCTGCTTATATTCTAGGATTTTTAATGCTCTGTTCTGAATACTTCTAGAATAAAAACCTGTGGATTTTTTTAGCTTAAATTTAAAAGGCAGCAAGCATTTTAGTTTCTGACTCCTTCCTTGTACCCTCAAACTTCCATATTCACTGTCTCTTCTTAAAAAGACATCTCTTTGCCTTTGTCCTACCCTCTGCCCCTCCAGACAGTCTAACAATTACAGACTACTGTATTTTTCAGAGCTCTGGCTCAGCAGGAAAGGAGACTCATACTACTGAGTTCCTTAAAGGCTTTCTAGAAGTGAACTGACTTAAAGCAGAAACCTATATTGTCAGGAAGCATAGAAAGCTTCCTTGGATGAATAGTAATTAACTTCTTCAGATCTAAATTGTTTATTTCTTAGCACTTGCAGAAGCTGAGGGTGGTCTGAGAGCAAGCTGCTTTCACATGGGAGGGTTTGGAAGGGATTCAGCTTTGGATGAGATGGAAGATGGGTGTGGGTGTCTGTTCTCTATATGTGGGTGTATGATACTGAATCCTCTAGACTATTGAAGAGGGAAAGTTGAAGGTCAGTAGCTTTTGATATTCTCCTCTCCCCCCGATCTGGAGCTTCTTTTCCCTTTGTTGTCAATTGTAATGTGGCCTCCACCAGTGAGTACATCAGATCATAAGAAAAGGCTACACATTTATTGGCTCACAACTGGAGCTGCCACCTAACTCCCTTTCAAGGTAAGCCTCTTCTCACCATAACTCATCTACCAGGAGATTAGTTTCTCCAAGCCTGGGGGTAGAGAGAAGATAAGGGGGTAGTAGGAAGCTGTCCGTCATTCATGAATGAAGGAAGCTGGCCATCACTCCTTTCTAGCTGAAGGTGAAACATCCAGCCTGCCTTAGGGAATAGAGAAGATGTTGAAGGAAACCTCTTATCCTCTCTCTACCCCCAGGCTGGGAGAAACTAATCTCCTGGTAGATGAGTTATGGTGAGAAGAGGCTTACCTTGAAAGGGAGTTAGGTGGCAGCTCCAGTTGTGAGGAGGACCTATAAGGGGAGAGGGACAAGGGGCAATCAGGGGAGGGTATGCTTAGGGGCAACCAACATGGGTTCATTAGAGGGAGGTCCTGTCAGACCAACATGGTGGCCTTCTGTGACCAGGTCACAAGATCCTTGGACGCAGGTGTTGCGGTGGATGTAGTCTTTCTGGACTTTAGGAAGGTCTTCGACACTGTCTCTCACCCCATTCTCGTTAAAAAAAATAGATTGTGGTGTCGATGCCTACACAGTCAGATGGGTCACCAGTTGGCTGGAGGGTCACACCCAGAGATTGGTGGTGGACAGGTCATTTTCGACCTGTAGGGATGTGAGCAGTGGGGTCCCCCAGGGCTCGGTCCTCGGACCTGCACTGTTCAACATCATCAGTGACTTGGACAAGGCGGTGAAAAGCACCTTGTTCAGATTTGCAGACAACACTAAGATGTGGGGAGAAGTGGGCATGCTAGAAGGGTTGCAATTGGATCTGGACAGTTTACAGGGGTGGGCGGATGAGAACAAGATGGGATTCAATACTGACAAGTGCAGGGTACTGCACCTAGGGAGAAAGAACCAGCAGCATACCTACAGGCTGGGGGACTCCCTTCTCATCAGCAGAGGCAGAAAAGGATCTTGGAGTCATTACAGATTCCAAGATGAACATGGGCCACCAATGTGGGGACACAGTCAGGAAGGCTAACTGCATCCACAGATGCATCACGAACAGGTCCAAGGAGGTGATCCTCCCCCTCTATATGACACTGGTCAGGCTGCAGTTGGAGTACTGCATCCAGTTCTGGGCGCTGCACTTCAGGAGGGATGTGGACAATATTGAGAGGGTCCAGAGGAGGGCCACGCACATGATTGGGGGCAGCAGGGCAGGCCCTATGAGGAGAGGCTACGAAACCTCAACCTGTTCAGCCTCCACAAGAGAAGGCTGAGAGAGGATCTGGTGGCTGTCTATAAACTGGCCAAGGGAGACGAGCAGGCAATGGAGAGTCCCTGTTCCCCTGAGCACTACTGGGAATAACAAGGAATAACAGCCATAAGTTGACGGATAATACATTCAGGCTAGATATCAGGAGGTGCTACTTCACAGTCAGGGCGGCTAGGAGCTGGAACCAACTTCCAAGGGAAGTGGTCCTCGCTCCTACCCTGGGGGTCTTTAAAAGGTGGCTAGATAGACAGCTTGCCAGGGTCATTTGACCCCAGCATTCTTTCCTGCCCATGGCAGGGGGTTGGACTTGATGATCTGCTCAGGTCCCTTCCGACCCTACCAACTATGAATAGCTGCTATTCTCTAGGTCTTGTATATTACATCATTCAACATCATTCGTATTTTATAGATGGGGTGACTGGCACTAGGGAGGTAAAGTTAAGTCTCCAAGGTTAACAAGCAGATCAGTGCCAGAGATGAGAAATGGAATCCAAGGCTCAGTCTCACTTTTTTTGTTGGTTGGTTTGTTTTAAGTTTTGATAAATGCTAGAAGTGTATGGCTACAGGACCTTTTATAGCCTTAATGTTATTTAACAATATGTCATATGCAATAAAAATGCAGCTTTGCAATTCAACGTAACCCAGAAATATAGACAACTTTAAAACCTTAAATTTCTCATTGGCACAATATATACCACACATTCAAGTGTCTAAGGAAATAAATGAATTTTGAAATGTGCCCTGAATATTGTTTGATTCGGATTACTTCTGACCAAAAAAGGATGGGCAGAAGGGAATTTCAAAGCCATGACATCTTTGATGAACACCTGATCAGCAGCCTCTTTATTTATACCCAGAGTACTTCAGGCCATCTGAGGTATGGGAAGAACAGCAGCCTCTTGTTTAGGCTGTGATTTTTACAGCATAACAAAGGCTTTACCTGGAAGGCTAAAGGAATACTGCAATGATCTTAATCTGCTTGCAGCAAGATATCTAGCTACCAAGCAAGCCACCACACTTGGTACCTGCTTCAGTTCCAGATTGCTTTCAAATATGCACTCTTGTTGAGTTCATTGTGGTCGTCTAGTCTTGAGAAGTAAAAAGCATGGATGAGGGTCACAAGGTTTCTTTCTAAAAAGAATGGTTGTGACTTGTGCATCCCTGTGAACAAAAGGAATCTCAGTAATGTAATTGATCCATTATTTTCTAAAAATGTTAGATTGGTCTCTTTCTGCTCCATGTTTTGAAAAAAGGACAGTGACATCACATTACAGGATGACTAAAATGCTTTCCATTTCCTGATGAAGACTGTCTTGCATTCAGAAACTTTTCTGTTTCAGTCATGCAGTTGGTCCAACTAAAGCTTTCATGCCTCCCCTCAAAAAAAAAAACCTTGTTTCATGTATAAATGCTTGACCATCACTGCTACAGTATCACTCCTAACACTTCCATTTCAATAATGATTCCAGAAGATGTTGAACAAGAACTACTAAAATTATACCATTAAAATCAACAGATTGAAAGTTTGCCTCTGTTTTAAAACATCTGGCTAGACAGCTCTGGACCCCAAATGTCACTTTGCAGCAAGATATGGAAAAATAGGAAAGTTCTAGAAGATTGGGAGAAACTAACTTTGTGCCAGTATAGAAGATAGCCATGGTAATTGTAGGTCTGTCAGCTTTACAGTGATCCCTAGCCAAAATAACAGAATGGCTGATATGGGATTGGATTAATAAAGGCTTATACAAGGGAAATATTAAAGGACAGTGCTGACTGGCATGGGAAATAGGTCCTGTAATTCACACTCTTCTCAAGGTAATGTTATGTAATTATGATGTTGGTATAGCATTTGACTTGGTACTGTAAAACACTTTGAGAACCTATAATGCTACACAAAATAAACATAGCATGCATGTTACAGAATAAAAACTGACCTACTGACAGATTTCAATGTTGTTGCAAATGAGGAATCATCTAGTTTTCTCCCTCTAGAACTGGTCCTTGGTGCTATGCTATTTAACTTTTATCAGTGAGCTGGAAGCAAACAACACACTTGTGATTTAAATTTGTTTTTTTTCTGCAGGTGACCAAAGGCAGGGAAGTGCTAAATAACCAAATAATAAACTGTTTATGAGGGACTGAGCCACTTCACAATCTGGATTGTTTTGCTTGCTTTACTTTGTTTTAATAGAGAGAGGCTTTATATTTTATCTAGGAGCCAAGAATGTAGACCATGCTTGCAGGATGATGGGACTCTGTCCTGGAATGTAGTACTTTTTTGAAGACTGAAATGAGAAGGTGTTTATGCTGGATAATCGATTTATGAAAATTTAGAGTTAGTCTGACCCTTGGGCATATAACCAAGTAGTATATTGAGAAGGAGCAAGTAAGTAAACTGGAACTGGAACACTATGGCTAGTTCCAGTGCAATCAACTTGGAAAGACACAAGAACACAAAATTGGGAAGTTCTGCCAGGTAGTGAGAACTCAAGGAGCTTGATTTTATGTAGCTTAACCACCAGACAGTTAAGGGATGCCTTAATCAGTCTAGAAGTATCTATATGGTAAACAACTTTGATAATGAACTGGGTTTTTTTTCAGTTCAGCAAAGAATCCCTCTAGATGCTTGATCTTGTTATAGTTTTAATCTGTAGACAAATTCATATTAGAAACAAAGCACAGACTTTTAACAGTGGGAGTAATTAACCAGCCGAACAGTTTACTAGGGGGTGTGATGGATTCTCTATCACTAGAAGTCTTTAAATCGAGACTGATTTTTTTTCTAAAAGAGATGTTATAAACAAGGATTAATTCAGGAAAGCCTTCTAGTCTAGTTTATATGCAGGAAATCAGATTAGAAAATCACCTTGGGTCCCTGGTTTTACAATTGATAAACTGTATATATAAGATAAGAATGGTGTGGCTGCTACTCTTAACTGATCTTGTAATGATGGTTTTTAGCTTTTGAACAGAACTCCAAATGCCAGACAGCTTCCTTAGGCTAGGGACAGAAGTTATACATAAACCAGTTTAATCAGAAACTCATTTAAACCTGTAACAGAACAGAAGTTCAATGCACATAACCCAGTTTCAAAATGGCTGAAACTGGTTTAAGGTAAACCTGGTTAAATGTAGTATCAGACATAAATGATTTGGGTCAAACTGGTTTATGAAACTTCTGTCCCAGATTTAAGTTAAACAGTCCCCAGCATGCTTTAAAGCCCTGGGCTGGGCTGTTCTGTCTGCTTCAGCAGAGAAGGGTTGGGAGTGGGGGGGAGAGACAGACTGGGAAGAAAACAGAGTGAGGATGCATGGGTAGTGAAGAAAATATTAAGTAATACTGAATAGATAAGTCAAGGGAAATTGAATAGTTTAGTGTTTGTTTCTTTTCATGTATGGTTTTACGCATGAAGACTGTATGCGCATATGTTGTTCATGGAGGTTTAGGCTACTTGGGTCAGGCTAAGGTGATTACGTTCCTCAGGCAGTTTTGCAAAGTGGTTTTAAGTTATTTATACGCTCAAAATTTTAAGCCATTAACTGGCTCAGATAGAAAATTTGCCTCTGGGAACTTCAAGGAGCTCAGAAGGGTCAGGAGCTGTCCTTGACCCCTAGTACCATTTGCCAACCTATATTTCTTTAAATATTGCCCTTAGTGTTTAATACCACAGGACCGGATTCAAAATAGAAATTAGTTGCTAAAGTGTGACTTGGATGGTATCGAGGTGCCTTGAGTCTAAAGTTACAATACTGAAAACCCCTGCTTAGCTGTTGCCTAAACCTGCAGGTGCCTTCGCAGGCATTTGGCTTTTTTAAGAGTTTTGTTTCTATACATGCTGGGAAGTGTCTTAGTGTTTTAAGTTGCTCAGTATAGGGTATTAGTAATTCATACCTAAGCTAAATCAGCATTCAGAAACTAGGTCTTCTCCCCTACCTAAACCACCCCTTCTCCCGAGGGGGCTTGATCTGATAGAGATATTCTAAAAACACCTGTCACACTGACATTATCAAGCTTCCCACAAAATGCAGTCACAGCTGTCGCTTTCTTTCAAAACCTGACCAGAGGAGGTATTGCCCACTCCCTGTAACCACTGAGCTATTGTACAGAGTATTCACGTAGGATGTGGGAGACCAGGGTTCAGTTCCCTTCTTACCCACACCTCGTATATTCCAGAAGAGTTCCCTAGCCATCAGGTGGTCAGCTCATCTACACACGGATGCTTTACACCCATCCTGTTGAAATTGTGTCACCAATGCAAAAAAAAAAAAAGATCAAAATTCATTAAGCCTGAAAGAGAGGACCAAAAGGAAATAAGGGAGCATGACTCTGACCTTTGTGGACAGGATACTCTGTTGGCAGAAGGAAGTCCTGGATTGCAGTACCTGCTCCAGCAGTATGCAACATGGCCTATAGGCCAGCAAGGGCAATTCCAATTCTTTATTTCACTTTACCTTCATTACTGTCCACATGTAATTGCAAAATGTAAAAGGATTTGAAAAGCAAGGCAGAAAGTCACATACTCGTCACCCACAACAAATTAATACATTGCTGTACAGCAGGGGTTTTCAACCTTTTTGGGTCAGTGTACCCCCGGTGGATGGTTAAGAAGGCAGGAATCCCTCAGTGGCCAGACAAGCAGGGGGTGGTTGAATGGGGAGGGGAAGGAGGTAGGGAGCGTTGGACACAGCGATGGCAAAAATGCTGTCAGTGGCAGAAATGCTGTCAGCGGCCGACTACCCCCTGAGGCCCTCCCAAGTACCCTCAGTTGAAAACCCCTGCTATATGGTAGAGACAAGTCTGCATGAGTAACCTGCATATGAGGTCTTGGTGCTTGCTTGCAAATGTGCTGAGCTTACATTCTACTAGTGGCAGCCATCCATTAGAAAGTGTACCTTGCAAGTAGCCTCAAAGATTTTTTTTTTGTACCCCGACCTACTTAAAGGTCTCTGTGCATCTTATGACTGCCATGTGCAAAATGCATAAACAGACTCGTGACTAGGACTTCTTTAATCTAGTCTTGGAACAGTTAAAATCAACAACCACAGCAAGGTGCTGTTGAGACTTTTTTTGACTACTAAGTTGAAACACCAGTACAGAATTTCCCCATGGCTATTCTTCCACTGTATTCAATACTGAGCAACACACTTTAAGGAAGGCACGGACATATTAGAAAGACTAACAAAAATTATTAGAGGTCTAGGAAGCATGACTTATGAGAAAAAGATGGAAGAACTGGGACTATGTATGATCTGGAGAAGAGCAGATTAAGGGTAGGATTTGATAACAGCCTTCAAATACCTAAGTACAATGTTAGCCAACTAAGCCTGGGGGTGGGGGAGTGGGTGGAGGAAGGGGAGGGAGGGGGTTTGCAACATTGAGAGAGAAAGAAGATAAATACACACGAACCCGTACAATGGTCCACAATGGTGGAGGAAGTAGGTTGAAGAAAGTGTCTCAGTCCATATAGAGTCTCATCACTGGGGTCCTTTTTGGGTGGAGCTAAAGATTCCTCTTGAAGTCCCTCAGGTGCAGAGGGGGGTTCAGGTGGTCCCCTCTAGGTCCGGTCTGGCAGTGGTCAGTCTGGTGTGGTCAGAGTACTGGCAGTGACCCATGATGTGCTCCACATAGATGTCACGGGACCAGTGGATTGTGTCAGACACCATGAGGCAGCACATCAGCTTGGTGTAGCGGTGGGAGACACGGCAGACACTCAGGACGCTCTTGTAGAGAGGTTGTGCAATCTTCATTTTCAGATATTTTTAAGACTAACTCAGAAAACCACCTGTCTGGGATGAGGTAGACAGATGATTTTGCTATGAGCAGGGGTTGGACTATATACCCTGAGGTCCTTTCTAACCCACTTGCTGTAATTCATGAAAGGGTCCCCCAAAGGTAAGCGTGTGTTTTCTTCCAGGTTGGCGGATCTCCTCCGGCGGGCTTTAAACTAGGCTCGTCGGGGGGAGGGGAAGATGAGGGTGGGGGAGGCTGTGGACCACCAAACCAGGTGGCACCCACAAGGACAGCCCAGCCTGAAGAAAGAGAGCTTTGGGAACGTGAAAGACAGGGGGTGGACAGCAATACGGCACAGGTAAGGAACGGGAAGGTTAGAGACAAAAAGCCCTTTAGGACTTGGAGCGAGGGGGTAGCAAAAGCACCAGTCACAGGGCTCAAGTGCCTATATACTAATGCTAGGAGCATGGGGAACAAGCAGGATGAACTAGCGCTCCTGGTTGCACTAAACGACTACGACTTAGTGGGGCTGACGGAAACCTGGTGGGATCCATCCCACGACAGGGCAGTACATATTGAGGGCTATAGATTGTACAGAAAGGACAGAGTGGGGAAAAGGGGGGGAGGGGTTGCGCTCTATGATCAGGAGCAATATACATCAACCCTCATCAAGACAGAATCAAAGGATGAGGAAGTAGAAGGACTGTGGGTTAGGCTACATGGGGGGCAAGGAGAAAAGGATTTGGTGGTAGGGGTCTGCTACAGACCCCCACATCAAGGGGAAGAAATAGATTTGGGGCTCCTGAGGCAACTCTCAGAGACCATAAAAGCTAAAGAGGCGGTGGTCATGGGGGACCTAAACTACCCGGACATCTGCTCGGAGACACAGACAGCAAAGTCCCACCGCTCACGCAGGTTTCTAACCTGTGTACAGGACCTCCACCTGACGCAGGAGGTACATGGTCCCACTAGGGGGAATGCCTTACTGGATCTGGTATTGGCAACGGGGGATGACATAGTAGGGACCTACAGATCGGTAGCCATCTGGGGGACAGTGATCACCTAAAAGTACAATTCAACATAAGGCGTCGAGTGGGTAAGGTAACCAGTAGGGTGAACGTGCTGGACTTTAGGAAAGCTGATTTCAGCAAACTCAGGCGATTAGTGAAGGATGCACTGCAGAGTAGTAGTTTTGAAATGATGGGAGCCCAAGAAGGGTGGCTGTGCCTTAAGGAAGCTATCCTTCGAGCACAAAGCGAGACGATCCCCGTGCGAGGTAAAAGAGGGAAAGGGGCCAGGAGGCTTCCCTGGCTGACCAGAGAAATCCAGGGCAGACTAAGGACCAAAAGGGGAGCACATAAAAAGTGGAAACAGGGAGAGATCACCAAAGAGGAATATACCTCTTCTGCTCGTGCTTGTAGGGAGGCAGTTAGACAGGCCAAAGCTACCATGGAGCTGAGGATGGCAACCCAAGTAAAAGACAATAAGAAATTGTTTTTTAGATATATAGGGAGTAAAAGGAAGGCCCAGGGAGGAATAGGACCCCTGCTAAATGGGCAGAAACAATTGGTGACGGACAGAGGGGACAAGGCTGAACTCCTCAACGAGTTCTTCGCCTCAGTGTTCCTAAGCGAGAGGCATGACAAGTCTCTCACTGGGAGTGTAGGGAGGCAGCAGCAAGGCACCAGACTTCCATGCGTGGACCCTGAGGTGGTGCAGGGTCACTTGGAGGAACTGGATGCCTTTAAGTCGGCAGGCCCGGATGAGCTCCATCCGAGGGTACTGAAGGCACTGGCCGACATCATTGCAGAGCCACTGGCGGGAATATTTGAACGCTCGTGGTGCACGGGTCAAGTCCCGGAGGACTGGAAAAGGGCCAATGTGGTTCCCATTTTCAAGAAGGGGAGGAAGGAGGACCCGGGTAACTATAGGCCAGTCAGTCTCACCTCCATCCTTGGCAAAATCTTTGAGAAAATCATCAAGGCTCACATTTGTGAGAGCCCGGCAGGACAAATTATGCTGAGGGGAAACCAGCACGGGTTCGTGGCAGGTAGATCGTGCCTGACCAATCTAGCCTTTTTTTATGACCAGGTCACAAAACGCCTCGACGCAGGAGGAGGGGTGGATGTCGTATACTTGGACTTCAGGAAGGCCTTTGATACGGTATCCCACCCCATACTGGTGAACAAGTTAAGGGGCTGTGACTTGGATTACTGCACAGTCCGGTGGGTGGAGAATTGGCTGGAGGGTCGCACCCAGAGAGTTGTGGTGGATGGGTCGGTTTCGACCTGGAAGAGTGTGGGCAGTGGGGTCCCGCAGGGCTCGGTGCTTGGACCGATACTCTTTAATGTCTTCATCAGCGACTTGGACGAGGGGGTGAAATGTACTCTGTCCAAGTTTGCAGATGACACTAAGCTATGGGGCGAAGTGGACACGCCGGAGGGCAGGGAACAGCTGCAAGCAGACCTGGACAGGTTAGACAAGTGAGCAGAAAACAACAGAATGCAGTTCAACAAGGAGAAATGCAAAGTGCTGCATCTAGGGAGGAAAAATGTCCAGCACACCTACAGCCTAGGAAATGACCTGCTGGGTGGCACGGAAGTGGAAAGGGATCTTGGAGTCCTAGTGGACTCCAAGATGAACATGAGTCGGCAGTGTGACGAAACCATCAGAAAAGCCAATGGCACTTTATCGTGCATCAGCAGATGCATGACAAATAGGTCCAAGGAGGTGATACTTCCCCTCTATCGGGCGCTGGTCAGACTGCAGCTGGAGTACTGCGTGCAATTCTGGGCGCCGCACTTCAAGAAGGATGCGGATAACCTGGAGAGGGTCCAGAGAAGGGCCACTCATATGGTTAAGGGCCTGCAGGCCAAGCCCTACGAGGAGAGATTAGAGAAACTGGACCTTTTCAGCCTCCGCAAGAGAAGGTTGAGAGGCGACCTGGTGGCTGCCTATAAGTTCGTCAGGGGGGCACAGAAGGGAATTGGTGAGTATTTATTCACCAAGGCGCCCCCGGGGGTTACAAGAAATAATGGCCACAAGCTAGAAGAGAGCAGATTTAGATTGGATATTAGGAGGAACTTCTTCACAGTTCGAGTGGCCAAGGTCTGGAACGGGCTCCCAAGGGAGGTGGTGCTCTCCCCTACCCTGGGGGTAGTCAAGAGAAGGTTGGATGTGTATCTAGCTGGGGTAATGTAGGCCCAGCACTCTTTCCTGCTTATGCAGGGCGTCGGACTCGATGATCTATTGAGGTCCCTTCCGACCCTAGCATCTATGAATCTATGAATCTATAAGTAAGGCCTGGGACTTGAGCCATATAGGCTAAATAATGTGTCTGCCACACTTTTTTTTTGTGGCCAAGTTATTTATTCTACTGATACTACTGTTCCTCATTGTTTTAAATCGGTATAATACTATTTTCTACTTCCTTTTACCTACCCTACTTAGATTGGAATTACTTTTGATCAGAGGTTGCCTATCAAAACAACATTATCTAGAAAAAATATGAATTCTCTGCTAATGTTATTGTCTTTTTTTTTTTTTTTTAAGGGAGAGAGATCTCTTCAGAAGTGAAAGTTTATAAACAAGGGTCATTTTCCCCAAAAAAATTTTATCTGGAAATCCGTGTCAAATGTCACTGCTCTTTAAAAAACCTTTTTACAGAGCCTTACCCTTTTAAGCAAGCACCGTATTTTCTTATGTCCTATATGTACCCAAATAAGGCACAGATTGTTTTGGGAAGTTGGAATGAAGAAAACTTTTCTGGAGTCATGGGTGAATCCTGACCACTACTGTTCAGCTGAAAGCTACAGTTTTAACCCTCTCATAGCTGCTACTCAGCCAAAAGCAACTGCCAATCTGGCAACAGTTATGACGGGATTAAAACTGTGATGCTGAACTGTACAATTTCTGTCCCTGGCTGGGAAAGACAGCCCCTGCAGCCATTAAGCATGAGAATGCTGTCGGTTTTGGCTCAGAAATCAGTACCCCTACTTAAGACATGCACCCGAATTTTGGAGGTCTGATTTCTTGGGGAAAGGATACATGTACAAGTAAATATGGTGTAGAAGCTGTTCACTTTCATACAAACTGAAACTGGAGTGAAAAATGGTATGGGAATTCAGCAAAATTTTCCGTGTTAGCAAATTTTCCTATGCTGCTTCTAATTTTCATGTTAGTCATCCTGTTTTTGAACAGGAAAATTACAAGAACATTCCATTGAGACAAAACATGAAGGTTTTTTAACCACATGTGTTCATAAGATGCATCAGTATGTTACTGCTTTTGCTTCTTTCATTGCCAATAGATAGCCAATGGCTGTTCTGATGCTCTTTCCTGGAACTGAAATTCTTCTGCTGTGACTACCTTGGTCTTCATGATGAGAAAAGACAATCAGAGTTGAGTTGAATAAGCTTCTGATTGTAATAAACCATATGTTGGATTTTGTCTTAGTCCAGCAGAAATAGTGTTTTTAAGCTGGAATCAATCAATTTAATTGGTACTGGGTATAGGCTTTTAAAATAGATATTCTCCAAATCTGATTCCATGGTATGTTCAGATTCTTATCTTGCTTTCATCTGTTTTTAAGGCTGTTCGTTTAATAAAGAGTAATTGAATAATAACTGACACAATGATTATGATGATCGCAGTCCTTAGAAAAGAAACCAGAATCCTTTATGTTTTGGTGAGTCTGACTTATTCAAGTTCTGTTCATAGATTAACAAGGGTTAACATCAAGTAACTTTGCTCTATAACTTGTAATTACAGCTTCCCAGGCCTACTTGCATGAGCTATATTTGCACGGAGAAAGCATAACTGCCCCAGAGGATTGGTTCTCCTTTCCAATTTTTTTATCTAGCCTTTGCACTGAGAGTGTCCATGACTGATTATAGCCCCTAACTGGTTAGGTGATTATAGCCCTAACTTGCACAAGACTTTATATCCCATGTTGTCTGAACCTTTTTTATTGGAGAATAAAATTCCCAGAAATCATAGTGTGCCATACTCCCAAGTATGTTTAACTACATTATCAAGTACACTTCTCGAACATTGTATTAGTGCTAGGTACTGTACATGACCTGGTTCCCATCCAGTGGGGTCATCAAACATCACAGTGTAAAAAAAACTCTTCAAATTATTTGGTAACATGCCAGGTATGCCATGAGCTAGAAATAAGTGTAGTAAGTGTTACTAGTACTAGTACTCAGGCTTTTGGGCTTGTGGCAGGAGTATCAATATTGGCGCCTTTCTGGGAGTGGCTCTGCCCTCCTGTAATGGATCAACCGCCTGCTTACTCTCCTGCCACGCCTTGATCTTATTTGATGTTTGTAGTCAGTGGGAGGCTGCCCATTTTTCTGCGCCCCGGTGACAGGGGGCGCTACCTGCGGCTCCTTTTCCTCCCCTACACCGCAGCCCAAGCCTCACAGATGGAGTTGACGTAGTTTAACCTGGGCCTTGTTGTTTTCTGGCCTTCCTCTTTACTCCTGGGACTCCTCGCTGCCCCCTTCTCTCACTTCATAGTTTCATAGTTTCATAGTAGCTAGAGTCGGAAGGGACCTAGGTAGATCATCTAGTCCGACCCCCTGCCTTAGCAGGAAAGAGCACCGGGGTCAGATGACCCCGGCAAGGTGCTCATCTAACTTCCTTTTAAAAATCCCCAGGCTAGGAGCCTGCACCACTTCCCCTGGAAGCTGGTTCCAGGCCCTAGCCGCCCTGACTGTGAAGTAGCGTCTCCTAATATCTAATCTAAACTTACCCTCCGCCAGTTTGTGACCGTTATTCCTGGTCACTCCTGGCAGCGCACGGGGGAACAGGGACTCCCCCAATACCTGCTGATCCCCCCTGACCAGTTTGTAGCAGGCCACAAGGTCCCCCCTTAACCTTCTCTTGTGGAGGCTAAACAGGTTCAGGTCCCGTAGCCTCTCCTCATAAGGCCTGTCCTGCTGACCCCTGATCATACGAGTGGCCCTCCTCTGAACTCTTTCCATATTGTCCACGTCCCTCTTGAAGTGTGGCGCCCAGAACTGGACGCAGTACTCCAGCTGCGGCCTGACCAGTGCCGCATAGAGGGGGAGGATCACCTCCCTGGACCTGCTCGAGATGCATCTGTGGATGCATGACAGGGTACGGTTGGCCTTCTTGACTGCCTCCCCACACTGCCGGCCCATGTTCATGGTGGAGTCAATGACGACTCCAAGATCCTTTTCCGTCTCCGTGCTGGCAAGAGGGGAGTTCCCCAACCTGTAAGTGTGGTGCCGGTTCTTCCTCCCCATGTGCAACACCTTGCACTTATCAGTGTTAAACCCCATCCTATTCTCATCCGCCCACCGTTGCAACCTGTCAAGGTCAGCTTGTAGCCTATTGCACCCTTCTAGTGCACCCACATCCCCCCACATCTTAGTGTCATCAGCAGACTTGAACAGGGCGCTTTCTACCCCGTCATCCAAGTCACTGATGAAGATGTTGAACAGTGCGGGCCCGAGGACCGAGCCCTGCGGAACCCCACTGCCCACGTCCTTCCAGGTCGAGAAGAACCCATCCACTACCACCCTCTGGGTGCGGCCCTCCAACCAGTTGGCGACCCATTTGACCGTGTGGGCATCGACACCACAGTCTCCCAGCTTTTTGATGAGGACAGGGTGAGAGACAGTGTCGAAAGCCTTCCGGAAGTCCAAAAAGACTACATCCACAGCAACCCCTGCGTCTAATGATTTGGTGACCTGATCGTAAAAGGCCACCAGGTTGGTCTGACAAGACCTGCCACTGATGAACCCATGTTGGTTGCCCCTGAGCATGCATTCCCCCGCAAGGCCCTCCTGGATGTGTGCCAGGATAATTTTTTCAAAGAGCTTACCCGGGATTGAGGTAAGACTAACTGGCCTGTAATTTCCCGGGTCCTCTTTTTTTCCCTTTTTTAAGATAGGGACCACATTGGCCCTCTTCCAGTCCTCCGGCACCTCGCCAGAGCACCACGAGTGCTCATAGAGCCGCGCCAGGGGTCCCGCAATGACCTCGGCCAGTTCCTGTAGAACCCTAGGGTGAAGATCGTCCGGACCAGCGGACTTGAACATGTCCAGCCTCTCCAGAAGTACCCTAACTAACTCCTCGCTAACCCCTGGCCCAGGCGTGTCTCTCTCGGGGCCCGAGGGGGGCCCAGCAGGGAGGTGGCTGAACTGGTCCCTACTTAGGAAGACAGAGGCAAAGAAATCGTTAAATATGTTAGCTTTGTCATCTGGCGTGATGACTAAGTTGCCCATCGTGTCCTGCAGGGGCCCCACATTACCCGGGACCCTCTTTTTACCCCCTATGTATTTGAAGAAGGACTTCTTATTGTCCTTAATCCGGGAAGCTAGTCCTATCTCCAACTCTGCCTTGGCCCTCCTGACTGCCCCCCTACATCCTCGGGTGACTGTAACATAGTCCTTCTTGGTGATGACCCCATCTCTCCATTGGGTATATGCCTCCCTTTTAGCAAGGAGGCATTCCCGGATGCTCTTAGTGAGCCATGGGGGTTTATGTGCCCTCCTGCTCCCTTTGACCCTTGTTGGGATTACCTCCCTTTGGGCATGGAGGATCGTCTCCTTAAGGAGCAACCACTCACCTTCGACATCTGATTCCCTTCCCCTCTGGGTCCTCAGCGCTTCCCCAACGATCCTCCTTAGCTTGTTGAAGTCAGCCCCCCTAAAGTCTAGGGCTGTTGCCTTGCTGCAGCCCTTTGCCACCTTACGCTGGATGGTGAATTCCAGCAAGCGATGATCACTGTCTCCCAGGTGGCCCATCCCCCGCAGCCCCCTCACCAGGTCATCACCCGTGGCCAGCACCAGGTCCAACAAGGCGTCTCCCCTGGTGGGACTGTGCACCTCCTGGGTTAGATGGAGGTCCTGCACTCTGGCTAAGAACCGACGTGAGCGATCAGACTTGGCTGACTGCTCCTCCCAGCAGATGTCTGGGAAGTTCAGGTCCCCCATGATGACCACATCCTTAGCTCTCACTGCCTCTGTAAGCTGACCTAAGAATTCCTGGTCGAGCTCTTCTCCCTGGTTGGGAGGTCTATAGTAGACTCCCACCGTTAAGTCTCTCTCCCCTGGACTGCCTTTTACTCTAACCCAGAGCACCTCAGAGTGCCCCCCCTCTACCCCCTTGCTAATTAACGAGGAAGTATATTCCTCCTTGATGTAGAGTGCTACTCCTCCACCTTTCCTTCCTATCCTGTCCTTCCTGTATAGCCTGTAGCCCTTGACACTCACCGCCCAGTCATGCGATGAGTCCCACCACGTTTCTGTGATCCCTACTATGTCAGGGCTGGTGACAGCTAGGAGGAGGGCGAGTTCCTCCTGCTTCTTCCCCATACTTCGAGCATTCGTGTAGAGGCATTTGAGGCCTCCAACGGTTGTGCCCACTGACCCCCTAGTCTCAGCAATGCCCCGTCCCCCATCGCTTACCTGTTTCTCCCTTTTGACCATTGGTCTGGGCTCGCTGGCTGTTGCTGGGCCTGGTAGTTCATCGTCTCCTCCGCCCTCATCTTCCCCCTCCCCCGACGAGCCTAGTTTAAAGCCCGCCGAAGGAGGTTCACCAACCTGGAAGAGAACACACGCTTACCTTTAGGGGAAAGGTGGAGCCCATCCCATCCCAGCATGTCTCTCATCACGATGTGCCGGTCATGGCTGAGGAAGCCAAAGCCCGCCTCGAAGCACCATTCCTGTAGCCTCCAGTTGGTCTCCGCTATGCACATCTCGTGATGTCTGCCTCGACCGCTCACTGGCAGGATGGAAGAGAAGACCGCCTGTGCGCCCATCTCCCTCAGCACGCCTCCCAGAGCATGGTAGTCCTCCATCAGGTGATCAGGGGTTCTCCTGGCCGCATCGTTAGTACCCACATGGACAAGGACCATGGGGTAATAATCGGTGGGCTGGATGATGGACTGGAGCATCCCCTTCACATCCTGAATCTTCGCTCCGGGCAGGCAGTAGACCTCACGTGCTGAGGGATCCTGGCGACAGATGGGGCCCTCCGTACCTCTCAGGATGGAGTCACCAATCACAATGACGCGACGCTTCCTCCTCTTAGGCCTCTTGACTCCCGCCGCCTGCACAGGACATTGTGTGCACAAAGTCTCCTCCCTTGCCCTGGGGGCTCCTCACTGCCCCCTTCTATCTCCTGCTCCGGGGCTCCTCGCTGCCCCCCCTCGCTCCGGGGCTCCTCACTGCCCCCTCTCAGGGATGGGGTAGTGCACCCCTAACTGCAGTGCCCTCACTGGCAATGGGGTCCCCACCACTCTGGAGTCCCCCTAAGACTTCTTGCCCATGCCCACACTGGGCCTCTTCTCACACTGGGCTCCTCGCCTGCACGACTCTGCCCCACTGAGGGGGCCAGGGTCTATATAACCCCAAAATGTGGCACCTTCTCTGGTGCTGGGAGACCCCACGCTACTGTGGATCTCCTATGAGGCCTCCTCCACCCCTAATAACCTCATCTGGTCCTCCAGTGAAAACAGTAAACATAAATCCTAAAGCCCCTGGGCTACAACATAAAAACTAGACCATCTGGCCGAACAAAAATCTACTCCCTACTAGAGAGCGAGGGAGCGGGGGAAGAAGGGTTCCACCAACCTCAGCAGTGACCAGGGGATGCTCTCATGGCCCGAGTCCTCCCCTCTGTCTGAGCTGAATCCCTACTCCCCCAGTTGCTGGAGAAGGACTGCCTTCCTGGTCTCCTACCTGGGTTTAAGAAGGTATAAGCCCTGCCCCTTCCTGGTCAGCTGGTTTTACCAGTTGTCCCGGCAACCAGCACCTCTGCAGCCCTGGTGACTGGCAGCTGAGCCCCCCCCCCTTCTGCCACTAGGGGTCTCCCCAGAGCAATCTCCGCTCTCAGGTGCACTGCAACAGGGCTTAGTAGGCTTCTAGTCCTCAGGTTTTGAATGAAAAGTGTTAATACTGTAGATACTGGATACATCTACACGTGCACTTTACTGTGGAGTTGACTAATTTGCTCTGCAGTAAAGCATCACAGTCTACACATGCATTGGTATTGGGGCACAATAAATGAATAAAACTCCACTGTAGCATAATACTGTTGGGGATGGTACTATCTTACAGCAGGATAATTAAGTGCAATGAAATGCACAGAGCATTCCTCCCCGCTCAGCTGGAGCAGATAGCTTGGGCCAAGGCTAGCTCACCCACCCTCTGAGGGGAGAGGTTTTGGGGGGAGATGCAAAGCATCCTGGGACTCTGGAACTCTGTGAGTTAACTTGAATCTGGAGGGGATCTGGGATAGAAGTTCAATCAATCTAATTAACCTAAATCAGTTAGGTCTGATACTGCATCCATCCACGTTTATCTTAAACAGGTTTTGGGCATTTTGAAAGTGGTTTATGTGCACAGAACTTCTGTTGTGTTACAGATTCAAACTGGTTTCTGGTCACTTATACTGGTTTATGTGTAATTTCTGTCTATAGCCTTACAATGACATTTTAATGACTCCGGTATTATTTAAAGTGGTGTAACATCTGAATTTATTATTTTAACTGGTCTATTTTTCACTGTGTATTGAGCAACCATTTAATTGAACTGTCTATAATATTTAGAATCCCTTTGAATGGTTAGTTACCTAACTTATTTAAATGTTGTTCTTATTGCTTCTTCCAAGGTATGTTATGTTGCACCTATCTAAGGTGAAATCCATCTGCTGTTGTAATGTCCAGTTGCTGCTCCATGGAGCAGCTGCACTTTTTTGTCTGTTTGTAGCCTCCTTTGCAAGTTGTCATCCTGACTTTCTTATATTGCGTCTTAGGGTATTTCCCCTGTTCTTTCTGCTCTTGCTGCTAGCCTCACTGCTGTTGAAATAACAATGCCAAAGGCTACTTTGAAATATAATGC
This sequence comes from Crocodylus siamensis, assembly GCF_052110815.1. Classification (NCBI taxonomy): domain Eukaryota; kingdom Metazoa; phylum Chordata; order Crocodylia; family Crocodylidae; genus Crocodylus; species Crocodylus siamensis. The sequence goes on from NC_143399.1 coordinate 186,452,492, forward strand.
ATCATCATGATGAACCAGGCTTAAATAGAATTGCTGTGAATCTTTAAACTGAGTTTGTTGTATTTCAAGTAATTGATGGATGCCTTGAATCAGAGAAGAGGTGACTGCTTAACTGAATAATTCAGAAGGTGCAAAAAACGCTTATCTTACACTGCTTTTTATTATATTCCTAATTTTCTTTAAATGCATCCTTATGTTAGAAGGGCAACTTTTTATGGAGGTACAAAGACTTGGAGGTAGCTACAGTCCCAGTATAAACAGAGGATGTGATGACTCCACGGAAGAAAAGTTTGTCCTGAATTTTAGTCTGCAAAAATTTTAAAAGAAAAAACAAACAAAAAAAATCCCAAATAAAACCCGAGACTCTGCATATCAATTTATAAAAAACCTTCAGTGGAAGGTCCCCGACAGTGGTGTCAATTTTTTAAAAGATGCACTGGAAAGAAGATTTCTGTCTTTTTTGTTATTTTTTAAAATTAATTATGGAACTAAAAAGTGCTATCAAAGCAGACATAGAATTTGTGCAATATTGTTAACATATTGGACCAGTAAAATACAGTGACTTGTACAGTACTTGTGACTGAAATAACTGATATTTTACAGTATTAGATTAAACAGTAGTTAACTAACTACCTCCTTCAGACCACATCTATGTGGTCTTTTACCTGAGAGCATTTTTAACACATGAAAGACAAATCTATCTAACAGAGTTTTGTCAAAACTCTTTGGGCTGCTATTCCTTATATTCAGATCTTCTGCCCGATTTTTGCAACATCTGCTTGCTGCAGATATAATTTAGATTGGAAGTTAAAGACTTTGTATTCTATTTATGGACAAGGATGAGTTTACACACAAGCAACATAACTTTTTTTTAAATAAAAAATATTCTGAGATGTCTTAGGATGTTGAAAAAAATATTTCTCTCAATTCTCCTTTCATCAAGATATGGGGTATTGCTTCTTTAGTCAAAAAAACCCAAACCATACCTTTATTCTGAGAAATTTATATTTTAATAAATTCAAATAGTTGTGTTTCCAATCATTCTGAATTTACAGTAGGTTAGTTACAGTCTCAAACACACAAGCCTATAAACCAGGACTGGGCAATTATTTTGGGCAGAGGGCTGCTTACTGAGTTTCAGCAAGCCATCAAGGGCAGCATGACAGGAAGTCCAGGGCAGACTAATATTAATTTTCTAAAATTTTTAGGGGTTCTGTGGGCTGGATAGAATGGCCTGGCAGGCCACATCTGGCCCCTGGGCTGCATGTTGCCCACCCCTGCTATGAACATTAAGCTAAACTATTTTATGCTCAAAATTAATCAAGCTGGTAGCTTGCAGAGGTAGATCCAGAGGTGGTGCATTGTTATGGCTGCACCCTTCTTTCAGATTAGATCTGGCTTGGGAGGCTCTAGGGATTTCTTTTTTAAAGTCCTCAAAGCATATAAGAACTCACCTCTGTGCTCAGAAACATGTTCACTTCCCTCTTCTTCCCTGCTTCCCCTGCAGCCACTGATGCTTTTCCCATGGCCCTGCGGGGTGAGGGAAGCTTCAAAGCTACTCTTGTTCACTCCAGCTGGGCTGTGCAGGGCTTGGGCTCAGTTGAGAACAGTGACCGCAGGAGAGGTAGTGGGCAGGGGAGTTCCCTCTTGCCACACCTGCCAGGGAGACCAGGCAGGCTGGGAGCATCCACCCTCATCTCAGTTGCTACTGCTGTCACTCTCCCCAGCCCCCATGCAGCCTGTCTAGAATGGTAGAAGAGCCTTTGAAGACTCCCTGCCCCCAGGACAGTAGGGAAAGCAGGGGAGAGGAGGAGAGGGAAGGGGTGGTGGGGACTTATGTGCTCTGGGGACTTTAAAGGGCATCTCCCTACTGGTGTGAAGGAGCGGAGAAGGCTGGGAGCAGTGATACAGCCACCCCTGCAGCAGGGGTAGCTATTCCTGCAGCCCCCTTTTGCCAAATCCTGGATCCACTATGTAGTATGATACATGGTGAGTCTGAAATGTGTATTTAAAATCCTATCTTCTGGATAGGTCTTTAAAAATCATTTTTACCTAAGGAGGAAGATTAACTCCCTGAAATGTGAAAAAGATGTTTGAAGTGGCAGTTGTTACCATTCACTCGAATTGTATGCATCATCTATCAAAGGAGCTCTGACTGTTTTTCCACCTGCAGTATAAATATTGGCTGCACATAGTTGAGGGGCTGTATTTTGGAAAGTGGTAGTTCTGAAAAAGATGGGCAGGGGAGAGGGGAGGGAGAAGTAGCTGAACATGAGTTCCCAGTACAGTGTGGTAGAGAAAAGGGTTAACCGTGTTTCTTACCTATAGGGGATATTGTGTAGGAGGAGGAGGATGGGGTACTGTCTCTTTCTATGGTATTAGTAAAACAATTCCTAGAATACTGGGTCCATTTCTGATGTCATTGCTTCAAAAGGGATGGTGTAAAGGTTTTGAAAATTACATCTAGGACCTGAAGCCTGAAAAACTCACACTGAGATACTAAAGCAGCTCAATGTTATTTCATTTACTCAGAGAAGGTTAAGAGGTGACTTGGGGAAAGAGAAGATGCAAGAGTGGAAACTTTAGCAGCCAAATGTTTAACTGAAATTGAAATCGTACAAATTCAAACTAGTCACAATAGTCTCCTCCAGTCTTAAAAGCACAATTTTGTAATAGATTGTCACAGGAAAATTATTCAAACATCCTAGGTTCTAAATTTCTAGCATCTTCCTCCCTCTTGCTGCCTGTTTAACTCTTGCAAACACTAGTCACTAAATGTGAAGCTAGAAAATATTAAGGAGTAAAGCCTCATAATAAACTGATTAGTATTCTCTTGCTGTCAGTGTGGGTCTCTCCTTTAATACTTAATGGAACCGTTTGAAACATTTCCTGAATAAACTTCTATTGATCACACAAAAATCTCTGTGTTCTCTAACCAAAATTTGGAAAATATGAAGAGCTTTAAAGTGAATCCTTAACTATTTTTCACAAGCCAGATACCGCAGATTTATAAAGTTACATTTGAGTTTCTAAATTACTGCAACTTGTATGAGCTAAAATTTTACTTAAGTTCTATTAAACATTCTTACAATTCTTTGTACTACAGTGCATTCAGTCTCACTCCAGCCAAAATCATTTTTCTTCTCTCATAGCTAAGTAGGTTGTTAACTGTGCACAGACTCCCAATAAAGGAAAAAGCTCTTCACCTACCATCTCTCTTAAAATGCAAACAAATGCTATACAATGAGACAGCCCCCAACCTCTCTGGAAAATGGAATTTCTGTCTCAGGCACTTGGAAACTAGCTGTTCTTCCAAACTGGAACACACTTTTAAGCCTCTTTTTTGTGGGATAGACATTCTGAAACTTTGATTCAGAAACACTGAAACTGTCACAATTGTAAAATGCTTTGACACAAAATAGAAAGCCCAGGAACAGTTTCATTTTCCAATACAAACGTTAGTGGTGGGAGAGGGATACACAAGAGCACCTGGTAATTCATGCAAAATAAAATCCTACACGCTGACAATGCACGTGCCCTTCAGGCCAGCAGGTAGGTGGGAGAAGAGGATGTGTCTCTTTACTTGTTAAGAAAGCAGTATTTAAATATTTGAGAGCCTTTTCAGTATTGACAGAGTAGCCAAATGTGACTGCCTGCTGCTAGTGCAACAGGGACTTCCATCTCCTCTTGGGGAAAAGAGAAAGGTCAGTTGTATGAATGTGCTCTAAGGAGACCTGGAAACCTATACTGGCTGCTTTTTGTAGCAGTATCACCCTGGGTCATCACCCCATTTTTCTGGGTGCAGCCCTTGTGGAGTGGGATAAGGGGTTAGCTGTGCCTTCAACATTTAAAGAACCAGGCCTTGCGCAGCTGTTCATCTGTGCTGGGGAATGGGAAAAGTTGTAGGCTCAGGACATGACACTGCAGAAATGGGAGTTTGGCTGTTATTGCCCATGAAAAAAGGCTCAAGAGGACCTGTGGGACAAATAACTTAGGGAGTGGGAAGGGTTCGCAAGATAGAGGGTGTAGGCTATAGATTGGCTTCTCAGCTAGCCTGTAAGCCCAGTGAACCTTTCTACCCTGTCCCTTGTATGGAGGAGATGGGAGATGAAAGTTTAATTGATCCTTGGGAGATGGTCCTCTTAACATCTGATTAAAAGGAGAGCTTTTTTGTTTTGTTGTTTTAAAGTTAATATTTTTCATGTAAGTTTTGTTACTAGGGGCTTGAAACACTACTACTTGATTCTGGCTCCCACCCACATGCAGGACAGACTTGCATTTGTTGTATTATTGTCACCCACAATGCAACTGTGTCTTCCTTAACAATGTTCTCTTCCTCCAGCTTTGGGAAGGCTGGAGGTGTTGCTCCTTTGTTAGGCTCCTAAAGCCTGTTTAAAATAAACAGTTTTGGAATTAATTTCTGTTTTGAAGCAAAGCTTGTTTGATTTAGGCAACCTTTTGGGGATAACAAATAAAAAAGCTTTCTTAAAAACTTCTATTAACTTCTGGGTTAAGTTACAATAAAGGTGAACCAAAATATTCTAATAATCTCCCTTTGGACCTACTCAGCCTCCCATTATATATGTTTTTACCCTGAAATCAGTACCAAATATGATGCAAAAAAATCTGAAAAAATATGCAGAATCAGTTCTGTGACAGGTGCACACAAAATATTAAATTTATTAAAGTCCTTTTTTCACATTTAAAAATAAGTGACAGGGAAGAGGTATACTTTCCTCCTACAATTCCTTCTGTCCACAAGAATACACAATGCGTAAAAATCCCCTTATCTTTGTTCTTCCAAGCCATGGCTTTGGTATTTCCTTGCTACTGCTGATATTTTCTGTCTGCATATGTTTCTGCAGAAACCAGTGTCTTTGTTCCAATAAGTGAAAGCCTCTCCACATTTCCAGTTGAGAGACATACACATCTTGGAGACTAGGGCTTACTGTGTTAAACAGGTTCTCAAAGTAAAGACTTGGGTCAAAACAGGTGGGTGACAACCAGCTGATGCACTGCTGTGCACATATTCCTCTTAAGCTGGCAGTAATGAATGGGGAACTGAATTAGGTGGCACCAACATTGTATCTTTTAAATACACCCCTATACAGTCCTCTCTGCCGTAGCAGTTGCACAGCACATGCCTTCTGCTGTGGGAAAAGGAGCAAATGACAGTACTGTAGGGTGGATACATAACTGGTTGAATCATTGTGCTCAATGAGTTGTCATCATCAATGTCTAATTGGGTGGAGGTCTCAAGTTGGGGCTCCCTGGGCATCTGTCCTGGGTCCTGTATTGTTTAATATCTTCATTAATCATTTGGATGATGGGATTGAGTACATGCTTAGCAAATCTGAGGATGACATCAAGTTGGATTGTGTTGCAGAGCCCTTGATAGGTAGGGCTAGAATCCAGGACAGACTGGAAAAATGGTCTGCAGTTAATTTTGATGAAATTCAACAAGGACAAGCACAAAATCGTGGGCTTAAGTCTAATACTTGCATGCAGAAGAACAAACTAGAGTAGTGCTTCCCAAACTTTTGCTCAGCATGACCCCATTTTGGCCCCATTTCCTTAGCATTATCCCATTTCCTTGGCATGGCCCCTCACTCCCAACCTAAAGCCCTCCAACCCTGTGACCCCATCCGCTGATGTTGCAACCCCGTTTGGGGCCATGACCCACAGTTTGGGAACTGCTGGACTACGGAATGACTGGCTAGACTGCAGCACTGCAGGAAAGGACTTGGGAGTTACAGTAGACTGGTTGGTGTCACCACGTTTAGATGCAAAGCACCCCTTGACGGGCTGGAGGCAATCCTTGAAAAATACCAGCTCATAGTTTTCAATCATTTTTGATTACAGAAAAGTAGTAGACCAGTTCTTCTGTTGCAAAGAACTTGTAAACACCTGAATGGGTCTGAATGTTTTTAATGCTCTGGATTCCTATTTAAAATATCTGGATTTCTTTTTGTGAATCACGTTTGCACACCTAACAGTGCTAATGTTGGCAGCCCGCATCATCCTTGCAAGGATTTCAAGGTACCCTAATTGAGAATCCCTGCAGTAGACCATAAGCTGACTATGAGCCAACAGTGTGTTCCTGTAGCAAAAAACATCAACAGTATACTGGTTTGTCACTGCAAATCAAGGGAAGTGTTTCTTCTACTCTGCTTAGTAGTGGTAATGCCTCACCTGGACTGTGTCTAATTTTGGGCCTTACTTTAAGAAGGATGGGGAAAAATTGGAAAGAGTTGAGCTCATAGTGACAAAAATGATTAGACGTCTGGAAAGCATGATTTATGAGGAAAGACTAAAAGAACTAGGGTTATTTTGTCTGGATAACAGATGACAGGGGCATTTGATAAGTCTTCAAATGACCATAGAGAGGCTGGAGATGGGCTTTTCTCGGTGGCCAAAGACAAGAAGACTAGGAGCAGTGGTCACAAGCTTCAGCTGGGGAAATTTAGGTTAGACATTACAAGGACCTTTCTGACTATGAGGATGAGCAACCATTGTCACAGGCTACTTAGAAAAATTGGAATCTCCATCCTTGGACATTTTTAACAGCAGGTTAGACAGACACATGTCTAGGGATGATCCCACCAGGGTGAATGAAATGCAACTCTGTGTAAAGTTGTAAAAAAACTTGTAAATAAAATGCTGAACTCAATTTGTAGTATTGAAGGTGTAATTAGGCAAGTTTAGCCATTGTTTCTTGTTATACCTTTGCCAGTTATGTTCCATAAGTAGAAAGTCTAAGGTCTTGCCTACTCTGAAATGTATTTCCTGGTATAGCTATAATGGTAGATTCCTATCAACAAACCAACCTAAAAACTATTTAGTTAAGTCCAGCAAACTAGCACTCTTGCTAGCCTAGCTTAAAACAGTCCCTGAACAAAATTGAGTATACTAGGAAAAAAATAGATACAGATTAGGTTTGTTTCTGTGGCTCTTCAGCCTTTTTCTTTTTTTCACCATCCTTCAAGTCTGCACCTCAAAACTTGGCATGCTGTTCCAGTAGTATCATACCAATGCCAAATACGGAGCTAGCTTTTTTCTCCTCCCTCTCCTCCCCAACTGCTTCATAAAAGAATGCTACTTCCCAGCAGTCTCTCCCTGCCAGTTCCTCTAAAATGCTCACAGATGAAGGCTGTGTAAGGAATGTTGCAACATTACTTGCATTGGGAGCAATGTCAGAAAAACACTTTGTTTGGGAATTGGACAACTGCTGAGTCTGACCTGAACTGCTTTCCACTTCCTCTTTTCATCTTTCAGGACAGGGCAGGCTTTGTGAGGTTAAATCAATGAATATGCCTTACAGTACTCAGCAGCTGTGGGAATGAGACAGAGACTTGCACAGATGCAGGTTTGCCATCATTCAATCCCAGCTTCACCCTGTTTTGTTGACTGAGCTGAGCCAAGTAACAGAGCACAGCTTTTCGTACTCTGACATCGCTTGGGTAAATTGAACTAATCTAAAACACTGTACTTACTCAATATAAGAACACAGAGATGAACATGTGACAAGCCTGACCAATCATAGGATATGCTTCACTGAAACAAAGCTTTTCCATGTCAAGTGAAAACAAAATATTCCCACTTCAATTTCAGATAGTCTACAAATATTCATTTGGAAGTGGTGTTAAAATAGCTGTGTTCCCTGATAACACTCTGACTTCGAAACAGAATTTTCTATCAGAAACCTATTCATTCATATTTTCAGACAGGATCTAAATGGGGGCTTACTACGTCTAGAAATCTGCAGTATTTTATACCTTTTTACCTGATGTTTCCCCTCCCTGCACTTTTTTTTTAAAATAAAGGTTTTAACACAAAAATAAGATGTGCTTTCTAGTTTAGTGGTAGAGCCCTGAAATGTAGAAGAAATTGATACATGCCTGATTACATGCCCCCATGAGCTGTTATTACCTGCAGCCCTAATTATAGCATAAGCAATCTATTCCTTCTCCAATTCCTTGAGATAATTTGTCTGGTATGATTGTGGTTGCATTGACAACAGAACCAAATATGTGGAGTTTTGTATTGGTCGATTAAGTAAAATGCTGGACTTGGGCCACTGTTCCAGTCAATTTCTGAGGGAACAGGCTGGCAATCAGAAGCTCTTTCTCTTGCAATCAAATGCAGACAGCTGCAGAAATGCATGTGTAGTATATATCTGTATAAAATGCAGAAAAAAAAAATTTAGGTTACGTTTTATTTAGGATGTTTCTTCTGTTGCCTTCACTTGAATTTTAATTTTAAATAAAGGCATGGAAATTATCATTAAGATTTTTGGTGCATCTAAAATCTCAGCTTTTTTTTGAACTGCTTATGGAGTTTAAATATTGTTTCCTGAAAACACCATAATGCTGGTTGGAATTGACTTTTCCTTTGCTCTGGCAACTCCACCATCAATACCATTATTATAACTGTTGATAGTGCTTTCCGTCCATGAATCTTTGCAAACAATTTTTGGCATAGTACAAGATACCCTGATATCTGCTAAGGCCTGGATCTGGCGGGGCAGAGGGTGGTGTATCTACATAAGATGCTGAGTGGACAGTAGCCAAATATTACTTTGCAGTAGTGCATTATAGCACTAACAATGCTAATATGCTACTGCGCAGTAGTAACTCCAGTTACTGCGCATTTATTTAGTACTTGCTTATACAAGTACTAATTAAATGTGCAGTAACAACAGTAGTGTCTCATGTAGATGTGCCCAGGGTCACTTTCTTCCAGATGCCGTTCAGAGTCACTATTACTAGGGACCTACCTAAGTCATAGCAAGACAAAGGGTTTTTTGCAGCCTGATAGTGGTGTGCACAGCCAATTTTGTGGGCGTTTTGTGGCAGTCCCACTCCTTGCCACTGATTGGTAGAGGGCGCCTTTACTCAGTCTATATCGCTACTACTTTTCTTTTGGTTGATTTAATGGGAAGTTGTGGGCAATGCCATATTTCCTGGCAATTGTGGACAATGCTGTTTTTTGCAGTTTCTGCAAAACCATGATTTAGGTAGATCCCTATTGCTATTGTTAGTGTGATAAAGGACAACTTGGGCAAGATCAGTTTGCACTTTTGCTAATTCAGCTGCTTGAGAAAGACAGAGTGTACTTGGACTTATTTGGACCTGCTTTGGTATTTGTGATAGCTGCAAGCCCATCTGAGGAATAGTTTAAGACAACGACTGGAAAGGCACATGCTTAGCTCTGGATCTGTCGAAGCCTGCACCCCTAGTTGCAGTCATTCTAACTAACTTGGCTGAGAAGCTAGAGAGAGGAAGTGTTCTTTTTCTAGCTGAAAACTTGCTTGCTATTATTATTATATAATGCATTAGCATCCATGAACTTCTATGATAAACCTAGTACCACACTGTGCTCCTGTCATAAGGGGCTTAGATTTCCTTTTCTTCTTAAAGGTGTGCTCATCCTTTTAAAAAAACAAGTTGAAAAGGTCAAAAATGTATTGGTGACCCTTGAAGACAGCCAAGTACGAAGTCTACTTAACTGGGAAAGACTTGAGTGAGGCTGCTTGTAGTTCATTTTAGGGGGAGAATTACTGGACCTATTCAGTAGATATTACCTGGTTCCCACTTCAAAGTACCTGTGCCTAGACTACTGCATTTTGAACTTGCTATGTTAGTAAACATCTTGGCCAACAGACTTGTGCTACAGGAGGAGCAATTTAAAATTTTCAATGCTGCTTCACTTTCAGTGGACAATCAGTCACAATCATAAGACTTTTTTGTGTCCTACTATTGAAGCAGAGCTCTATTCTGTACTTTCAATGGCCTATACCTGAGTATAGTTATATTTACTTATGAAACCCTGTAAGTGGCCACACTTGCATGGTACCATATCAGGTTATTTATCTTATTTTGGTTGTGTAAAATAACTAAAGATTTTGAAAAGTAACAGACAGTACAGCAGAGTTTATCATTATGTGCAGATTCTGCCTGACTGTTCCTATCCTATTTCCTCTTGTTACAAAAGCTTTTAATTCTTTGTGCTGGGTTAGTCTTCCTTTCTCTCTGTAATTCCCTGGTAATGAGACAGACAAAACAAGTGATTGCACTCTTGGCTACTATACCACAGAATAGCTTCAATGCAATGAGCTACATGTTTGAATACCTACTGCAGTGCTAATTACTGTGCTGAGAAGGCTGGTGTTGCACTTCTGCTGTAGAATTTGCCTGAACACCCACTCGGTATACATTGAATCTGTTGAGGAGCTATATCCTCAAAATGCACAACAGTGACTGACCACAGATGTGGATTTCTACGTACTTTCATGGAGACCTGCCTTTGCTCTCTCTTCCCCCACCGTCTTTCTTTTGAGTATTGAGTGGAAATTGGAGGTAGGGAACAAGCAGAAAGAAAAGGTAAGCATGTTTCTACTCTAACTACCAAATCTTAATTTCTTTATGTAGGAGAAATATTCTCAACCGCTTTAAAATATCTGCCATTTAAAATTATTGTAGTCTTGGTATTTACATTTGTGCTAATTGTTAGCAAGGGTGTATTCATGATCCCTTTCTTTTCCTCTGAATGGAATCCGTTATCACGTTATTTAAACTAATTTTATGCATGCAGGGGTCTTTCTACACAAAAGCTGCCTACTGTTAGTAGGGTTCACTTTTTTTTTTTCCTTAAAATGTGCTGCTCTTAAGGTTTCTAATTTGAGGTATGGGCTGGGTCACCCTGAGTCAACCCAGTCATCTCATGATGTGATGACTGGCGCTGAGGATGTGGAGAGAGCAGTGGATGTGATATACCTTGACTTTAGCAAGGCTTTTGAGACAAGCTTCCAGGACGTTCTTGTAAGCCAGCTAAGAAAACATGGGTTCAAACTGGTGCTGGGAATGTCTGACAAGCTTTAGTTAAAGCCCCCGCTGCCATTTTGAAACAGAGTGATGCTGATACATGGGACATGGAGGCTGCTGGAGTGCCCTAACTTGAGCAGACTTGATTAATGCAGTGTGCTCCGTGTGCTAATTAGCACATGTCAGAACAAAGGTCCATCACATATGTAAGTTCCCCTCTGAGTTAAAGAATGTGTTGTGACTTGGTACCTGTTTTCAAAAAGAGTTTTGACCTACTCTTACACCTTTTGACTTTTTGAGGTTAGTCAGGGTATTTTTGAGAGACAGTTCAAAATAGATAGCTTCCTACTTAACATTTTTTTGTATTAGGAAATATGCAATCTTAGGATCAGATTGGTGTAGACTTTTTCGGTGGGTGGGAGAGGAGGGAAAGTGAGAGTTGGGTCAATTGTTCTGGATATGACCTGCTCAGTACTCTTCCATTTACCGTTCATTCTCTGCCACAGAGACAAGTACTGGGCTAGATGAAACTGTGATCTGATCCAGTATGGCATTTCTTATGTTCTTATGTCTTAAACTGGGCATTGCTTCAAAGAAATATTGCCCTGTAGCATCTTTAAATTTAGAATTATCCAAAAATCAGAGTCTGTAGAGTTTTTCCTGAAATTGTATTGCATTGTGTTTGGAAACATGATAGAGGCCTTCTTAATTGTCTATATAGCCGTGATTCTCAAAGAACGTGCTGCATCATACTAGTGTGCTGTGAGACCAGCAGAAATGTGCCAAGGGCCCTGGCTGGGCCAGTCCTGCGTGGCGGGATTGGCCTCATGGACTAGATTTAGCCCCATGCGGTAGGTGGGTTAGGCCCATGAATCAGATCTGGCTCTGGAACTGATGAGTAAAGTGTGCTGCCAATTTTAATCCAGAAAAAAAGCACACCTGGGACGTCAAAAGTTTAGGAGCTACAAACTAGAGTTAACCCATGAAAATATGTATGTTAAGGTACCTGTAGTTAAAGATTTTAGATGTTTTAGGAACTACCTCCTCAGAACACTTGGAGGGTCTTAACACAAGGGGTGCAGACACATATATTTGGAGCCCTTTCAAAAGAACTTTACAAAAGGGCAACAGCTGTTATTTTCAAATGTATTCAAATCTATTATTTTCAAATTATTCAAATATATAGCAAAACCACTCCAACTTTAACACTGTTTTATCCAAGGTTAGTTGGAGCAGTTTTTGCTACACTTTTGCTACATAAACATACAGAATCAACAAACCAATATTTGTGCCAGTAGTTGTGACAGGGACCAGTTCTTGCTAAACATTATATTGCTGAGAGTTTAAGGGCAAGACAGAAAGCATCAATACAAAACATTAGGTGAGTAGTTGTCTTACTAGACGAGTAGTCATCTTGCTAACGTTTTACTAGATCATAGTAATGTGGATATGCTTTTACTTTGCTACATGAAATGCTTATAGATTCCATTATTCATTATGATTGATAAACAGTTTCTTTTAAACTAGTAAGCCCAGGAAGAGTGGTGCCAGTTCTGCTTCTTAAGTTCTTTATGAAGCTAAATATTTTTACAATACAAAAGCTTCCATATCAGGTCAGACAGAAGTCAGTCTAGGCCAGTAGTCTACCTCAAACCATTTAAAATAGAAAGCTACTTAGAAATATTTCTGTATGATAATTATCTCTAAGTATGCTCATTTCCACTCTGAATACTGTTGAATTTGGAGAGAGGGAAATATCCAAATTAGGAATATTTATTAATCCCTCTCCTCTCCTCCCCTCACCCCCTTCCCTGATATATCAGTATTACAGATGCTGTGGCAAAATGAGAAATGGAGTATTTCATGGCTAACAAATGCCTCTGGTGTTTTACCCTTTGATTTCCAACAAACCTTATTGCCTCATGCTCATCTGTTGTGAACATTACTGATTTATATTCACAAGTTTTGAAAATTTAGTTGTGCAGTTTTGACTGGTCCTCTTAGTGTCTTTACATTGTATAGTTTGTCCTCGAAGACAATAGGTGTATTGTGGAGACTGTGACATCTTAGCTGAAATTTTATTATGACCGTACAAAGTTTAGTTTAAACTAAAATCAAGTATAAAGCAGACTATAATTATAGTCAAGTACCAATTTCAATGGCAGTAGTCACACAGTAATAGAATACCAGAGTTCATTGAATTAATATAAATTTGTTTAAGATAAATTTGTATTTGCAAGTGTGGATTATAATTGGATATAGTGATTTGTGAAATAAAAATGGCTTTTAATATGTTAACAAGAACATATCTCACAACTTGTATTTATTTTAACAACTACACTTACACTAATATGTTGTGCAAGAAGTGTTACTTTATATACACAAAGAATTTTGAAGATGTAGAAGTTAAGTCTTTTGATCAGACATTTTATATTGCCAATGAAAATCTGATTTACGAGCTTAAAAGGTATAGGTTTTTTTTTCTAAACATCTCTGGAAATAAAAAAGTACTATTGGGCTGATGGAATAGCTTATGAATTTTGAATCTACTGTTAGACTTGTGCATTTTATGCAGCTTAAAACTGTATAAATACTGCATTTAATTGTGCTTTTCAGTCTGTTGACTGGCAACAGATTTTGACTCAAAGCTTTAAAACACTGCACCTGTTCAAATTACTTTATGAAATATATTACATGTTTCTATCTGTTAATCTGTAACATTAACAGATCTGTTATTCTGTTCATTCATATAATAAATATAACTTTAATTCCGTGGTGGAATTGGAATTCAGCCAGGGTTCTCATGGTTATGTATGACCTAATTCAGTAACTAATCTAGCTGAATTGTTGATTGTGCTTACATGAGTCTCATGATTCCATGGTAGAATTTTCATGTATTGCACCATTTTATTCTTTATCAAGCTAATAAATTATGGTTTTCTTGATCACAGTAGAGAAGTTTCAGTGGAACTTTCTTTATTAATGCAAAGGATGGAATGGCTTGGGAATTTAATAGGATAAGGACACCTTTCACCCCTAGGCTACAGATAGAAAATTGGAAAGGATAACAGTGACAGCAGAAACTGTTTTCAGACACCTGTTAACTGGCTTATGTGAAACAAGGTGATGGTTTCAATAAAGTTTTTAACGAAGAACTAAGTTTGTCCCAAATGGCATTCTATTCAAGAGACTTTACAGTCTGTGGTCTGTCTCTGCTTTGGGTTGGCCAATCACCTTCATACCAAAAAGTGTGGTAAAAGTTTTCAATATTGAACACAATAGAGGTTCACTTGCAGGGCATGATATTGAAGCTTGTACTATTGCTATTAAACTAAGTATATTTTTAATTTTTTTAAGTAACTGGTTGGTAATAAAAACACCCTGACTTATGAGCCAGCCGTCTGTTGAAATATATTCATATGCATAACAACCCTTTTGCTATGAGGGTTTACTCTATTTCTGAGAGATGGTAAAAAAAATGAATCTTAGGACTTGTACATATTTCAAAGCTCCTGGCATAGCTGTCAGTCAGAAATATGATTTGTGACTGACATAACAGTACTAATAAAAATGCCTTTTGTGTGGCCTCAGCTTATTTTGACAACATTTTTACTTTTGTTGGTACAGTTGGTGTCTTATTGTGTTGCTAAGAGGTTGTTGCTGTTATGAATTCATAGTATGGAAAATGTTTCCCAGGAAATGTTGCTGTTAATGGGACATTGCTCTTATCAAGTATTGTTGCAAACAAGCATCTAGTGTATCACTTATGCTTGGGAGTGCTCAATTACACTGACAAAAGTGCAGTTTTACCAACACAAACTGTCTCCATATTAGGACATTTTCTTGGTACAGTATACTAATATAGCTATTACCAGCAAAACCTTCCAAGTATAGACCTGGCCACACATGAATGGAGTGCATTCCTGGGGAATTGCATGCCTTGCTTGTTCCCAGTCACAAATTTGGAGGATGTTGTGGCATGATATGACATACTTGTGCTAACAGAAGGAAAGCTGACTGGGTTTAGTGACTGATTTTCATGTACCCTTGCAGATGCTTTGGAGCTTAATTTTTAAACAGGAGCCTTTATTTTAGGGATCTGAGTTTCTCCAGCATGAGAGAGTTTTGTGTAAAATGCCCATGTAGAGTCTGTTACTAATTTTGATTATTTCATTTATCACATTCTTAATTTAGTACACTCATGATTAGATATGAGCATGTAAGCATGTATTTTACCAATTTTTAAACAAAAATAGCCTTGATTCCGTCACCGTTATGCTTTTCTGTCTAGCTCTTGTGAGCTGTTAGCAGTGCTGAGTTGCTCATGAAAGGAAGGGTGTGGAGGAAATGTGATATAGCTTGACAAATGGACTGTAACCCTTTTAGACTGAACCTGCTAGGAAGTACATGCATAGTCAAGGCCACGTGCTGCTTAAAGTTTTTTTTTTTATTTTTATACATATCGTCTCTCCTTATAATATATGAAAAGAGAAGAGCAACTGACATATACCTAATTAGAAGGTAATTTGTCGAGTTGACTACTAAGGGTATTCTGGTTTTAAAGCTTTAGGTTTCTGGAAAACTGCTTACTATTGAAACAGTTTGCATTCAAAGTGGGGAAAATGAAGTCTGGGTAGCATTTTAAAGCTGGGTTAAGAAAAATAATTGTTTTGTTTAATATTAATATCCATAACATATTTTTGGAGGAGCCGTACGTGGTAAAAGTGCAATTAAATAGCTTTATTCATAACAAATGTAGAGATTGCAAACTTGCTTAAAACTAAAATAAATGCCATTTCAGTTTGAATGGGGAAAAGCCCAGCCAGAGGATTATTTCTTTTTTTTGGTGTAGCAAGAGACAGTCTCATACCACCCTAGGGCACACACCCCCAAGCAGGAACTTGTGTTTCCCTGGGGATACATAGGAGAGGCACATATTTGTGCTGCTGCTAGTTGCCTCTGGCTATGCACCTGCACGTGTGCTCTGGCACGCTGCATATTGACCCAGGTTGGGTAGGGGAGGTTGGGGCTGGCACCTGGGCTGGCCCCAGCAGTCTTACCTGGGGTCCTGGGGACCTCCCAGGGCTGCAGAGGTGGTGATCTGGGCATGCAGAGCCTGACCAGGTAAGATCTGGTTTCAGGCAGTCCATGCTGTAACCATGTGCACTGCCCACCTTTTTTTTTGGTGCAGGTTTTTTTAACACTGGAATCTCTGGTGTGAGTGATACACTTAGAATGTAATATTAAATAAATCAAATTAACGTGATTGACTTTATCTGGCTAGTGCC
Source organism: Crocodylus siamensis (assembly GCF_052110815.1). Classification (NCBI taxonomy): domain Eukaryota; kingdom Metazoa; phylum Chordata; order Crocodylia; family Crocodylidae; genus Crocodylus; species Crocodylus siamensis. The sequence goes on from NC_143399.1 coordinate 186,468,603, forward strand.
ATTTTCTATTTTTGGCTTGCATTTTGTTGTTAATTGAGAAGATTCATATAGTCTTATGGATATGAACTGTACTACTTCATGCTTCCCTGGCACTTTAAATGTGTCAGAATTACCAGATAAGGTAAAAGGCCAAAAAGTATGCCAGTACAGTTAGTTAAAGTAAAACAATAACTGTTAACAAATTGGGGGGGGGTAGTAGTATAAAATGTACAGGTTACTTAACATTTCCTTAAAATTGGCTAAAAAGACACAAATGTCTTAGTTTTTCCATGACAGCCTTATTCTTATTCTGCCTGCTGCCATTGTGCAGATCAAGAAGAAATGTGGCTGATTTTTGGGGGGTTTTTTTTGCTTTCTGGGATGTGACCAAGATGGTGCAGGTAGTTCCCTAGGGATAGGGACAGATATTAAAAAAGCCTGAGCCTAAATTGATTCAGTCTTTGCAGGTTAGTCTAACCTGGTTAGGCTAAATCAGTTTGTAAGTGTCCAGGCATCCTCTCTGGATTGAAAAAATGCAGGCACATGCCTGCAGTGGCTCAGGCTAGAAGCCAGGGGGTGTGAGAGCAGCCCTCTCTTCCCTTCTACAGAGCTTAGCTGAGAGGGGCATGGCCAGGTCTGGACAGGATGCTTTGATTAGGGAGGGGTCCCACCCCGCAAGAGCCCAGCAGGGAATTGATAACACAGTATTTATCACCCATAACTCAGTGTTTATCACCCTATTAAGAAAACAACAGAGGGATATTACCTGTTGATTCTGCCTTTGTCCCATCTGCCACAGCACAGACCATAGCCCATAGCCAGTATGTGGTCTGTTAGATAATGCTGTGTGTCTGGGTAAGGCAGAAGGGATGGTGGAATCCTTGCTTAGAGGGAAATAGGGAGAGGAGAAGCCAGGCAGACCCCTCCAGTTTCTGCTGGAGCTGCAGCCAGCGAGCAGGGGGGGCATCCCTGCTGTGGAGCAGAGAGCCCCGTCCAGGCCAGACAGCATGCCCAGATGCTGGGGGGACTCTGATTTAACTTAAACCAGCAAGGGGTCTGGGACAAACATTGCATAAACTGGTTTGAGACAAATCAGTTAAGTCTGATACTACATTCAACCAGGTTTATCTCAAACCGGTCTTAGCCATTTTCGAACTGGTGTATGTGCATTGAACATCTGTTTTGTTACAGGTTTAAACCAGTTTCTGATCACCTAAACCAGTTTATGTGTAATGTCTGTCCCTAGCTTATCAGACTACATACCGCACACTTCACAATCTCTGTCCTTTCTTTCTCCAGGTTGAAAACACCTTTTTTTTTTTTTTTGGTAGTGCTCAGTTTCTCGTATTTTCAGTTCCAACATCCAAAGCAGACCCCTCCACAGTAGCCTACCACCTTTTGTGTTGTACTGTGGGTAAGGAGGCATGGTGTTGGGATTTTCAGCCAGATTTCAAGTCGTGGGAGCATAGTTTATGCCATAATGCAGAGGGGCAGCAATTGTGAGACTGAAACCACTAGAGAAGTGGGGTGTAGCCACTAGAAAGTTGAGGCATATCTTCAAGACAAGGCTAACTCCTGTGTCCTGTAGGGTAAAATGTAAGTGCATTGACTACTATGTAATATTTGTTCCAAAAGCACTAATAGTTTGGTCTAAACTAAGACAATTCTGCAAATTACATTTTGTATAAATGAAGCATTTACCATATGGACCAAATGTAATATAAACATGGGAGAGGAATATCCTAAGCATTAAACATTCACAATTTTCTGTATAATTTTATAGCACTTGACAGAACTTACTGCATTGGAATAGTTAGACCCTCATAGGCAAGGGTCTTAATAAACAAGAACTGCCAACATATTGCTCTAACTATTAATCAGGTTTTAGAAGGAAAAAAATCCTACATCTTAAATAAATGTATATATTGAGGGTGCCTTAATTTAACATATGTCATAATAGTACTATAAATATAATATTTTTGGAATTTGTTCTTTTGAAAATATGCTACATGCTTTTTTCCACAAATTTATACACCCTTCCAAAAGCTATTTTTTCAAGTATAAGATGAAAATTCAACTTGGAATTAGGCTGTCGTTTTAGATCCATTCTGATGATAAAGGTCAGTAGGTAACTTCACTTCAAGTGATTGTCTTCACTTCAAGTACTTGTCTTTGCTAGACCTTTGGAAGAAGTAGTTTGTTAAGCTTCATTGCCTGTTGAATAGGGTTTTAGTGAATGGTTTGATTGCTTTATGTGTGAACTATGACTTTTATGACCTGTTTAAAACTAATTAACATGTTATGCTTTACTGGAGGCCACTTGTGAGTTTTGACTTTGAACAGAATAGTGTAATTCCAGGAATTAAACCAAGTTGCACTAGGCTTGGCTGTTTTGGAATAGAGTGACTTCTAAACCAGAAATATGAAACCAATACTCCAAATGTTTTACTTGCCAGAATTTCTTTCTTTTGTGTCTTGGAGTTCCCTTTCCTAAGGCAGCCAGTCAGAGTCCAGACCATTTACAGCGCCTTATCTTTGGAAAGCAGGTGGAGTGAGGGAGGGAGGGTTTTGTGTGCGTGTTAAATGGGGAGACCCTGGATGAGAAATAATTAGACTAGATTAGACGGTGCATGTCATATTGCTATTCTGGACTTTATTAAAGTTCACTCTTGTCGCTCCTTAGCCAGGAGAAGCTTTCCATGACAGTTGATAGTGTAGGTAAGCTGAATTTGCAGCAAAGTAGGTTAGACCTTTTTACCAAACTCTAATCCTTGTTGTTAGGTTTATGACATTTTATCACAGCATGGTCTTTTCATATTGATGTTACTTGTTGAATGTACCATTTAACACTGTAAATTTTACAAAGAATGAATTTTTTTAAATCAGTTTTTAACCATTTCTTTTTTTTTTTTAAATGACACTCCTTTCCCTTTTAGGGTGCATACTGAAGGTGTAAAAATAACTTGTAGGGTATCCTTCACCTTGTTCATAATTCATCCTTCTCTTGTTTAATTATACAGCTTTTAATAGGCATTTAAAAAGAAGGTTAGTTTCAATAGGGTTTTCCTAGACTGGGTAGTGGAGAGTTGATCCTGCTTGCTAATCTAGGCTGAGTAGATATAGTTTGCCACACACTAGCTTAGAGGAGTATGCAATTGTGGTGGCCACTGCCAGAAAGGACTGTCATTTACAGGAACTGGTTGGCTGAGCAAAGAACATGAGACTTAAGTCACAAGAGCTAAAAACAGTGGTTAAGGAACTTGTAGGGTAAGGAATATGGGCAGTTGGGTAGTAAAGAAAAGACATATTTCAGGCTTCAGATTTTGATGCTTATTTGTCAGATAACTGGGACTGTATTTTTAGAACATGTAAAGCTAAAATCAGACTTAACAGGGCATGTTTGTAGTTTTGAGGTTACTCATGAGCTCAAGATACTCTCCTATTTGAAATCAAATGAAAGTATCACCATGTGTGAACTTACGTCACAAAGTCATAGAGCTTAGGTAACTTTGTTATGCATTAGTTTAATTTCAAAATGTATCTCACTTATAATTAGCTGTACAAAGGTATGACTGCTAGTATTCCACATGCTTCTAAAGCACCAAGCATAGTATGACCAGAGTATTCCTCCTATGAGAGATTCTCTCTAGAACATTTTTTATTATTTTTATTATTATGACAGAATCAGGGCTTTATTTCTTGCCCTTCATTATGAGATGAGAATAAGATGCACTGTCATTTTGTTTTTAAAAATACATATGCTTTCCTTGGATATGATTATAATACACAACTTACTTTAGCTTTTGACTCTTCTTCCCCCCCCACCGCCCCACGTAAGAACAGAAAAGTATTTTTTTAGAAAGAATTAAATTTAATATCACAGATAACCTCAATGGCAACTTTATAAAAAATAAGTTGCATTAATAATTCCATTACAACTGAAGTGTACAGTGGTCTAAATGAAAGACAATCAAACTAGTAAACACACATTTTTAAAAAATGTAGGTGTATTTGGCCACTGGAGGGCTCCCATATTTTTCTGCGTATTCAATAGAAACCAAGTAGATGAATACATTTAAACATTTAAAGTTAAGACTAAATACATTCCTTTATTTATACAAAGATCTACTCATGAAATTTACTGAAAATCTTATTTAATGACTGGGGTATTTCAATAGAAATATGGTGATATTCTTTCTGTTGTTTAGGTAGGGCATGCCTTGTTTCCTGCGTGTTGGGTTTTAGCTTTTTTTAAAGTGGCATTGTTTTTGAGCATACCTTCTTGCTACAGTGAAACATTGTTGTCACAACAGATCCTCAGTGAAAATTCCTTCCTTTAAAAAATAGAGCGCTGCCATTATTAATTGGAGATTGAGTTATTCCCATGACTCTTAATTGCCAATATATTTATAAACATGACTACAGTCTCCTTCAGGAAGATTTGGACAAAATAAAGAAACTGTCAACTGAGTCTAGGTTCCCAGAGTGCTGTTCATTTACCATTATGATTTTGTAGCTGATGGGAGACAACAGTACCATCTTCTGTTATATTCACTTCCTAGAGGATGGGCTCTTTTTCATGCTTTTTACATGCTATGTGCAGGGGATTACTATTGTCTTTTGGAATTTTGTGCATTTTGCAGTAATTATGCACACAATATCAGCAGTTCAGACAGCTTCGTTATCACTCATGTACTCTATAGCAGGCAAATGGAGCAAAAATCATGTCAATCTTTTTTGGCACTGCTTCAGCTACTGTTTGTACGAAGGACTTTGTGTTGCTCTGTGTATAAGAAAACATATCATGACAGGAAATTAAATATAAGGGCATTTTCACCCCTTGTGACTTTTCTCTGTAGTGTAATCCTTCTCTTCTGCTTGTAATAGACTTCACTTTGCATCTTTCTTTCTCTCTTGAGAAATGGTAGTGTAACAAAGGCCTGTCCTGGAGATGGCCATGACACTCCCAGGTGGCTACTCAGCCCTTTCTTTAACCTGCTTCTCCCCTTCTGTTTTTCTGCCATGCCTCAATGTACTTACACCTTTAAGAAAAGGGAGGCTGCCCTAGGGATTCCCAAGTGAGATCTCATCTGCTCCTGTCCCGCTCCCAGGCTTGACTCTGTTCTGGTTCTGTCCTAGAGCACACCCTGGCTCCCATCTGCTCAGTATTCCTGGGCACCTAGTCCCTCTTGGGCGCTGGACCCTCCTGGTCTGTCCTCCCTTTCCACATCCCCCCAGGGACTAGACTTTCTCTGATCCTGTCTGATTCATAGATGTTTAGGTGAGAAGGGACCTTAGCAGATCATCAAGTCTGACCTCCTGCCCTGGGCAGGAAAGAGCGCTGGGGTCAGATGACCCCAACCAGGTGCATGTCGAACCTCCTCTTAAAGACCCCCAGGTGGGGGAGAGCACCATCTTCCTTGGAAGCCTTGGTTCTACTTCCAGGTTCCTAGTCCCTCTTTGGCACTAGACACTTCTGGTCCTCCTGCCCACTCGCCCCCTGCAGGCACCAGACTTTCTCTGGTCCTGTCTCCCCGCTTCAGCCAGGCTCTGGCCCTGCTCCCTGGCATCTTCAATCCTCCTCCTCCCTCCCGTAGTCCTTCCCAAACTTCCAGTTGTTGTTATCACTGGCTGTAATCTCCTAGGTATTATTCAGGAACAATAGCCATCCTGCCTAGGAGACATTCTCATAGCAGTCTCCAGAGCCACACTGGAGTTCAGGCCCTGGGCTTACATCCTGCAAGCCCAGCCCCCTTCTGGGTCACATGGCTCCTGATTGTCTCCTGCAAAACCTGCAGCCTGCTTCATCTACGTCCTGACTGCTCTTAAAGGATCAGGAGTACTAAGCCTCCTGCTACAGGTAGCTAATAGGCCTTGCCTTACACTTACCTTTTCTGTCTGTTGCAAGGTGCTTCTGGCCTACAAGGATACGTTTCCTTCTCTTCCGCCTTATATTGTGTGCAGGACTGGTTTCGTGTTTAAACAAACCTCTATATAGTAGCAACCCCTATATCAAGGACTTGAAAAACAAATTAGAAATTACAACTAAACTGAATTTGTTAGTCATATGGAAGAAGAACAGCACCTAATTTTCCCTCAGTCTTTCTCCTACAGTTAGAGAATAGAAGGAGACTTAATATTTGTTCATTGTATTTTGTTTTAATCAATCTTCTTCAAGATCTGTAAGTTCAGAGATAAAAGGAGAATGTTGTAACTTCTTTTCTCTTGCTTCAGTGGATACTTCTCTCTGTGCATTTGCCTAATAATGAAAGATGTATGGCACTAAATTTAGGGTTTAAATCCTTGCCATTGTTTTTAGAAGACAGAATGAGCATTCTGTTTCTGCCAGTATAAAAAAATTGGAAGGAACAGTAAAATCTTGCAGGTGGCTTAGGGCCACAATTGTTTAAAAATTGTAAATATATCAATAAAACATTGTGTTCAGCTGATACCTATGTATGGAGTGGCATTTTATTTTAAACATGGAAAAAAAACAGGTGGGGGTGGGGGGTTAATCAGAGAATTTGAGATTTTTTTTAACTGAGAAAACTAGGATCCCTAGTGATCAGGAACAGCCACTATGGATTCACCAAGAGCAAGTCATGCCTGACCAATCTGTTTTCCTCCTACAATAAGGTGCTAGACTGTGGATTGTGCTTTTGACAGTCTCCCACGACATTCTCATTAACAAGCTATGGAAATATAGACTAGCTGAAAGTACTGTAAGCATGGGCGGGCTCTGTGTAAAGCGGATACCTAATTGGTTGGATCATTGTGCTGAATGACTAGTAATCAATGGTTCAGTGTGTAGCTGAGAGGAAGTATAATGTTGCATCCCCCAGATGCCTGTCCTTGATCCAATATTGTTTAATATCATCTTTGTTAGTGATTTGGATGATGGGGCATACACTTTGCACATTTAGCATAGTATACACTTAGTGAATTTGTGGATGGCACCAAGTTGTGTGGAGTTGCAGACACTGGAAAGCAGGATGAGGATCCAGACTGACCTAGATAGACTCAGAAATGGTGTCTGCAGTCAATTAGATGAAAGGCACCAAGGACAAATGCAAGGTAGTGCATTTGGCATGGAATAATTTCATGCACAAATAATGACTGGAAAATGCCTGGCCAGGCTGTAGTACTACAGAGAAGGACCTGGGTATTACAGTAGACTATAAGCTGAATATGAGCCAACAGTGTGCTCTTGTGGCAAAGAAAAGACAATAGCATCCTAGGTTGCATTAACAGGAGTGTTGCTTGCAAATCCAGGAAAGTGATTTTTCTGCTCTATTTGGCACAGATGAGGCCTCACCTGCAGCACTGTGTCCAGTTTTGGGTCCTATGCTTCAAAAGCAGTGTGAACAGTTTGGAAAGTATACAGCACAGAGCAATAGAAATGATTTGGAATCTGGAAAGCAAAACTTAATAAGAACAAGCATTATTTAGTCTGGAGAGGTAAAACTGAGGAAGTATTTGATAAATACTTTTTTATGACCAGGTCACAAAACGCCTCGACGCAGGAGGAGGGGTGGATGTCGTATACTTGGACTTCAGGAAGGCCTTTGATACGGTATCCCACCCCATACTGGTGAACAAGTTAAGGGGCTGTGACTTGGATTACTGCACAGTCCGGTGGGTGGAGAATTGGCTGGAGGGTCGAACCCAGAGAGTTGTGGTGGATGGGTCGGTTTCGACCTGGAAGAGTGTGGGCAGTGGGGTCCCGCAGGGCTCGGTGCTTGGACCGATACTCTTTAATGTCTTCATCAGCGACTTGGACGAGGGGGTGAAATGTACTCTGTCCAAGTTTGCAGATGACACTAAGCTATGGGGCGAAGTGGACACGCCGGAGGGCAGGGAACAGCTGCAAGCAGACCTGGACAGGTTAGACAAGTGGGCAGAAAACAACAGAATGCAGTTCAACAAGGAGAAATGCAAAGTGCTGCATCTAGGGAGGAAAAATGTCCAGCACACCTACAGCCTAGGAAATGACCTGCTGGGTGGCACGGAAGTGGAAAGGGATCTTGGAGTCCTAGTGGACTCCAAGATGAACATGAGTCGGCAGTGTGACGAAACCATCAGAAAAGCCAATGGCACTTTATCGTGCATCAGCAGATGCATGACAAATAGGTCCAAGGAGGTGATACTTCCCCTCTATCGGGCGCTGGTCAGACCGCAGCTGGAGTACTGCGTGCAATTCTGGGCGCCGCACTTCAAGAAGGATGCGGATAACCTGGAGAGGGTCCAGAGAAGGGCCACTCGTATGGTTAAGGGCCTGCAGGCCAAGCCCTACGAGGAGAGATTAGAGAAACTGGACCTTTTCAGCCTCCGCAAGAGAAGGTTGAGAGGCGACCTGGTGGCTGCCTATAAGTTCGTCAGGGGGGCACAGAAGGGAATTGGTGAGTATTTATTCACCAAGGCGCCCCCGGGGGTTACAAGAAATAATGGCCACAAGCTAGAGGAGAGCAGATTTAGATTGGATATTAGGAGGAACTTCTTCACAGTTCGAGTGGCCAAGGTCTGGAACAGGCTCCCAAGGGAGGTGGTGCTCTCCCCTACCCTGGGGGTATTCAAGAGAAGGTTGGATGTGTATCTAGCTGGGGTAATGTAGGCCCAGCACTCTTTCCTGCTTATGCAGGGGGTCGGACTCGATGATCTATTGAGGTCCCTTCCGACCCTAGCATCTATGAATCTATGAATCTTCAAATACCTGAAGGGTAATTACAAAGAGGATGGAAATGGGTTTTTCTCTTTGGCCAGAGGGGAAAGGACTAAGAACAACGGACTCAGGCTAAAGCAAAATAAATTTAGGTTGGAGAGTAGGAAGAGCTTTCTGAGTACGAGTGTGGTTTCAGTGTTAGAACAGGCTACCTAGAAGAATTGTGGAATCATCAAGAGCAGATTAGACAGATGCTTGGCTGGGATGGTCTAGCCAAGGATGGGCCTGCCTCAAGCAGTGGGTTGGACTAGCTAACTTTTAGTTTTTTTCTGACTTTACTTTTCTATGATTGGGTCCACAAGTCTTGGAAATTGGGGGGGTGGGGGAGTGGGGAGGGAACAGTGTCAGCATTAGTTGCCAACATTCCTTAGCCACCAAATTTCTGGACCCATGAGGAGCTCCATGGGGTGGATGACATGGTTCCATGGGCCGGATCTGGCCCATGGGCCAGAAGTTTAGCATCACAGCTCTGTGCATACAAAAATTAATTTTACTCTAATCCAGTATAGAAGTCTTTGAACTGTTTTTTTCCAGTTGATCTTCATTCTCCAGCACTCACAAGAGTTAAATATTGGCCCTACCTAAGTGTAGTTTTGGTGTCTGTTGACATATTTCCCGTATGTACCTCTGTCGTAATAGATTCTTTTTTATATGGATTTTGTAGTCAGGGAGGAAAGTTGACCTTTTAAGTTACAATGCATCCTCACCTATGCATTATTGCTGCTAGTTGTAGTAATGCCAATTGGCATGGTTGCTGGTTTTTGCCAGTCTTCAGCTCTTAAGGAATGGAAGAAAATAAACCATTCTTAGCCTTGCAATTTTTATCAGGTGACCAAACAAGCTCTTAAAGATCAGTTTGACATCCTTCTGAATGCAATTGTAGATTTACCCTGACTTGCCTTCACTCTTTACTAATACCTGCTGACTGTTTCAGTGATCTGTTAGACAGAGTTACGACTATCATATAAGGGACAAAGGTTTATAAAGTATATAAATTCGTCAGCTAAATTATGTTTCTTTCTCAGAGTTTGGAACCAGTGTTGTAGGTTGGAAGAGTAAACCGATTGTTCATACTTACATTTGTTTCCTTATTCTTTATTTAGTTTTTTGCAGTTTTTATTAAAAACATCATGGAGGTCAAACTACTGTGCCTTCACTAAAGAAAGAATTAAGCAATACAGGGCATGTCTACACCAGCCATGCACTGAGCAGTACCCGGTATCACTGCACAGTAGTGTCCCAGCATGGTTGCCTAGTGACACTTACTGCACAGTAGCTTGTTACTACTTCATGGTTTGTGCCCAGTGGCGCTACTGCAAAGTAGTAATGAGCTACTACGCAGTAACCGCTTTGTGTAAACATGGTCACAGTAATGAAATAAAGTCCCAGTTGAATGAATCAGTTTATGGATAGGTTAACAGTGATATCTCAAATCCTCAATGTTATCAAGTCATCAAATTAATACAGAAGATAACTACATGAGGTTGACACAATAATTGTTTTTTATTAATCTGCTTTCATGAAATGGAGGAGCTGTTTTGCTTTCATTTAAAACATAGCCTATTTTGTCATCTGTAACAGTGGCCTTGATCTAGCTGATGAAGGGCATAATGGTCTCTTCTTGTTGTAGACCTTTTACCAAGAAAAAACACCTAAGGGCAAGCCTTTTAATTCAGTTGGACTATTCTTAAGGAAAGTACAGAGACCATGGTGGTTTCTTTCTAGCTAACCACTAATGTTTTCTACTTAAATCTCATTGTTGTTACAGTACTGCTGCTGCTATTAACTCCCACTTTCCTTCACCCTTCTTCTCCCCCTACACAAAGAAATTTAAAAAGAGGCAAGTGCTGAATGGTTCACAAAAGCAGTTGTGGAATTACACTTTTTTAACTTTCATGGAACTCTAACTTTGACAGAATTGGGGATTTGCTGCTTATTTTAGAGAACCAGCAATGGTGCTGTTTCCCCACCAATTTTATATAAAATATACTTTCCCAACACACTTTTGATGCAGTCACAGAACAAGGGGGCATTTATCCTACATCCTACAGAACAAAAATAAAAAGAAAGACTTAATATTTCTTCTGCTTCATTTTCTTGGGAACTTTGACTCATCTGATTATACTAGATTCAGGTAATGGAGAAACTTTTGTTAGGTCTTGAAACCAGCAGTGGTTTCAAGAGTAGTTGTTTTGTAATACATAGGTTTTTTTAGTTTCCCTTGGATAATGGTGATCTGTAATTCAGTTAAAGTTGGGTGAGGGAATGCTGGTCAGGAATAGGATGACAAATTGCACTGGAACTGAAATTTCTTTTTTCACAGTTGGCTGTTAGTAAACTGTGCACACCCTTCTGGATGGCTTTCATGGGAAGGTCCTTGGTACAGGCAGTGGTAGCAGATCAAAGTAGTATACTCTTATTCCACCTGGCCTTGAGCTTTTGTATGGGTCAATTTACACTTCCTTCACTTTAGTGACATCCTTCATAGCCTTAGAGCCATTACTTGTTCACAGGTCTTGGCAACTAGCAGGATTGGGTCTGCTTTCCGCAGTCAGATAGATATTGGACCTTGTGTCACTATAAGAAGTCCTTCATGTGGATGACTTGGAAAATCTGCTGCTATAACTACAAGTTTGTGCTTGAAAAGTACAATAAACAAAATATGTATAGAGCCTCTACTAGGAAAAACCTGGTACCAACCTTCTGTCTTGAATTATGAGCATGGGAATGATGTTTCGAACAGGGGCAAGCAATTATTTCAGGTGGAGAGCTGCTTACCAAGTTTTGGCAAGCTGTCAAGGGCCACATTGGTAGCCTCACTCCTTAACAGGTGCCCCAGCCCTTGGATGCCATCTTGTGACTGGAAGCCCTGTCCTGTAACCCCTGACTTATACCACTAGAAGTCCCTCCCCTTGCCCCCAGAAATACTCCTTCCAGCAAGGGGTTTTGCCATCTGAAAACCAGAAAAATACCAAATTATATTCTAAAAATCAAACATCTACAGCATTCATTAATTTGATTTCAAATATATTTTGTCCTGGTTTACATGTGTTTGTGTAGTGTACATAGAGGTGATTGCACAATGGCTTAAAATGAAAGCTTATTCTTGTATATTGTGGCAGGGTGGGAAGCATGGGTATAGGTTTGGGGGGTGGGTTGAGGAAGCATGTGTGTGTGGATATGTGGGGTGTGAGGGGAGCTATGTGAGGGAAGGGTAGCTGAGTTGTGTCAGGGAGTGTGGGGGTCTTCGTATGTGGCAGTGCGAGGGGTGTGGGTGCATGTGTATGGTGGGGTTTGAGTGTAGGACTTGCTGTATGAACACACACACACATAGGCAACACATAGTGGGGGACGTGTGCCAGAGAAACGCCAGCGGCACTGAGAGAAGTGCTGGCAGCACTTCTGGTTTTGCCACTGGCACTGCGATTGACCGCTGCCTCCCCCCCCACTGTTGGCAATCGGCCGCTGGTGCCCCCCAGACTCTGGAGGTACCAGTTGCCCATGTGCACGTGCATGCACACTCTCTCTCTCTCTCTCTCTCCCTCCTTCATTACTCTCTCTGTCTCTCTCCCCCTCCCTCATTGCAGGGACACACGTGCACACACACCCTCCCACTCCTGTCCCTGGGGTCCCTGCACAGTCCTTATGCTCCTGTGGTCCAACAATGCAGCTGGGGACCACATGGTGCTGGAGCAGCTGGCTGGCATGCAGGGAAGCAGTGAAAGCTGCAGCAGGCGGAGACTTCCAGTTGTGGGGGGTGGGGAAGAGGAAGCTAGGGTGGGGTGGGGTGGGGTGGGGCTGGGCTGCCTTGCTGGTCAGTCCTGCTGGCTTCCTCTGGGTCCTACTACCCCTGGCTCCTATTCATCTTTAACAGGCAGCTAGGAGCAGATAAATATTAATTTTCTAAATTTTTTAGGGACCCCATAGGCCAGACAGAATGGCCTGGTGGGACAGATCTGGCCCGTGGGCTGTATGTTGCCCACCCATGGTTTAGAAGACCAGCTTTATCTTTAAAAGGTGCTTAACTGTGGTAGTATTCCAGTCTAGGAAATTGTTAATACAAAATGTGGGTGTGTCCTCCTTCCTCTCGTTTTTTTTTTTTTTGGTTACTCAGTCTTTAGATCAAGATAAAAACACATTAAAAAATAGATGCATTAATGGATTTTTAGGTGTAGTAGGATCTGGCTCTTAAAATACTGAACAATAATGATTCCTAAGATGTCTGAGTTCCTGTTTTAAGAGTTGAGGGAACTCAGCTTGGTATGGGACTGGGTCCACAAAAAGCTTTCCAGAGAGAATAGAATTTTTGAGGATAGATGGCTATTTTGAAAGTTGTATAATGATTTTTAATGTTTTGCCAAGAGTAGTTTCTTACTTTCCACATGCTTCACTTTCCTGAAAAATGAAGTCTTCAAGAGCATTCAAGCTGCAGCTTTTGGAATAAAAAACCAAAAATACAAACTGTGAGTGCAGGAAAAAATGTATTTGTATTAAGCCAGCTATTGGGGCTTCAGCATGTTCTGGCAACCTTCAAATCAATAATTTTTGTGGCCTCATGCTTAGACCAAGGTAGCAAGAAATTTCTCTGAATACTGCTTCAAAACAAAAGTCAAAATGAATATGATCACAGTTTGAATTAAAATTGAATCAGAGCTATTTCCTTTCAAGTTTTTTTAGCACTTTTAGAAAGCTTCTGTGTAGTTGCCATTAATCTGTGCTGAAAAACAAATCATTCTCAGTCCCAGTCTATGCATAACTGCAGAGGTATAGCTATATGGCCAAACCATCCTGTATGCTACACACATGCTAGTGTCCTAAACAAAATAAAATTTACCAGCAAAAGCATTTCTCAGCCAGAATTAATGTAAAAATCATACTCCAACTGACACCAGAACGTTTGTGTATCAGTCTGGCTCTAGTTCTAGGGATTCTGGCTTTGCTTAGCACCATACTACTGCACAAATTACTGGGGAAGTGATGGACAGAGCCTTAGACACCTGTGCCATCAACCTGGCAGTTTAAAGGAATTTTTAATACTTAAGAAGAAAGTGTAGCACTAAAAGCTAAGTGATATAGTTGTGGAGGCAGACTGTAAGGAATGCTTGTCCCACTCAGGGCTGTCAACCTATAACAATTTGAGGAAGATTGTGTATTAAATTAAGCTTTCAAGTCTTGCATTGAAATACACAGCTGATGAGAAGAAATGCTTCTGGAAAAGGCTATGCTTGGTCTCCCAGTAGAACTGTGTTACCAGCACAGATATTTGACACTATTTTCTCCATACCTTACTTATCACCTTGGGGTCACAGCAGTGCTTATGAATAGCTAAGCAAATAGAAAATATTAGAACCACGGGATGAAAGTCAGGAGTGCAGCCAGTATTGCTAGCAGGAGTCTTACTGTTTCATGTATGTGTTCAGAGCTGTTATCATACATTTATCATGAAAACGAGTTCTTAGGGAAGTCATTTAAATCTGTAACCAAATCACAAGATTGATAATACTGTACATAAACTTTTAGCAATTTAAAAAATGAAAGGAAGGAACTTTGGAGTTAAGAAATAGCAGAAAGCCTGCAGTTTTAGTGAACTGCACCAACTCTGTCCATCCTCGCCTTTATTCCCCTTTTAGAACATCACTAGCAACCTCCTTAAATTTGTGTTTTATTGCTGTAGTTTACAGCACAATTATGACACTAGCCTTGTACAACTATTTAATCTTCACTGGCCATCTAGCCAATACAAGAAGATTTTCAGATTTGCCTTGTGAAGGCAAGTGTAGTATCTGGCAGGTGGATTCATGCTTATTTGTTTGGGACATGTGAATAAAATCTGTCCTGGAGAGTGAACTGGCAGGCCTGGCTGTCCACAGTGGAGTAACTGAAGAGGAGGGGAGATGACTGGAGCAGTAGTCCCAGGTGCCCAAAAGGAGGTGGTGGTACAGAAATAGGCACCTCAGTTGCCAGTCGGATGTGCCAGTGCTGCCACATCCAATTCTGGACTCTACAATTTAGGAAGGACATGGAGAAGCTTGAAAGAGTCCAGAGGAAAGCCACATGCAGGATCAGAGGACAAGAGAACAGGCCTTATGAAGAGAGGCTAGGAGCTATGGGACTCTTCAGCCTAGAGAAGCACAGGCTCAGGGGTGATTTGGTGGCAGCCCGTAAGTACATAATGGGTGTGCATCGGGATCTGGGGGAACACCTGTTCACCAGAGCACCCCAGGGGATGACAAGGTCCAACGTGCACAAACTCCTGCAAGATCAGTTTAGGCTGGACGTAAGGAAAAATGTCTTTTGTCCAAGCCCCCAAGGCCTGGAATAGACTCCTCCCAGAGGTGGTACAAGCACCTACTCTGGACACTTTCAAGAAACATTTGGATATTTATCTTGCTGGGATTCTTTGACCCTAACTGACTTCCTGCCCCTTGGGCAGGGGGCTGGACCCAATGATCTTACAAGGTCTCTTCCAGCCCTAATGTCTATGAAATCTATGAAACATGCACTGCCACTGGGCAGGGCACAGTGCTACCCTGATATGTCTCTAGATGTCCAGTCCAGAGGTCTGACTGAGCAGGATCATTTGTGTGCCATGTATCAAAGATACAGTGTGAGACATTGTTGCATTTTACGGAGCCTGTTAAGTCAGTTTAGTGTGTGACCTCCACCCAGACATGAGTGGCTCTTTTGTGATATGTAGCTTCCCTTGGATTGTGGAGAGCTGTAACTCAATTTAAAGTTGGATGACAAATGCTGGTCAGGAATCAGATGCAAGCTAAAATTGGCACTGAAATTTCTATTATTTTCACACTTTCTGACACACTACTGCTTAACTTCTATCTGTTTCACATAAACAGTCTATATTTTCATTGTAGTTTCAGTGCTCTAACGTTGAATATATCAATTTGCAATGTTACTTAAAGTTTAGATTTTTAATCTGTGTTCACTTTTTAGTTTTGAGTTTTCATAAGCTTGATATAGATGTCATCTTCTCAAACATCCATCTCCTCTGGGTTTCACAGGTTGCCTAATACTCATGGAGTGAGGCTTTCAACACAATAGGAGCTGAACATCTAACTGTCCATCTGTGCTTTTGGAATCTGCACTGCCTCCCTTGCCTCCGCCCACCACAAGATAATCACTTTAGCTTGCAGTCATCTTGGTTTATAGGCAGGTGACCAGAGTAAAACTCTGTCCAGTTACTGAATACATCACACAACAGGTTTGCTTTGTGATTTATTGTTAGTTGAAAAAGGAGAGTTGGAATTGCTAACAGGCTGTTTTAGGGGGAAAAGCTAGGTATCACTGTAGCAGGGAAATGGCCCTATTGAGTACAGAGTGACTAAACTTCGTAGATTTAAAAAGTGGTCATTTACAACTTAGTGAGGCATAAAACTATTAATTGTAGATGTTCTACAGAAGGTAAATGGTAATGTACAGCATGGGGTAGTTTAAGCTGAAGCAAAAATAAGGCTTAATATAGTGTTCTCCAGCCTTGGGCCTACAGTACTTTGGATGTTTTCTGAAACACTCCTCTAAACATACAGCTATGGCTTCTTAAAACTCTCTTCCTTCCCCACTCCTGTAGTAGTCTGGGATAATGTGTCACAGAGGTAACTCATAAATATAGAGCCACAAACTGAGGGAGCATCACGTCCTGAGATTCATGTTTCTGCTTTTTTATCACGGAACACACCTACAAAAATAAATTTCTAAATCCTGTTCAGTCTACAATGGCTACCTCCCCAATATTAAGCAACACAGTTTTTAGGGGTGGGAAGCCTTTGAAAGAAGAGCAACTCAGAAGGGGAAGTACAAAGAAGCAAAAATACTTAAATGAAAGCAAAAGAGGAGGAGAAACAAAATTTGGAGAGGGGAGAGGATGACCAGTAAAACAGAGAGAATTTTTCATTACCAGTCATGTTTAATCTGACGGTTTCTATTTAAAGGGCTCTAGAAGCTAATCAAAGCTTTAATCTTGGTTTAGCTCCTGTACCTGACGTTGGTGTTCT
Organism: Crocodylus siamensis; assembly: GCF_052110815.1. Taxonomy (NCBI): domain Eukaryota; kingdom Metazoa; phylum Chordata; order Crocodylia; family Crocodylidae; genus Crocodylus; species Crocodylus siamensis. Next base: position 186,485,310 of record NC_143399.1, read on the forward strand.
TAGTCTTTCCTTCTGTTCTCAGTGTTTACCAACATTGCTAGTACAACCATTTACAGCATAGTAAAGTTACTGGACCAAATTAAGAAATGGTGCAGGTCAAATTCTTTAGTATTTCCCCAGGCCTAATACTCGCTTATGTTTTATGTACATAACACTATTTCTGAGCGATATTAACTTATATGACTGGGGCCCAAGCTTCATTGTATGGAGGAAGGTGAGGAGGAGGGGGACGAAAGCCAGACTCTTGCAGCTTGAGGAAGAGTGCTTCTCAACAGGTTAGTTGTAACCTTCACTCCCAGCATTTCTAGCAGCAGCACTGGAAGGGAAGGAAGCTGTACAGGTAATGATTGTTAAACAGAGTGGATTGATGTGTAACAGAGGCACGTTCTCTTTAGAGTCCCTCTTCCCCAACAAGGGAATGAGGACTGGTGCTAGAGGACACTACCATATCAACAACGAGTACTTCCTGACTTCTCCTGTATGCAAACTGGGAGTTGCTGTGAGAAGTTGACTCTGAAGCCTCTCCAAGGCTGTCATGTTCTCTTGGTAGCAAGAGACCTTTCATTTGCCCATTACTGCAGAATGGAAATTTTCCCATATCTGGATGTTTGTGTGTGTCTGGCGACAGATTGAAAAATATACACTCAGAGATCATACATTACATTTAAAGCCATGTAAGACGGACAAACTGCTACTCATTGGGAGTGAGTTTAAAAACTCTTATTTGACAATTTCTGTTAAATGAATCTTGAAAAATATGTACAGGGAACCATTTTAAATGGGAACAGGATTACAGGGAACAGAGAGACATAAGGTCTAATATTAGTAAATTTTGGGGGAAAAAAACTGATTTGTGTTCCAGGCTCTGATGAAGAAGCAAAGTTTTAACTTTGCAGTTTATTTTAAATAACTTCCTTTATTACACGCTGATGGTAATAAACTAGAATATTTTAAATAATTCTGTAGTTCTATTAAACCTTCTGGGTTGTATGCCCCAGCAAAGTAAGATTGGGCAGTCTCATACACCTGTACTTCAGCCACTGATTCCCCTTGCTTACGGTTACTGCCATTTCCCCTTGCCAGTGATGGGGAAGGTGGTGCCAGCAGCTTAAGCAGGAAAGCACATGAGCAGCTGAAGTAGGAGTGCGCTGTTGATTTTTCCACTACAATTTGTATTTGGCCCCTGTAAGTGGGTTGGTGAGCCTGCTCCCTTACTGAGCTGGCTTTGCTCCGTAAAGAGCTCCTCAGCTATTTTTTTTAAATACAGAAACACAGTTCTTGCACCAAACAAACAAATCAGCAAACAGAAGTTTTTAGCCCTTTTCCAGGCAGTAGGAACTCTTTTCACAGCCCCAAAGAAAGCAAGGAGGGGCACACTCCACAATCTGGGAAATGCTGCTTTTAAATGTTACTATAAAGAGAGACATTTGTTTATTTTAAGCTATTTTATGTTATTTTTAAAACATTTATTTTACAGCATATATTGTTTTAACATTCTAACCAATGGTGAGATTAACTCCTATTATTTTATAACTCTAGTAGACAGAGAAACAATAAGCTCTGCCAGTTGCCTTGGAAAAAATCCCTATTTGTATTAAGCTGTTAGCTCATCTTTCCAGCTTTGCTGATCTGCACTCAACCTGTTTGTTTTTCCATTATGAAATATCAAAATGGAGTAGAGCTTCTGTAAGAGATAATTATTAATCCTTTTACCATTCTCTGTATGCCACTATAGGGCAGAAAGTTATACAAGCAGATAAGAAAGAATAAAATAGCAATATTGTTTACTATTACATTTTTATTTTATTATTAAATTGTCCCTGTAGATAAAACAGATGAAACAAGGAAAGGAGCATTAGACACAGACTAATGGTAATCAAAGATGGAAATTATTTTTTTCTGTGATCAAGTCCCTTACTGTCTGCCAATAAAGAATTATTCTCTTCAGTATGTTTTTCAGGGCATTATCTTATTCAGGTCAAACTAATTACATTAAAATCATGTAAGGTTTACTTGTAATGGGGATAAGAGTTCATACCATCAACTGACCAAAAATTCTGAGTAAGGCCAACTTTTCTGTTTAAACCTATGTTAACATGCTTTGATGCTACTACTTATCATTCATGTTTCTTGTTGTCCTTGTCAGCCTACTTTAGTTGCATAAATGTGTGATCTTCAGCTACCTTAATATATATAATATTTACATCATCTATAATTTATGTGATTAAACTGAAATATTTCATTCAACCATTTTGCCTTGTATGCTTTTCACAGGTCAGCTTAAAATACAAATAATACTAAAACAGATAAAGCAGTAAGAACACAAAACCAAGGTACCCATGAGGGAAATCCACTCCAGGAGACCTACTGAGGCACTGTGAAGGTTTTTTTATGTGTTTTGTTTTTAATTTAACTGCATGGTTGAACCGAAGACTTTTTCTCTGCTGTATTGCCATTGAGAAAAACAAGAGTGCTGTTCTGGGAGCTAGTCTGGTAAATCCATGTTGTCTCAACTCTGATAAGGAGTCTAGCATTTGAGATTTCAACCTACTTTGATGGTAAGGTCAGGTGAACTGAGGTAAGGTTATCTGACTCCATACTACTTGGCAGAATTTTTGAGGTATGTGTATGGATTATATGCAAGGTTTTATCAGCTTAAGTTTCTCACTTATTTACTTGCTGTAGAAATTGTTAGTTTAGGGCCACAGCAAATGCATAAGATCCATACCACTCTTGACTTAGATAAGATGTCAGCTCACCTTTCTGCTAGAGGGCTGTGAGAGATGCAGCTTGCAGGCTGAATATGGTGCATGGAGCCCTATCATCTGGCCTGAGGTGTTGCGCAAGTGAACCCATACTGTATGCAGCATGTGCTGGACCAGTTCTGCACACCAGTTTGGGTCAGATCCAGTGTTCGTTCTGTACACAGTACTTGGTGCCAAACTGACACGTGCTGCATGCAGGGCTGGTGTTTGGACCCAGTCTGGCCTGTGGATCAGACTCGTGATACTCATCTGGCAAACCTGTACTAGAGGATTACTAGGTGCCTACAGTACTTATTAAACTACTACTTTGCAAAAAGCTTCCCAGTGTGGCCATGCTGTCTCTAAGCTACCTTTCTTGAAGAAGAATGTTGAAGAGGTTTAAGGAAGACATGCAGATTCACAGATTCACTTGTTCTTTTTAGAGTCCATGACTCGCTACTTTCTTTTCAATCTGAGATTAAGTTTATGCATACCACAGAAGTGCTGCTTATTTTATTGACTGAAGATCAAATGTTAATCCTAATTGCTGTAGATATGATGGCAATTTTTCATAAAGCATTTTAGAAGTAAGAGGAAGACCAAGGAAAATGTAAGTCCATTGCTAAATGTAGAAGACAACCTAGTTATGGATGATTCAGAGAAGGCTGAAATACTTAACACCTTTTTTACCTCAGTCTTCACAAAAAGTCAGCTACCAGATGATGACCACAATTGGCAGCAAAGATTGAGAAGGAGACACCAGCTAGATTAATGGAAGAACAGGTTAAGGATTATTTAGTGAAGCTGGATACTTTTAAATCAGCAGAGCCAGATGGGATATACTAAAGTACTGGAGGAGTTGCCTGAAGTAATTTCAGAGTGAGTCCCAGTTTGAGAAATTGTAGAGGCCAGGTGATGCCCCAGATGACTAGAAAAGGACAAATACAATGCCCATCTTTAAAAAAGGAAAGAAGGAGTATACAGGGAATTATAGACAGTCAGCCTAACCTTAATACCTGGAAAGATCATAGAACAAGTCCTTAGGGAATCTGTTTTGAAGCACCTAGAGGAGAAAAAGGTGATTAGGAAAAGCTAGCATGGATTCACCAAAAACAAGCTATGCCTGACTAACCTGATATCTGTGACAAGGTGAGAGAATCTGTGGATGAAGGCCAAGCAGTGGATTTGATCCATCTTGACTTTAGCAAGGCTTTTGACATTGTCTCTGAGAACATATTTATTAATAAGCTAAAGAAATACAAACTACATAAAAGTATGGTAAGGTGGATACATAATTGATTGCATCATTACCATGAGTAGTCATCAGTGGCTCAATGTCTATTTAGGAAGAAGTATAAATAGGGTTCCCCACATGCCTGTCCTGGATCCAGTATTGTTTAACATCTTCATCAGTGATTTGGATGATGGTTACAGAGTATTTGTGGATGGCGCTAACGTGGATTGAGTTACTGACCTCTGAACAGCAGGACCAGGATCCAAAAGAACTCAATCCTTGATAAATTGGAAAAATGGTCTAAAATCAGTTGGGTGAAATTAAGCAAGGTGAAGTGTGAAGTTCTGCACTTAGAATGGAATAGTTATATACCCAAGGATAGACTGGAGAACAACTGGATAGGCCATAATACTGCAGAGAAGGACCTGAGGATACCAGTGGACCATAAACTGTATATGAACCAACAGTGTGCTCTTGTGAGGAAAGACAACAGCATCCTAGGTTGTATTAACGGAAGTGGCACTTGCAAATCCAGCTAAATGATTCTTGTGCTCTACTTGGTACTTAGTGGGCCTCAACTGGAATACTGTGTTCAGTTTTGGGCTCCATGCTTCGAGAAGCATGTGGACTGATTGAAAAGGGACCAGTAGAGAGCAACAAAAATGATTAGGAGTATGGAAAGTAAGATTTATGAGGACAGGCTGAAAGAGCTAGGGTTATTTAGCTGGAGAAGAGAGAACTGAAGAGAGATTTAATAGCAGTCCTCAAGTACAGGGCAATTACAGAGAAGATGGAGATGGTCTTTTCTCTGTGGCTGGAGGAGAAAGGGCTAAGAACCATGGGGCTGCAGCAGAAGAAATTTAGGTTGGAGAGTAGGAGAAACTTTCTATAAGGATGGTCAAGCATTAGAACAGGCTACCTGGAGGAACTGTGGAATTTTCTAGAGCAGGTAAATGGACACTTGTTTGAGATAGTTTAGTCAGGGTGATTCTGCCCCGAGGAGGGAGCTGAAGTAGATGACCTCATGAGATCCCCTACAAGGCTACTTTCATATCTGTCATTCTAGGATGTACTTTGGGCCTTGTCAGGGAAAGCTTGTCAGGGTCAGGGAGATTGGACCCAAAGGCAATACTAGTAACTAATCAGTAACTTGGTGGTCCTAAGGACTTTTCTGTTGGTACTGCAGGAATCTGCCTAGATGCATTGCCTTGCCTAGTTGAAATGTACATGAAACTGCTTTAGGAAATAGCAAGAATATTTGGATTGGAGTACAAGTACAAAGTTTCTCCCCTCCACTGAATCAAAAAATCTCAGCCTTTTCAGTCCAAGATGAACACACCATTGTTGAGGTTTTAATTTGTAATAATGAAGTTGATAAACTGAAGGAAGTAATCAGACAAAATGGTTACTGGATTAAAGTTACCTGATATCACTCCCTCTATCCTCTCACCCAACTATTTGCTTTTATCCATGTGTTGTCACTTATCTTTTTTTATATAATCTCTTTAGAGCAGTAATGATGATCTGTGGTGCCTTAAGCAATCGGGATGGGGCCTCTTTAAGTCCCACATGTGCTTGGCAAAGACTTTGCCACACTTATTTCATTTAGGCCTTTACCATGTTGTTTTGTGGAGAGGACAATGGGTAATAGTAGAGGATGAACCAGTCCCCCACCCCGGTAATCTAGTTTTTTAAACTTAAAGTTGAAAAAGGCCAAGCATATTACTATGAATGTTAGTTTGGCACTGGGCATCAATTTGGACAGTCTGTTCTGCATGATGCCAACCAGGATCACTCCTCCTCCTCACAGGGTAGCTTTGCAACCTAAATTGTCAGCTAATGCTGAAGGAGAAAACTGAAGCGTTTTACTGTTGTTTGGAAGGAGAAGGATCCAAATGAGTTTCCTTGCTTGCCTTTTAGAGAACAGGGTAAGGTATAGAAATCACAGTATGTTTCTTTTTCTGTAAATCAGCAACAAAAATTGATTCTATACGATTTATCCTTTTTCAGGCTTTTTCTGCTCTTCATGCATCTATATTTTTTCTTTGGGTATTTGATCTGAATGCTTGTTTGTTCATTTTTTGGATAAAAGGCTTTCTTTGGTATTCAGTGGTATTCTCCAGACCCATTTCCTAAAGGCTAAGTACAAACATTCAAAAAGCCCAAGCCTGAATTGATTCAATCTTTGCAGGTTAGTCTAACCTGCGTAGATTGAACTGATTTGCAAGTGAACAGACATTCACTTTTGATTCTGGAAATACAGTCACATGCCTGCAATGGCTCAGGCCAGAAGCCAGGGGGCACTAAAGCAAGTCCCCCCTTCCCTTTGGTAGTTGTTGAGGGAAGTTGAGCTCAGGGGAAGGGCATGACCTTGGGTATGATTGCAGAAGGGTTTCAACCCCGACCCTGGCCTCCAGGGCCCCCAGCCTGGGTGTGCCTGGAGGGGGAGGGGGGCAGCAGTGCTTGCCAGGCTTTTCAGAGAGGGAGTATGGCTAGACTGACAACAAGCAATGAGAGTGGGGACATGGCCAGACCCCATGCCCCCGTCCTATGGCAGGGAAAGAGGAGGGAGAGAGCCCTGTCAACCACATCGGCTTTGACAGGCCAGCCTGGCCTGGGCTCAGGGAGCCAGGAGTACAGTTTTGCACCCCTCTGCCCCACAGTGGCTGGTTTTCCCCCCTTGCCCTGTGTCCCTCTAGCCCTGAGCCCTGAAGCAGGGAAGGGCCCTGCCCCCACAGCCCAGTTTAACCCACTTTGCTCCTGGCTCCTCACACCCAGGCTGGGCTGGGCTGTCATGGAGCCACAGCTAGCTGAGAAGGGCCGTGCCTCCATGGCCTGGCCTGGCCTGTCATAGAGCCACAGGCAGCTGGAAAGGGCCCTGCACCCATGGCCCAGCCTGGGGTGGCCCTGTTATCTGCCTGCCTTGCCTGGGGCTGAGCAGGGCCAGCTGTGGTGCTGCTGAGGATGGGTAGAGAAGGGCCGGCCCAGGCTGGTTAGGGCCCTTCCCAGCTGGCTGCGGCTCCATGACAGCCTGGCTGGGCCTGGGCATGGGAAGCTGGGAGCAAGGTGAGCGTACAACTCCCATGACCCCAGCCCAACCTGCAGCCGGCTGGGAAAGGCCCTGTCTTCATGGCCCAGCCCAAACCAGCCCCTCCACACCCACAGGCCAGCCCGGCTGAGTCCGCCAGCCCCAGCCTCAGGCCCAGGTAAGGCAAGCGCATGATGAGGCCATGCCAGCTGGGTCTGGCCATGCCCCTGCCCCTGCTATAGCAGTGGGAAGGGCTGGGGGGGAACCACCCTGACAGGGGCTGCTCCACCCAGCCAGGCAGACCCCAGCTGCAGTTCCTTGGGGGAAAGGAGAGGGAGGGGAAATAAACCCCTTCAGTGCCCCCTTTACATCAGGAGGCCATGCCAACTGTTGTCTGCCTAGAGAGCAGAGGGGCAGGGCCAGCCTTGGTCTCTGGAGTAGACAGCATAGCACAGCCCAGGGCTGAAAAGAATACTGGGATGCTGGGGGACTCTGATTTAACTTAAACCAAGAAGGGGTCTCAGACAGAAGTTCCGTAAACTGGTTTGACCCAAATCAGTTAAGTCTGATACCACATTCAACCAGATTTATCTTAAACTGGTTTTGGCAATTTTGAAACTGGTTTATGTGTACTGAACTTTGTGTTCTTTTACAGGTTTAAACCAGTTTCTGATCACTTAAACTGGCTTGTGTGTAACTTCTGTCCCTAGCCAACGCATAGTTGCATTCTGAAAATAATTCTATCGGGGCATCATTGAGTTTCATCATCATGTGTATGCCTCAGTGATTTCCATATTAAATGTTCTTACTTCATATGTTCAAGATACTTTTTAACTTCCAGCATTGCAGGCATACTTATACTGAGATCTTCTAATCTGGCTGATGGTTTTGTTGTTGGTTTTCAATTTGTTTGGGTTTTTTTCCTTCATTAAAATTGTTTAATTTCCATTTTAAATTAATACTTGTCTGGGATGATTTAGGCAGGGGGTTAAGCCATATGACCTTTTGAGATTACTTCCAGCTCTATTTTTCTACAATTCTGTAATCACTATTAGTAAGAGTTCGATAGGCTAAATTAATGAGTTGACAACAATGAGGCTGTTTAGGGCTAGCATTCAATATATTTGTATAGCTGTTGCAATGGTTAATCATCTGTGATGATGGGCAAAAAAAAATAGCCCAGATTATTCCTTCATTGCTGTATTTTGGCTCTTTTCTAATACATGGAGTAAATGATAGTACAAACACTTATTTCTGAGATCTGTTGATTAAGGTGCCACTTTTATATAGCCAGCTTTCTTAGTTGAACTGCACTTTTGACACATTAGGCAAGACCTTTGGTAAAGATAACAGTAGAACTAGATATAACATTTAATTTGGTTCTCATGGAGTACTTGGGGACTTTCCTGGATGTTCTGCTAGTGTCTAGCCCCATGATTCTCAACCTTTCTGGATTCAAGGCAGCCTTCCATAACTTTTTATGAATTTGATGACACCCTGGTTGAGAACCACTGGTATTCTGTCTCAGTTTACTTCAGTGTTTCTCAAATGGCACCACTGCTGCAGTCAAGTAAAACTCGCTTGTGTTCCTTGTGCAGAGCATGATATTGTGGCTTAGTGATATGGTGGAATAAAATCAAAGACTGCTTTGTTGCCACAAAGATATTATGGCTCTGTATATTTCCTGTTCTTGGGACAGTACCTGACTCCATACACTTCTGCTTTCTGCTCACTGGATAAAATTTGTATCATTGTATCTGAGATAGGGGGAAATTATGCAAAAAAAATCATTCTGTTACAAAATGAAGGGTATAATTAGAAATAATCTCCTATGTAATGGAAATAAAATTAATTTATTTTGTTAAAGACTATTGATCTAAGGCATCCAATTCACCCATCCTTACCTGTCTGAGCCTACCAAAAGTGATTCAAGCTCTTAGACAAATCATTGGCCACAAATTGGTAAATTTGTGCACCAAAATGAAATCTTGGTGTAAGCATCTTCGTATAAAAAATCACACCATAGGTAGGAAGATTAATCTAAGAGTAGTGGATTTCCAGATATGGTTGAATTTTTTGGAATTGACCTACAAATGTTAAAGTGGCCTACTTATCTGTTTCTTTCCCTCCCTTTTCCCTTTTGGTTGGAATAGCCCCAAATTGCTCACCTTCATAGCAGAGATGAGCAAAAGTTATCTTTTTATGGAGCCTTATGCTAAAAAAGGGAGATGGTGATTGGTGATGTGTGTGTCCAGGGTTCCTTAATCCACTGTTTCAAGGGTATGGCAGGCTATTTTTGTTGCTCCTGTATTGAAGGATTTATCTTTGTATATTTACCCTTTAATGTGTAAAAGGTACCTAGTGCTGGTGATAGATGATTTAAAGATTTGTTTTTATTTTTTATATAAAAATATTACTAATTTGATTACTAAATAGACTTGGGCTTAATTGGTTGAAAACCATTAAAATATCTATTATAATTCAAAACTAGGGAAACAGAAAGTATTTAATACCTTATATAGAAAATTAAATTTCTGTATTTGGCACTCTTGGATGCTAGTTATAGCAAAAGAAAGTTTGCAATTTGGTTCTAAAACAAGCAAGAAAAAATGAGCTTTAGTTGTTGGGACAAAAAGCTATACCAATGCTACGACTTCTCATGGGAGTACTAGCAGGACATGCTCATTGAAATTATTTTAGAAGTAGAAAAAAATTTGGGAGAATTGCATGTACATGCTTCTGGTAGTACTTATAACTCCAGTTCCTTAAGTTAAATTTTTAGTATACAAGGTAGATCTGATTTCTGCCTAATCCAGGTTATACTGCTGTAAGAGGGTGTATGGGAATGAGGGGAAAATGCTACAATGGGAACTTTTCTCCTGCAAGGTCTAGGAGTCATGGATTTTAATGTCTTATGTAACACTCAGCACAATTGCATTGACTGAGTGGATTTGCAGAAGCTTTGTATAAACAGAATTTGGGTCTTGTCTAGCTCTGGAATTTAGAGCCAAGTATGTTAAACTTCAGATTTTTTGAGATACTAAAGCTTGTGGGGTGGAAAAATAGTCTTAGCAATAGTAGTCATAAGAAACTGATGCTTAAAAAAAAGAAAGGGAGCATCTGCACTTCACTACATAGGCTGGTGCAACACTCTTCTAACTAGTTGCTGATAACTTTGAGCTTGGAGGTTTCCATTAGTCATATATACAGGGCATGGACTCAGGAATGTGTTCTGAGCCTCATCTTTTGAAACGAAGTGCACTGTAGATATTAGAGGTGTACTGATGTATTAGTCCATATCACATCGGCACCAATAAAAGAAAAAATTGTATTATCAGCAATCAGCTTTTCTTAGCCAGTGTAGCTGACAACATCACCAATAAATGCCAGGTGCATGTGCACAGCCACAGCAAGCCCATGACCATGAATACAGCCCAGCAGCTTGAAGAGCAGCATCCTGCCAGTATGTGTGTGTGGGGGAAGAGGCTAAGGGAAGGAAGGAGCATCAGGGGGACAAATCAAGGCCCCCATGGTGAGAGAGGGAGTAGGGCAGGGGAAGGTGCTGCCCAGCTGGGGTGGTGAATGCAAACCTGGAAGGAGGGTGAAGCCATAGGAGGCTCATCCAGGGCATGCGGGTGAGGCAGAAAGCAGCTTCACTGCTGCACACACTCCTGGGAGAGGCATAGGTGCCTCCCATATTTATATATGGGGTGGGGGCAGGCTACCTGCTACAGGCTCAGAGCCAGGGGCTGCACAATCTCTTCCTGGTGGGGTTGGGGCTGGGCTGGGGCTGCACTCAAGGCAGACAGGGGTGGGGCAGGTGGCAGTGGTGCTGGGCATGGGGGCTGCAGGGTGGCTAGGGTAAATTTTTTGGGTGGCTGTAGCCCACCCTGTAGCCCCTCTCCCAGCGCTGCCGCCACCCTTCCACCCCTGCCTGCCCCGAGTGTAGCCCTGACCTAGCCGCTCCACTGGGAAGAGGCTGGCACAGCCCCAGGCCCCAAACCCACAGTGGGCAGCCCGATCTTGCCCTGTGGACAAATTGAGGGGCACATGCCCTTTGTGCCTCCTCAGGGGTGCATGCAGTGGCAGGGAGCCATCCCCTCTCCTCCCTGCATCCCCTGGACAAGCTGTCTGCAGCTCTGTCCCCTGCCCTACCCTGGCTGGGCAGAGCCTGCCCTGCCCCAGCCCTAGTCCCACTTCCTCCCTCACCACCAGACCCTCGATCTGCCCCCCTTTCCCCCCTGCTTCCCCCTACACAGACATACTGGCCAGATGCTTCTCTCCAAGCTGCTGGGCTGCATACTGGCTATTGGATCAGTATCAGCTAATATGACTGGTTAGTAATCGCCCAGTTGATATTAACCAAAAAAATTGGCCAAATTGATATTAACCAAAAAAATCTTTAACATTGCACCCCTAGCCAATATTACAGCAGAATTATTTATTCAGGGCTGCATGTACTTAACCAAGGTGGCAGGTGGTGGATTTATTCATTTAATGTAAAGAAATATAGAAGATGGGTGTCCCTAAATTGGTTAGTAGAAGCTAGTACTTCAGTAATTTTGTTTTTGCTCTGAGAATCAGGGTAGTCTATGGAGGGAAGAGTTGTGTGCAAGCAGTTTGTGCCAGTTTTAATGCTACATACACTTAAATTTATGGGTATGATTTGTCCTGTTTGCGATGGTCATTTACAAGTAAATAGGCTGCCCTTCAAGTTCTAGTAAGAAATTAAAATAAAGAAAAAACTGACCTGTCTACCCTGAAATCTAGGATATGACTTCAGTTCATGTAGATATACCTGAGCTAGCTTTACTTAAGGCAGGGGCGGGCAATTATTTTGGGCAGAGGGCCGCTTACTGAGTTTTGGCAAGCCATTGAGGGCCACATGACAGGCAGCCCAGGACAGATAAATATTAATTTTCTAAATTTTTTAGGGACTCCATGAGCCTGATAGAATGGCCTGGTGGGCCACATCCGGCCCCTGGGCCACATTTTGCCCACCCCTAACTTAAGGTGATTCATGTTGATAGCAATGGAATCAGGGATGCATGTACTTAACCAAGGTGGCAGGTGGTGGAGTTTTTTAGCCTATTCTTAACTGTGTTTTCACACCTATCTTGCTATCAGTATTTAAGCTAGCTAATTTAAAGCTGGCAATCTGTAAGAGATACGACTAGGAACATAGGATTAGAAGGGGTCTTCTGGGCCATCAGTACCAGTCCCTTATTTTCAGAATTGTCTAAAATTATCCTCTCTAACCCCACGCTATCAATATAGCTACAAAGCACCCTATGAAAAAATCCTTCTCCAAGGGGAGACAAAGAAGCTGCCAGTGCAATGGCAGGAAATTTGTTAGGTTAATATAGACTTGGGTAACCCCAAGGAGCACTTTTGAAGAAGACAGCCCCACACCCTCAGCTCATGTCAACCTAATGCAAAGGAAACTTCTTCCTGATTCCAGATCTGTCAGTTGGTTTAACTGTAACCATACAGGTCTTAAGAAACGCTGGCATATGCCTGCAGTGGCTCAGCCTAGAAGCTGGGAGGTGCGAGAGCAGCCCTCCCTTCCTTTCTTTAGTGCTGAGCTAGGGAGGCATGGCCAGGCCTTGGCAGGATGCTTTGTTAGGGAAGGGTTCCCTCCCCCACTCACTGTTGATAACAGAGCATTGAGTTAGACAGCAGGGAGTTGTTAGCATACATCATCCCATCAAACAAAACAAAGCTTTTCTCATTAGTTCAAACTCTTTTTAAACAACTTTTTCCAGGAAAAGAACAGAGGGACATTAGCAGTTACCTGTTGATTAGCTCCAAAAAGCCCTAAGCTGACACTGTCATGTCTGCCTTTGTCCTGTCTCCCACAGAACGGACCATAGCCAGAATGTGGTCTGCTGGCTAATGCTGAGGGGTGTCTGTGGAAGGCAAAGGGTAAGGGGGAATCCCTACTTGAGCAGGGAGTGGGCAGGGGAGAGGGAGGAGCAGGAAAAGCCAGGCAGACCCTGCTGTGCTGCACATCTCTTCCTCAGCTGCAACATGGGAGCTGGGGTGGGGCCAGCAGAGCCCCACCCACAGTTGCAAAGCAGTTGGGATGCTGGAGGATTCTGATTTAATTTCAACAAGCAAGGGGTCTGGGGCAGACATTTTATAAACCGTTTTGGCCCAAATCACTTAAGCCTGATACTACATTCAACCAGGTTTATCTCAAACTGGTTTCAGCCATTTTCAGACTGGTTTATGTGTACTGAACATCTGTTCTGTTACAGGTTTAAACCAGTTTCTGATCATTTCAACCAATTTATGTGTAATGTCTGTCACTAGCCTTGAGTTTTGTTGCGACTTTGTATTTTTAAAAAGTATAAATTATGGGATATCGTTATGGTAAAAGAGCTAAGATGAAGGCTCCTTTTCAGTGAGTTCTGAGTTTTCAGCTCATTTCCGTTTGAGTTAAAATTTCTCATAGATCAGTTCTGGTGATAGGTCAGTTCAAAGAGCAAGGTTCAGGCTCTGAAAACGGACCTACCCTTTGTAAGTGAACTTGACCTCCTTGTTGGAGAGCCACTTTCCATTGTGCTAGTGTAGAGGGATTCTAACTCTTCCCATTCTCTAGTATTTTTATTTCATGATTCTCCTTTCCCCCATGGAGAGACATTTTGTAATTAGAATGTCTAATATCTATTTCTGTAGCTACACCAAATCATCTATTTTTGTTCAGCTTTCCTTCTCTTCTCTTCATTTCCTATTGCTTGTTGTAATATTTAATATGGTAACATTCATTTTATTTTAGATACAGGAACCTACTTTTTCTTTCTCCTCTCTAAAGGAAAATTGGAGTAGCTGGCTTGCTTGCAGCGTGTCTTTGGAGAAAGGGAAATCATCTACCTGTAGTGTTCTTCTTCACAATTTTCATCCATAACCTTTTCTCAAAGTTCAGATTTCTATTACATTTGTGCAAAATACATTTTAACTGAGTGGGGGTTAATAACTTCAGCTTGAAAGTAATTATCAGTAGAGGTACTAGCAGGTGCTTCCCCTCCAATAACATTTAGTTTTGATTTCTCTTGGTGGATTCAGTGGTTTGAATTTGGATCCTACATGAACCCAAAGAGAAACTACTGCTACTACTACAAGGAAAAAAGTTCTTGTTCTTTTTTTCTCCATTCAATAAATGTGTCCCCATAAAATTCAGATGAAATCTGCCTTACACTTTGGTCAGTTTAGTACATTTTAAGTCTCTCTTACAAGATAATAGGGTCATTCAAATCTGTAATTTAACTTTGAAAGAAATATCCTATGTTCAACTTCAAGTAGGCAGTTTAAAGAATTATTCTCTACACTCCACAATTTCCTCTTATTCCTGGAATTTGTTTTTCCTTTAACATTCTTTGGTAGATTTGAAATAAAACTCTTTGATTTTTATGCTTCATTATTTTTGCAGTTCTGATTCCATGATTTTTTTTTCTTTTTTGACTCATAAACTACCTAGAAACTGTTCTTTAAAGGCGACTTCTGTACTAGTGTAACTAAAGCATTAGAAAATACCTGCTCTCTTTTTTTTCCCCCTCAACCCCTTTCTTTCTTTTATATTATAGCACTTTTATATCTTAACCAAAGAAAGCCTGTGATACCTTCACTTCAGTGCAGTGTTACTAATAATTTTGGACCTCTTGAACCCATGAAACTGTATACTTTTCACTTTTATCATACTTCTGACTCCACAAGACACAGATGTGAGAAGATCCCTGTAGGTCTGGCATTTGTTCTTGTTGTGTACCCAAACCCTTTATCTTTGAAGTTACTCTTATTCATTTCTGACATCAGACTATTTTTACCATCCATTGCTCTCTAAGGATGAAATACAAGCCTAATTGAAGCGAATTACAAAATGTCCATTGACTTCTATGGCACCAAATGTATATGTAAATTATTCTAGCAAAGACTTGGGCCTTTCTACACAGGGTAATTCACCAGCATAATTATTCTTGTATAAGAATGTGGATGTGCTTATTCCAGAATAAGAGTTCCCTTCATAATTATACTAGTATGGTTATACCACTGACAAATCACCTCATGCAAACAAGCCCATACTTCAGTGTCCAGTGCAACTATAGAAGTACAACGTTGGGTTCAGCAACACCTAGTCAATTTGGCTTTTCACTCCCACAGTTTTTGAATTGCAGCAAGTTAGACTGTGCCAAGTATGAAAACTGTTACTGGAACTTGTCACACAGTTCAAATCATGGACTTTAAAACAATTTGGGAATTCTGACTTTTAAAAAGTACTTCAAATAGCAATTATTTTTGCTGTATGTTTATCTGAACTGCAAGTCCCGTAAGTACAACACACTTCTATTCCAGGATGAAACACGAGGGCTGTGAAAACACAACTTTCCTATTTTTAATTTAAATACTACTACACCTAATTCCTAAGCATGCCAGCAGATACAGTTCTCAAGATTTACATGAAAACAAAGCAAAAAGAAAAAAAAAACTTTCCGTGGATTTTCAAAATGTTTTCCATCTGTTTACCTAGAGTTGAAAGCAATGATTTCTTAATGAATTAGGACTTGATATCACTGTTACTACTTCGTCAGTGAGCCTATTTTGAGGGCCCCTCCATGAGGTATAGTGACTTCATTTGAATAAATTGTGCAAGAATTTTAAAAGTTATTTTTAGCTAATGGCTGATGGCTGGCTTTACTTGGAACAGTTTTCAATCTGATCAGGCCTTACCTGGAGCAATCTTTACTCACTCTTTTCAGGTGTCTTCATATTGCAAAAATAGGTATGAAACTTATTTCTAGGGATAGCAAGAAGCAGGGCAAGAATAAGCCCTTGTTTCATATTATTTGCAGGGTTTTCCAGACAGTGAACCCCCAATTACTTTTCTAAAAAGGTTTAGGGTTTTTTAATAATTAATATATTATACAGTGATTTCCCTGAATAACACCAGCAACGAAGACCTCTGAAATGAGAATTCTTGTGGTATAGTAGTTTTAAACTTCCTGTTTCACTGCCAGAAATTACTTGCAGTCCTAGTAAGTATCCTGTATTACAAATTGGAGGCCATTTTATGGCCATAAAAATTGGGTGATATATCCAAAGCAATGCACATGCCAGTAAGTTATTCTAGTAATTCTGAAGATTAAAAATTGAATGTCTTCCACTTCAGTGATTAACCAAAGGTGTTTTTGGTGAGCATTTTTCTAAACCTTCTAAATGCCGTAATCCTTTCCAGTTGCCTTTACAGTAACTCATGAGCAGAGTTTATCCTCTTTTACAGTTCAAGCGTATTTTACATGGCATTATCTATTTACTTTAATCCACATTCTGTAGTCCTATAACTAAAAGGTGTTCAGACAGGCACAAAGTAGAAGAAAAAATGTGAATGGTTGTACCCTTATGTATATCTTAATAAGTTTACGCAGATCTAGATTGGTTTAATAGCATCTAAAAGGGAGTTAGAATTGGCACTACCATTTCAAAGAATGATTCAGATCTGACACTTCATAATCTTACTGTTTTTAAAACTTAGATTTCTTTATTGGCAGTACATTGTAGATGTGCCAAAATGTTAATTGTGAACATACTGTTGTACCAGGTTTAATTACATTCACTTGGGTTATTAACTACACAGTATCCTTCAATATCTGTTGCAATTTTTGTTTCTAGTCTCATTGTTTCTGCAAGTATGGACTTACTGGACCTACACCATGTACAAGATTTGAGACATATATTTCTGTCTCTTCTTGTCCTTTTCAACGTTATGGGAATTTCTGCTTGCACAACTGTGTTCTGCCAGCTCCTAATTTTGTTGCTTTCATTTCTTCCACTAGTCCCTTAAATTCACCTCTTTGCTCTGTCTACCATGACATCCTTTGCTTCTTTCCGTTGTTCACCTTTTCTTTCCTTAAATTATCCTATTTCTTTCCCCAGTGCTATTATATTTGGTGTGTGGCTTTAAATCCACCTTCCTTTCATCTGGTAATCTGGCTATTTTATGTCAGACCTATCTTCTCTGTCTGTTTGACTGAAAGCTCTTAGGACTGAGACTGTTCACTCTTCTGTGCTGTGCTGTTCATACCACTAAATAAAAAAAATGTTTAACAACTAAGAATCACAAACCTAAGCAGTACCAGTTTTACAGCTATATTTAACTTGTGCTAATCTACTGCACCATATTTCAGACCACATCCCTCCTTTACTTATATTTTACTCCAATTCTGAAAACTTCACTCAGACCAAAGTGTAATTCTCTCAGCCTTAAACTTCCTATTCTGACTTCAGATTAGGTTCACCAAGTTGTAATGGTGACTTTGGCTGTGGTGAAGAGACTTCAATAAAGCAACCCTGTTGGCTGCTTTATGCCAGGATCAACTTTGGACATTTAGGAGCTCAGACTTTGCCTGGTACAAGATACTACTATACAAGATATAATTACAAGAGATTACTATAGTGCCATCTTAGCCTCCTCTGCTCCTGAGCTGTGTCTTCCATTTTGCTGCTCTTGGAAGTGCAGTATTATCAAATGTGATTCCCTAATGGCTTTAGTATCTGCCCTATAGAGGAGAAAGGAAACTGAAACAGTTGTGTATCTTGTCAGGAGTCTTCCCTAAAGCTTCTAGAATCCTGAAACTGTTGGTCAGTTTAGTTTCAGATCAATGTACTTCTGCTTCTACAATTCTCCATTGTCTTAAACCTGCTAATATCATCTTGGAAAGTGAAACTGTCTTACAAAATCATAGATTTCATAGACATCAGGGCTGGAAGGGACCTTGAGAGATCATCGAGTCCAGGCCCCTGCCCAAGGGGCAGGAAGTCAGCTGGGGTCATAGGATCCCAGCAAGATAAGCATCCAATTTACTCTTGAAGGTGTTCAATGTAGGTGCTTGAACCACCTCCGCTGGCAGACTGTTCCAGACCTTGGGGGCTCGGACAGTAAAGAAATTCTTCCTTATGTCCAGCCTGAAGCAGTCTTGCAGGAGTTTGTCAACCTAGTCATCCCTTGGGGCGCTCTGGTGAACAAACGTTCCCCCAGATCCTGGTGGTCACCCTGATAAACTTATAGGTGGCCATCAGATCACCCCTGAGCCTGCGCTTTTCCAGGCTAAAGAGTCCCATGTCTCTCAGCCTGTCATCGTAAGATCTGTTTTCCTGACCTCTGATCATGTGCGTGGCTCTCCTCTGGACTCTCTCAAGCTTCTCCACATCCTTTTGGAATTGTGGAGCCCAAAACTGGACGCAGTACTCCAGCTGCGGCCTCACCAAGGCCAAGTACAAGGGGAGAATGACGTCCTGGGATTTGCTCGAGAAGCATCTATGGATGCAAGCCAGCATTTTGGTCGCTTTACTAGCCGCAGCATCGCATTGGAGGCTCATGTTCATCTTGTGGTCAATGATGACCCCCAAGTCTCTTTCTTCTGTAGTGCTAACCAACGTAGCACTGCCGAGCCTATAAGGATGCTGCAGGTTTTTCCTCCATGTACAAGTGCGAGGCTCCTAAGCATGTAGCTCAAAGGAACCCCCTTGAGAGTCCTGCAAATTCCGGTACAATTAATACTTATGGGTTATGGACTCTTGAAAACATGGTGTAGTACACATGATCGGAGACAGAAAAATATGTTTTCATAATGGCTGGTTGTGCTGTGTTATACTGGAAGACATTTCAAGCTGACCAGGTTCTGGCTGGCCTCAGAGATTAGGCTTGGTTCTTGTATGTAGTGTTTGAAGCTGAATATACCTAGGCTTTAAAGACAAAAAAATTGAACAAATCAAACTTTGTAGCTTCTGGAAAACAATAATCTCTGGCTTGCCTCATTTTGTGCAAGAATATAGCTCTAAGAACTTAGTTGTTAAAATCAGTATCTTATGGATATGCCTAATACAGCTGTTGCATAAACAAGTTCTAATACAGGGGTGGGCAATTATTTGGGCTCGAGGACCACTTAAGGGGCTTTGGTGAGCTGTTGAGGGCTGCAGGGCTGCTGACCTGACATGGCAAATAGGGGTGCTGGCTTGGTGTGATGGGAAGGTGAGGGGTGCTGACCTAGCATGGCAGGGGGCAATTGATCCTCTCTGGCACTGGGCCTGTCCATCCTACACCCACTGCTGGGGTTGTCGGACAGAATGGGCGGGCGGGTGGGGTCTTCATGGAGGCCGGCTGGGATCCCTGTGGGCAAGGTACTCTTGGCTGGGTGGATGGGATGGGGTAGGTGGGGAACAGCATCCAGGAGCAGGGCAGGTGGGCAGGGTCTGGGATTGTGGGGCGGTAACCTCACAGGGCCAGGGCACAGGGCAGAGCTGCAATCAGCTCCCCACACATCCTGCAATGGGCACCAGTTCCACAGGCAGGGATGTGCGGGTAGCAGATTGTGGCTCTGCCTTAGGCCCCAGCTCCGGCCATGTACTGTCACTATCCGGCCATGTACTGTCCTACAATCCCAGCCGCCTGACCAAATGCACCCTTCCTGCAGGAGTCCTGGGCCAGTCTCCATGGAGACTCCACCCACCTGCTCCATCTGGCGCTCGCAGTAGTGGGTGCAAGGCAGATGGGCCTTAATTCCCAAGGAGCAGGGCCAGGTCTGGCAGTGGTGGGGACACAGGCAGCAGCAGTCAAAAGGAGCCACCACCACGGGGGCTGCCAGAAAGCTGATTCCAGACTCTGTGTTGCCCCTTTACCACCGTGACAGGATAGCCGCATGTGCCGTGGCCCAGGCTGCCTGTGTGCCCAAGCCAGATGGGGCAAAGGGACCTGCCACAGGCCAGATAGAATCCCTTGGAGAGCCAGATCCAGCCTGCGGGCAGTATTTCTAATATCATGAGTTTGTGATGACTAGAAGCAGGAAAACTGGTAGTGGGCAACACATGGCTTTCCCAGTGAATTGGTCCTCCATGTGGTACAATATAGAATCGCCCTGACCATGCCTCTCTAATGGCTTTAATGTTGCCCATCAGAAAATGAAGAAAACTGAAACTGTACATCATGACATTTTGTATTCTGTGCATGCAGCACTTCCCAGAAGTATCTCACTAATAATGACTAATACTTCTGTTTTACTAACCCCTCTTCTGTAAAGTCTTGATTCCTTAGTGTTCCAATTCTCAGTTGTACAGGCCTCTGCAAAAGAAATTTTATAAAGAACAGAGGGAAGTAGAACTAAGCCTAATTAATGTCACTTTAATTCACAATGCAAATATCTACACCAAGATTTTGATTTAATCCCGAAGGTGTAAATTCGAAGCGATTAGTTAATTTTCCTGGATGTCTCCAGGTAGATAGATCAGAATACAAGACAAACATTTCTTTGGATGTTTAGCTATTGGATTGTGTGTGCTTTTTGGAATAAAAGTGCTGTTTCAGTAATAAAGCTGAAGGCAAGAAACTGAAAATCCTAATGTCAATATCAAGCTTCAGCATAATGTTTCCATGGCCCACATACTGCACCACACCCAAACATCTGTGAACAATATACAGGCTCACTGAGAATGAGGGGGAAGTTCATCTGAAAAGGTCAAATGAAAGAAGGGACTTCCCAAATGATTCAGGTAAGGAACACTATATTGTGAGTGCTGTCTAGATCCTGTAAAACAGTTCAGTTACATTTTAATCTGATTGGACAAAAATATAAATTTAAAAGCTTTATTGTATGTGATATAAAGCCATTTTTCTGCATAAATTACTTCACATTATGTGAAATTAGATGCAAGTTTCTTTCTTCTTCTATTTAATTGTATTTCAGTAGTAAGCCAAGTATTAAATATTTTTATATTAAGTCAAGAAATAACTGATCATTTTTGATACTCATGTAAAAAACCTGCTAGATTAGCATTACATAAATTAAATACTAATGACAAAAAAGTTGCTATCTTGAATTCTGTTTTGCTGGAAAGTTTAACTTCACTTGGGGATAAGAGTTAACAAAAGATGAACAGACTCTCAAGAATAAAAGATGTCAACTAACTATGAAAAGTGCAAGAAAATTTGGGGATATTCACAGCGTCTTTCATGTGTTTTCACTCCAGAAATTGTTTGTTCATTTAAAAAATTAAATTAAATTAAATTTAGGTCTTTAACATTAGGCAGTTAAGCTCCTAAATGCAAATGTAAGGGCCTGCTTAGACACTCTGTCCCCTTTATCTCCCCTTTCCCATTTCTTGGGGCAAAGATAGATGGGATTGAAAGGATGAGGAGGCCCCTGTGAGGGAATGTTGGTTCACAGCTTTGGTGCTTCCTACAAGCCTTTTCTGCTTCATTAGAGACTTGACATTCTCCATTGCAAACATGTCTCCCAATGGAGTTATCTGCCAGTCACCAGTTCTGTAAGACCCCCCCTTTTTTTTCTTCCCAGCCAGTTGATTGTTAAATACATTTTTCTTCGGCTAATGTCTTGTCTGTCGGTGGATCTTTCACCTTTTCTCCACAGTGAAACTGACATACAGCAGTAGCCAGTTAAATAGCCTTTAGCACCATTTTTATTCTCCCCTGAAATAATTTAATTAACTTAATTTCCGAATATCACAGCTGAAGAATAGTAGTAAATTATTCCTATTAAAACTTTAATTTAAAACTAAAATGAATAAATTCTCTCTTTCCTGTTACACAGAGTAAAAGAGAAATGGCAGGTTGAGACATTGATAGCAGGCCTCCATAACAAACCATTAGTTATATGAACATTAGACACCAAACCCAATTTTAAGAGTGATTTGGCTTTTTCTGCATACATAGCATCTCTAAGCTATATTGAAATGGGTGCTAAGCAGTGACAATTCCAGCAAGTCCTTTTCTTTACTTAGAGGTGTAACATTACACATCCAACTTCAATTTTGTTCTATTTTTTTTAGCTATTTTTTAATTTAAAAATGCACATTAATAGACAGGAAAAGTAGAACAAAAATAATCTATACAAGCTGAAAATACTGTACAAAAACAATTTTAACTATTGGTTTTAGTTACTCAGTGGATGCATCTATAGTGATGTAACATCACGTGTAGTGACATGCTACAGCGATGTAGCTCATCGCTACAGTGACATAGCATCCGCGTGCACAAACCATGACGCCAATACTACGTCTCCGTAGCAATAAGGTACCTTGCTATAGCATGTCGCTACGGCAACATTGCTGCTAAAAATAACCGTGGTCTGCCAGGACGGCACAGTAACCATTGTTACTACACCGTCATTTAGTACTTCCTAAAGCAAGATCTAAATGATGTCTCAGTAATAACTGCACCGTGGGGGACGCATGTAGATGTGCCCAGTAAATAATACGTGATTACATAAATGGATCTTTCCCTGAATTGAGATTACATTACATGACTGCTAGTGATGTTTCTTTTTCTGTGATCTGCTTGTCATACTAACGTTTTGTTTCTAATGCATTAGATCTTTTCTGTTGCTAATGCAGGATTTGGCCCTGCTGAGCACCATCGGCTCCACCTTGAATGATCTGCTGCTTAGTGCATATAAACAGTTTATTTGGATTTATATGTTACTAGAATTAATGTAAAATCTTTCGTCTTCTTTTACATGTCAATTTTAGTACTCAAGCTGCAAACTAAAACTTTTCAAGTTTTACCTTTGAAAACAAGAAATTTCAAAGCTATATTTAAATTTAAGCTAA
Source organism: Crocodylus siamensis (assembly GCF_052110815.1). Classification (NCBI taxonomy): domain Eukaryota; kingdom Metazoa; phylum Chordata; order Crocodylia; family Crocodylidae; genus Crocodylus; species Crocodylus siamensis. The sequence goes on from NC_143399.1 coordinate 186,507,931, forward strand.
ATTTCAAAGCTAAATTTAAAACTGTAGCTCACTTTCTGCCTCCTAAAAACAGATGTAAAATTCTGTAAATAATATTTATTGCCTTCACAATATGGAGGTATATGATACAGAATGGGAACTAAGCAGTACTGGTTCAAAATGTTAATTGCTTTTGAAAAGTCATTTTTAAAAGTTTCAGTCCTCTAAAAGATAACTGACAAACCTATTCCCTCTGAAGGCTGGAAATTACAAGGCTATTAGTAATTTTTACCTCGTAGGTTGAAGATGTTGAGAACTGGGGGAAGTAATGTGGAACATTTTAAGAAAAAAAATCAGAAGTAGTACCGTAGCATCATTTCCATGCAAGCTGCATCAGGAGTTCACCTAATTTTTATATTCTTAAACAAATCTTTCTTTTCTGACTAGAACAGAGCCTGCCTGGTTTTTGATAACCATTTAATTTATCAGGACTTACTATTGACAAACGTACTAGAGATTTCATGTTTTATGACTGGAATTATTTTTTACAGCAATTTACTTTGAATTTACTTTCTTTTTCAAAAAAAATATTTTAGATGGAGATGTATTAGTGAATAACACATGTGGTAACTTCTACCTTAAATGTGCTACAAAATTGGATATACACATGCTTTGTCAAACCCTCAGTATTTGGTATGGAAGGGAGAAGTTGGTAAATCATGTCTGTAATTTTGTACGTGATTGACAAACACCATCAAGCATAGGGTTTGCCAGTATGAGTAGTCCCCTTGTAGTCAGCAGGACTTTTTATAATAGTAAGGAAATAAACTGTTTTAATTAGTGTTTCAAATCCCAGGCTTTAACAAGAGTACGTATGTTTTTAATTAAATGTTTGTATACCAAAAACAGAGTTTCAAGCAAGCCAAAAATGTGAATTTGGGTCAAATTTTATTAATGACTTTGGCCAAAAAATGGGAAAATTAGAAATGTCAAAAAAGTTCACCTCAGCATTTCTGAAACAAGATGTTCTTGTTTAGAATAGTTTCATAAGGGCAGTCAGGTGCCATTTACAGGGAGAAGGGAGGAGCCTTCCCTTATGTTTAGCAATGCCTTAGCTGTAAAGAGAGTCCACTGCGACTTCTTCCTCCTTTTGTAAATGGTGTGTCAACCCCCTTGTACATCTGATCCCCAATTCTCTATGCTTTTATATAAAAAGTCATTCAAATGTTCAAAATCTAACCAAAATATACTGGTTTTGACCATTTTTTATTTGAACTGATTTCAGTCCAGTGTCCCAACAAAGATTGTGAATTTAATGAAATGCTTGCCAAACTACCAGTAGTTCATATAGCAGAGAGGAGACAGAATGCAGGGCACAAAATCATATACATAAGGTCTCTATGCAGTCTCATTTATGGGAATTAGAAACTAGCACTGAGCTGCAGAACTGTGTAGCAAACTGTCTTCTGAGACAGTTTTTGTGATGATACCCATAACATCATCCTGCCAGTGTAAGGGAGCACTCCCACATGACTTAAGGTTCTTTGCCACCACTGAAGAGAGTTAATAGGACCTATGTCTTATGTCCACATGCTAAGTATCATTATCTATTTTTACTTACTAATAGGATTTGAAACAAACTTCACTGCATCATTTTCTAAATAAGAACTAATCTAAATGAAGGCAACCTATTCTAAAGTCATTGGCATGGTTTGGAACTTAGTTTGGACAAAGGTTTACTATTTTTTGCAGGAAGATTCAAAATTAGTCATTCGTTTAGCATGCATATAAAGGGTGGTTTGTGACTCACTATCACCTGTTCCTTATTCATAGAGTAGAGGTAGAGAGATGACCTAGTCCCATGTGGTTAGAAATTATTTCTGTTCAATCTCTCCACTTACTCTCTTCATTGATTAGAATATGCATGAGTGTTTTCATCTCTGGTCAGAGATATTGTTCTTAAAATTTGTAGCTTTCTTTTTCTGTTAATTTTTATTAAAAGCTTCTTGCATGCAAACATTTAGTATGTTTAAAGTGGGCTGTGAATATGACTTACTGCTTTGCAGTAATGAAGAGCAGTAATTTGCTGGCATTCAGATCTTGCTAAGTAATCATAATTAGCTCCGAAAAAACACATTGCAGTGTCATCTCACACTACAATTTTATGCCAAGACTGGGATAGCCATCTCATGTTATAAAACTAAGGAGGAAAACTAAGCAAGATTTTCTTGTGGATTCTACTTTGTATACGTGCATGTACATACACAATCCCCCTTCACCCCTCGTTACAAAATTTGCAAAGTCAAGCACTCAGATTGCCATTATAACTTTAACTTGCCCTCGCTCTCTGCATAAGCATTTTGATACACTCTTTAATTATTTGAGCACATCTCTTTTTTTTTTCTTCCAGGATTCTGTCTCATTCAGTGAATGGGATGTATGGTGCATACTTAATGAACTACAATTCAATATTTTGTTGTCTTGTTCAAGGTACATCACCATGTCTTATTTACAGAAAGCTATTCAAACATTGCTCTGAATACAGAATTAATTATTTCCTCCTGGGTGTTCATTGCCATTGTGTCTGAGCTCTTCACAAATTAATTTATCTTCACAACAGTCTTGTGAAATGAAGGGCAGGCAGTATTTGTCACACTAGCACATCTGTGAAATGGGAATCAAAGCCATTAAGCTAAAAGGCTTCCACTGATTTTGATGCCAAATTTGAGATATTTTGGACCTCATTACCAGGCTCAATATTTCAGTTCTGGTCCTTCATCTGATCATTCTCCCTCTTCCCCTGCTTTTGTCTCTTAATGCTTATGTATCTCCCTGGGCTCCTTCACCAAACTGGGCAGCCTCTGCCTTGATCTCTCCTCCTCATCCAGTTCCCAACTTGCTGTCCCAGTTCTCCCAGAACACCTCATTCTTGTCAGGTTTTATTCTGCCCTTGCCATCGCTATTCTCCCTGCATGGTTTCTAGTCCCAATTGCTTGTCCTCATTCCAGCTGTAGATATATACTTCTTAGCCAACCGGCTGCCTGTTTACTGTGTAGCTCAACTCATCCCAGTCCTAGTTTGCTCCCCTTCCCCAGCTGCCAGCTTTCTTGCTCAGTATAGTTCAGCTTTTTTTGGCCCAGCCAGTCTGAGTTTTGGCCCTTACCCTTCAGTCTCCTGCAGCCCCAGGCTCCCTAAACTTCTCATTCCACTCTTATTTTCCCATTTCCTTAATCTGGGTTTTTCCCCTCTGCCTTCAAATCAGACTTGTCATCTTCATATTGCCTGGCTGCCAGCAGGGGGAGGATCACTGGGAGGACAGGTTTCCTGCTTGCAAAGTCTGGGGCAGCTGGGAGAGTCCAGCTTTATTGTCCCTATAGCTGTGGGCTAGGGTCACATGCTCATTTGCTGTGGGAGAATGGTGCATGGGTAGTCCAGTTTGCACTAGGAACCAAGAATGACTTAAGCATACTGAGGGCTCCCAGAATCTTTGGAGCTCTATTATTTTTTAATAACTTGATCACATGGACTGAGATTTTGTTCACAGGTTTAAAAGTAAGGCAAGTTTGACCCAGTTTTCAGAGAAACAGCAAAAGGTGCATCCTTCTGTCATCCCTCAACTCCTTGCTCTAAAGCCTGGGGGAGTAGTGGAGGTGTTCAGAAAAGAGGTCACCAGAGCTATTTTGTATATGAAAAATGTGTTTTTTCTCTTGCTGTGTTTTTAGAAATGATTTTTTCTGTGGCTGATATTTTCTGAAACAATTCACTCTGAAGTGAAGCAAACATTCGGCACAGAAAATGTCTAACCCAAATGGTTAAAAATTTAGCAAAGTTTTTACAAGCAATAATAAGCAGCGTCTTTTAACAGGAAGCACTGAGCAACCTTAATAATTTTACTGTATTTTATATAGCTTCTCATACAGTTTTGTTGGAGAGATACAAAATGTGACTGCTACCTTTCTTCCTCCTGAATATACCAGATTACTGCCTCACCATCCTTGAGATCTCTGATGAGAGAGTAATTTGAGACAGGTTTGTGTTTATTCAGTTTAGGCTTTTTACCTTTCCTCTAGGAAATTGTAGGGCTGTGCAAAGCTTTGGTCGCTGATTCAATTCGACAGAGATTCAGCCCGCTTGGGCAGCCGAATCTCTGAATCCGAATCAAATCAGGAGACCCTTTAATCTCTCCAAATCAAATCAGAACCCTCCAAATCAATTCAGAGTGATTCAGAAAGATTTGATGATTCAGACATAGACAAAGCCTTAAATGTTTTTTCTACATACCGCCCCCCACCCCCATACCCCAGCTCAGCGAATGGTGCCTCCTGGGTCTCGGGGGGGTACCTGGGGTTCCCCTGTGGCCAATCGCCGAGCTGGGGGAGTACGGGGGGGTGAGGGGGCAGCGTGCTCGGCAGCAGACCCCGAAGTGGACCGGAAGTTCTTTTGTTCCACTTCTGGGTTCACCACCAAGAACACAGGGAGGCCCCTGCTCTCCTGTGGGATGCTCCATCCACCCCACCATCACAGCATTCACAAGCTGTGCCTGATGTCTTGAAGTATATAGAAAGAACATTTAAAGCTTTAGCCAAATTGTCCGTGGCCGAATTGCTGCTTCTCTGAATTAGCATTGAATCTTCAGATTTTGGATTCGGCAGAACTGAATCAGTACAGTGATCCAAATCAATGAATTGAATCACTGTCCCCAATTCGGGCCAAATCTGAATCAAATATGGCCCGTTTCGTACACCCCTAATGTGTTGCCTCTCAGCCTTGCCACCAGCTCCTTTCCTCCTCCATCTACTTCATGGGTTCTGTTTCTATGGAGTATCTTCACCAGGGTCCAGGCAAGTGGAGACTGTCTCATAAAACCTTTTGATTTTGCTGGTGGCTTTCCCTTGGCCTGTGTAGGGAAAGTTCTTTTTACATTTTTGTAACATTTGCTTCCCCCATTCATCACTTACTCCTCTAGGTTCTTTCTAGATTTTCAGATTTTGCCTTCAGATAAAAATGCTTCACAGCAGCAAACTGAAGTAATAGTAAAAGTAAATGCTACTTTCTTTTCTATTCTTTTTTTAGCAGATACCAACTTTATTTTTGTGGTTTTTATTTATAACCTCTTGTGAATGTTTATAGGCATATCACAGTAGTTATTTTACATTCTCAAAGAGTTAAGTATTGAAAATATATATACTGAGAAAATGAAAACCTTTGTATACTAATGTGGGTTGTGTGAAAGTTAATTTCAGTTTTTAAGCTTCTGTTTTAGAGGTTTCCTTCCAGGTAAATCACAGCTGTATTCTTACCACTACTTCAAAAATGTTAGATCAATATTTGATGTGGTTTTGTATTCATTTCCATTTTAACTGAAGGTTTTTTTCTCCTGAGTTTTTTTTTAATGGAAAACTGCTTCAGTGTGTCATAGGTACTGTGCTGATTTTTCCAAAAATCTGTCTTGTTTTCCCACTCCCATTTTGAAAGAATAGCCATTATCATTATGTTTTAAGTTTTAGTTTTTTGAACATCCATTTTCCAAATTAAAGAAACTTCTGTGATAATTGACACAGGCCTCTGACCAGTATGGCCAGTTTGAAAAATCCTAATCTAGTATCATTTTCGGAGAGTACATGGTTTAACTTCCAAAATTTGCTCTGTATATTAGGGGTGCACCAATAAAGATTTTCTCGGCTGGTACCTATAGCTGATTATTAACCAGCCATATCAGCTGATACCGATCTGATAACTGATTTTATAGGAACACATTGAGGCAGCTCCTAGCGGGTAAGTCTGTGGAAGGGAGGAAGCCAGGGGGGTGAGAGGGCAGATCAAGGCCCCCACAGTGAGGGAGGGATTGGGGCAGAGGCTGGGGGCACAGCCCAGCCAGGGCAGTGAATGGGATCCTGGGGCCGGGGTGGGGAGCGGAATGGAGCCACAGGCAGCTCTTCCAGGGGATCAGTGTCCCAGTGCTTTAAAATGGCAGCAGGGCACTTGAACTAAAGTTTATCAAATAAGCTTTAATTCAAGCACCCCCACCACTATTTTTAAGAATGGCAATGCTTTTAGGAGTGAAGCTGAGCAGAGCAAGGGTGGATGTGGTCTGCCTGTTGTGAGCTCAGGGCTCTCCACCTTGCTGCCTTTGCCCTGGGAGCTGTGTGCTGGCCATGCATCCCCTGCCCACCGAACAGTGGGAGGCACAACTTGCCACTGTCACTGCTGCCAGATGGGCAGGAGATGCACGGCCAGCATGTGGCTCGCAGGCCAAAGGCAGTGGGACAGAGAACCCTGAGCCTACAACAGGCAACCTGCCTCCACCACACAGAAATCCAAGGGGGGCACAGCAGCTGGGTGCACCCTCCCATTGTGCCCCCTTGATGAGCCACCTGTGGCACCATCCTGCCTCTGTCCCACTCCCTCCCTCACCCTGCGGGTCCCGATCTGTCCCCCTCACGCCCCTTCTCCTCCCCAGACTTACCTGCAGGATGCTGCTCTCCATGCTGCCTGGCTGTATTCCTGGCTACATGCGTGCATGCAGCTGCACACACGTACGTGGTGTCTGGGGGCCCCTGCCAGAAAGTATATTATATTTATCAGTTAACATTATTGGCTACACCAGCCAAAAAAGCTGATAGACGATAACGTTAATTTTCCTTTTATTGGTGCTGATCCAATATGGCACCAATATATGGATATGGGTGCACCTCTACTGTATATGTCTGTTGATAATTTTTTGTAAGGTTTATATTACATTTCTGGATTTATTAAACCTCTTCTTTTAAAAAACAACTATTACAAAATCTGTGTATTTTTTCAAATTGCTATTTTTTTAAATCTAACATCTACAGCTATCTAATTTTATCTTTATTTTGATACAGACATTTAGAATTTCCTAACATGCTAGTGCTTATGGCTGGAACTGGATCTACAAATATAATTGGCAGCACAGTATCGTAAAAGATCTTCTGATTTCAGCTGTTACTTCAGTGGTTCAATGGTTTTTGCTATACCTTTTTAACTGAAATGGAGTATAATTCTGTGCATTTTTTATACAAGGTAGTAGACCATTTTAAACTGGACATTATGGCTAGTAGTAAACAAATTATGTTTTGTTGCTTAGAAACTTTAACAATGAGGTTTAGCAACAATTAGCTTATCTCTTCCTCCTATTATTTTTCTTATACACTAATAATTTATAACGGCTCCTACTGCTTTCTTACCTTGGGTTTTGGTTTTAAGCTTCCTATACAGCTCTAAAAATAAGATCCCCTTTAGAACCTTGATGCCAAGCACAAGCTAATTTGATCTAGACCACTTGGGTACAAAGGGTAAAAAATTATCCTGTTTTAGGCTTGTTTCTGGCATAGCTTCAATTTGTGTAAGTTGTCATAGTTGCAGCTTTACACTGCAAATGACGCTGTGTGATTTAAACATTACAAGTCTGGAAAACAGCAGGAAGCAGCTTCTAAAAATAGCTTTAAATACTTCCTTATCTTCCCAAGTATTAAACTACAAAAATCTACACTGCCCTCATCTGTTTCTGTTTTGAATCCTCTGTTTAACTGGTCTTTTCTTTTAACCCATACAGTTGTAACAGTAAGCAAATGCCTTGATGCCTAAACCAACATTTGGCTAGTGGTATTAATGTAAAATATATATTAAAAGTTGTGTGCAATTCAGCCTACAGTTAAAGTTGCCTAACACTTATCATTGTAAAACTGTTTTGGATTACAGTATAAGCATTTGGCCTGAAGTTTTTTTGTGATGGGTATCTACCTCAGGTTAATGTTTTTAATGTTTCAGAGTATAAAACCATTTTTGCTAACTATGGAGAGATTGTTGTTTAAGAATAAAACTTTTAAAACTATTTTGCTGTGAAGATTTAACTCTTGCGCTTTGGAACACTTCATCAGGAAGGCATGTCTAAGGATAAAATGCCTCTTGCTGTCTCTGAAAATCTTTCCACTGATTTCAAACGTCTGAAAAACTTCACTTCTGACATTCTCTATAGAGGTTTGAGAAATGTTGACAGCAAAATTCTCTAAAGAGTCTGTTGAACTGAGAAGAATGATCCCTCTAATAGCTATTAGATATTGCGACCACTCTGGCATCTGACCCCAGAACTAAAAACTTGGAAGCATTTTATTCTTCTGTCCTCATTGCCCCCCACTTCTAACTCCCAGTAAACTTTAGAAGAAAGGAGGAAGCAATTTTACTTGATTGTAGGTGAAGAGTCAGAGGAAAGAATAGAGAAAAGGCATATACACACATAACACTTAGACCAGTTTAAATTCAGTTTAAACCTGAAGCCAACAGGCATGTAAGTTTGTTAAACAGATTTAAAACTGCCTGGAATGGTTCACCAGCACCTGAAAAGAAGGGTACCCTTGAACCAGTTCACTGTGAACCAGATCAGTGTTGCCAAGCATTCCACAACAGAGATCTGGTCAGACCTCCAGGCAGCCCATACTGCATCACTCCTCTTCCCCCCAGCCTACACTACAATAATTGGCCACTCTAGTATGTGGCCAGAAGTCCTCTTTTCTATTCTTTCTGTTGGCATTTTTTATCAGTGAGCTCCTTTGCACTGCTTATTCAATAAAAGCTATTTCTCTAGCAACCACTACTCAACCCCTCATAATGCCCCCCACCCCCACCCCCCCAGCCCCTGGGAGCATCAAAGCTTGGGTGTAAGCACTGCCCTGCTCCCTGGTACCCAAAGCCAGGCAAGCACAGGCAGAGTTTAGTCAAGATCAGGCTACTGAACCCCCACATCCCTACTGCCACAGGTTCTCCACTACTCCTTTGGATCCTCCTGGGTGCACACATCACCCTCCTGTTCCCCCCCCCCTTGCCTGCTGTGAGGTATGATGGACTGGATGATCACTCTCACCCCCCAGTGTCAAAGCATAGCACCTGAAAGGTGACCGTTCTGCTTGGAATGCTGTGTGCACAGACAGTTCTGACCGGAACAGTGATGAACCAGTTCCCAGTTAGTGACATCTGGGAAAGTTCAGTTGATATGAACCTCTGCACCCTGACCTATGACAGTTATGGTTCCCAATCAGTAACACTTTGGAGCAGTTCATTTCTTGTTATATGTGCCCGCATCAGAGGGATAGAAGAAGGGGAAAACAGACGCAAGAGCTGAGGTGGGAGTGCAGGGCCTGACTACTAAAGTAGGCTCCCCTAAATGACCTGTAAAAGTGAAACATTGCCAGCAGCTGCGTCATTCCCTTCTGTGGGTTGGTTGACATAGAATAACTGCTTACAGCACCTGCTAGTTACTCAGCTCAAATGATAGACATCTGTGCTGTTAATCTAAAAGTTTACAAAATTGTATCAGTCCTAGTGGTGATAATATCAACCAATAGGATTCCATCTGATAAACTTTTGTTTTTAGGTTTTGGGTGGTGGAAGGAGTTGTTTTATTTCCTTGGACAACCTTAAATCAGCACACATTCTCCTGAGTGTGGAGAATGAGGGATACTGTGCAGGGAGAGGGTTTATAAATCTCATATACCCCTCTTGTTACCTGTTTGATATCAACTTGTTTGAAAGCTTTGAGTTAAAGGAAGTTGTAAAGGAAGAAACCCATAGGAAACAATGGCAAAACTAGGACTCCTTAGGGAAATAATAAGAGATAGAGCCACTAATTGGGGAATATGCTCTATCTGGCTCTATCCATGCTACTAGCATGGTTTATTCTTCAAGACTGAGCCTAAGATCAAAAGGAATCCTGAACATTGGCAATGATAGAAGAGGAATGAGGAGGTTGAGTGAGTGGCCAGAGACTACCCAGGATATGTTAGGGAGAGTTGAAAGCCTGACTGAGATACACAGATTAAAGGAGCTTGCTACAGCACAATAGACTGCTCTCTGACAGTGTTAGCTGGGCCCAGGGGAATTCACAAAAGCTGACAAGACAAGTTTAAGGCATAAGTAAGACCCTTGCATGTAAGCCCTTTATTATTTTTGCCCTTTGCTCCATGTGCTTTATTCCTGTTGAGGAATGAATAAGTAATGTTTTGTTTTGGTGAAACTGTTACTGTAAGCTTAAACTCTGTAGGCTCCTGAAGGGAAACTTTTGCAGATCTAAAAATCAAACCTTTATCATTAACACAATAAGGTCAGAAGTACAGTGGTGGATCCAGCCCAGGCATGCAGTTTGAAGGTGGTTGAACCATGTAACTTCACCCCGTCAGAGACAAGAAGCTAATATTATTACCCAAGGGGTACATTTGAGAGACATTAAAGGCATGTCTACACGTGCAGTTAATGTTTTAATGCTTTAATAAGTCTGAAATTAAGGCTCATTAAAGCGCTCCCAGGCATGCAGGTATACATGTACCTGCCTGTTGAGAGCAAATTTGCTCCTAATGGGAGAAGTTTATTCCAGTACTGCTTCTACCTCCATGCCGTGGTCTTTCCCCCTGCAGCAGCCAGGAAAAGCTCCAGGCTCCCCTGGGTGCCAGCCCTGGGCTGGCAAGAGGCATGAAGGTCAGACCTAGACTCTTGGGAAACAGGGTGAGGAGAGCTGTTGGGGGGGGGGGGGGGTGGAAATCGGAGGGCAGCACTGGAGTGCAGACAACTCCCCCTATCTTCCCCCCCACCCCTTGTGGCCTACTGCTGCATAGGCTGGCCAGGAACAAATTGCTCTCAGTCAGAATCTACACGTCTCCTACTGCACAGTAGCTAATGCACCATTAATCTAATATGTGTATTTGTTGGTACTAGCAAATGGTGCTTGAGCCTAATTTACTGTGCACAGTAAAGCATCTTGTGTAGACATACCCTAAAAATCTTAGGTACAGCTCACCCTGGGCATGTCTGCATGAGCCACTCACTGCACGGTAGCCTGATAACATGGTGCAGTAACATGCTGGTCAAAAACTCTACTAATAAACTACTGCACAGTGTTATTAGGCTGCTGAGGAGTAAGTGTCCCAAAAAAACTGTACACTGGTGCTACTGCACAGTAACTGTAGTTGCTGCACATATAGATAGTACTTCATTAAACCAGTACTAAGCTAAATGCACAGTAACTACTGCACATTAATGCATGTATAGACATCCCCTCTGTTGCTGGAATGATATGCATTATATGTTCTTTAATTACATAAATACATACAATTTTTCCCACAGAATCCCATCCTGAGTGCAGGGTAGGAAGGTGTACTGAGAATAAACCAAAGCTGTGTAAAGCCCTGTTGGACTAAATTTATAGAGGTGTTTATTTCTCACACCTATGACTGAACTCTGTTGGATCTGTGCTTCAAACATCTATATTCCTGTAAAACTGCCAAATATTCTTAAAAACTAGGCCCCCAGTATCTCAAGCTGAGCACCAATTTAGTGGACATTTAATGGTTTTGGCCTTAATCCCCTTCTGTCTCAATTCTCCATCTGTTAAATGGAGATGTGGTAATACTGCCTATTGTCACAGAGGTGTAGGTTGTAGCTGTGTTGGTCTAAGGGCATAGGCAGACAAGGTTCTTTGGGTGAATCTGATACCTTTTATTAGACCAACTGAAATAGTTGGAAAAACAATTATTAAGCAAGCTTTCGGGTTCAAAAACCCTTCGTCAGGCTAAGGAAGCTTCAGCAGTTGGTGTGTGCTCTTCCTGGATGGAATGAAAGTAAAGAAGCCAGAGGCTGGGCTGGTATGCATACAAGACAGGTAATCAGTGAAAATGTAGATTGAGGAGTCAATGAGTGAGAGAGAGGTGGGGGTGGAGAGAGAGAGAGAAGGGGGATGAATAGTGGAGAGATACCTGGGGAGTCAGATGTCAGGCAGGTTATAATGTGTCATAAATCCAATGTCTATATTTAGTCCATGATTTTTAGTATCCAGGAGATTGATGAAGTGGACTTCATAGGCTTGTCTCTGGGAAGTGTTTTGTAAGTTTCCTTTGAGGATCAGGACTGAGAGATTGGAGAGAGAGTGGTTTTCTTGTGAGAAATGTGGCCCCCGAAGGTAATTGGGTATTCCTGTCTTTGATAGATTTCTAGTGTGCATTCATTCTGGTGCGCAGTTGTTGTTTGGTCTCTCCTACATATTTTCCCTCAGGGCATTTGGTGCATTGGATGAGATATATTATATTTCTGGAGGTGCAGCTGTAAGATCCAGGAATGCTGATGGCTCTGTTGTGGGGTGTAGTAATTGTGGGGGTGGTGGAGATGTGTTGGCAGGTTTTGCATTTCTTGTCATGGCATGGTCTGGGTCCTTTTGGTGTGTTCTGGGCTTGAGGAAGTTAGCTTCTGGTGATGAGGTTAGCGAGGTTCGGTGCTTGTTTGAAGGCTAGCTCTGGGAATATCTTTTTAAGAGTAGGGTCTCTTTCTAGTGTGGGTTGCAACTGAGGATTTGCTGTACAGGGTCGAGGGAGGGGTGATATGTCATAACCAGCAGCGTGCGATTTGTGGGGGGTTTTCTTCTGTACTGCAGCAGTTCTTCACGTGGTATCTGGGTGGCTCTTTCAAATGTATGATCTATCTCTCTGGAGGAGTGTCCTTGTTGGGTGAAAGCCTTTTTAAGATTGGTGAGGTGGCAATCCCGGGTGTTCTCTTCAGTGCAGATTTGGTGGTAACTGAGAGCTTGGCTGTATATCACAGCCTTTTTGGTGCGCTTAAGGTGATTGCTGGTTCTGTGCAGATATGTATGTTGGTCTGTGGGTTTCTTGTATAACGTGGTCTGTATCTTACCATTCTGGATACTGATCATCGTGTCTAAAAAGGAGATGTTGGTGTTGGAGTGTTGTAATGAAAGCTGGATGGAGGGATTACCTGTTTTGTATGCAGACCAGCCCAGCTTCTGGCTTTTTTACTTTTCATTCCATCCAGGAAGAGCACACACCAACTGCTGAAACTTCCTTAGCCTGACTAAGGGTTTTTGAACCCGAAAGCTTGCTTAATAATTGTTTTTCCAACTATTTCAGTTGGTCTAATAAAAGATATCAGATTCACCCAGAGAACCTTGTCTACCTACTGTCACAGAGGGACTTTGTGAAGCATACAGGTATTAATTTACACTGAAGAACACCATAAAAAAACTTAAGACAGGTAATCATTCTCTACTCAATGTAGGTTTCGGATGAAATGAAGTAAATAAGGCTGGGGCCATACATAAAATGATATAAATAAAAAGATATTGACTTAATATGTAGTCAGTGATCATTGTCTATTCTGCATGTTATATGAAATGGGGGTTATAAGGAAAAATGGTATGTTACCATGTCAGTAGAGATTCGGTGTCATAAAGTATATACACAAGGGGCATTTTTACATGTGCTCTGGGAGGCGTGGGGGGGGGCTCTTTAGTTAGCAAGCCGTGCTAATTAAAAGCACCCAAGCATCATGTATATCAGCATCCTCAGGCTGGAAAACGGCAGTGAGGGACTTTGAAATAAAGCTCATTGACCGAGCTTTAGTTCAAAGTGTCCCGCCACCATTTTTCAATGCAGGAACGCTGATGCACATAACGTTAGAGTCTGCTGGAGCATGTTAGTTTCCATGCTGTGCTTCAAGGCTGCTCTGATGTGCTGGATTTCCAGCACATTGGAGCAGGCTCCCCACACACGTATAGAAGCCCAAGGGCCTCAGATTAAGGTTGCATACCTTAATTCTGCTATATCCTAATGTTAAAGCGCTTGACATTATGACCTTACTGTTCCTTTAGTTGTAGTTTTTACTGGTTGGTTTTACTAAGGTTTCTTTGCATAATTTATTTCAAGATATTTGCAAGTGTCATAGTTTATATTCTTCAAATTGCTATTTGAAAAATTTGAAAGTCCATACATGTTTTTCCAGTATTTCTGTAGTTTCATTGAAGTTCAAGTCCTGTTTCCATGTCACTATGTAGTAGTGAAACCTGGCTTCTCTTGCTGAAAACCCTACTTTGAGGGACTAGTTTAGCTCAAAAAATGACCAAAACCCAGAAGCAGAAAGGCAATTGACTTATTTCAAGTTAAAGCAGAGGAGAGAAAAAAGTGTAAGTGAGGAAGAAACCAGAAAGAAGAGTAGAATTTAAAAAAATAAGTGTAGTCTTTTTTCCTCCTTTTAATAAAAAAAAGAACAAGTTGTGCTCCTTCTTTCAGTCCCCTTTTCATTTTGTGACCAAAGTACTCTGTAGTTCATTGTCTTGAACACTTACAACAACTTGTGACATGCTTCAAGAATTTGAAGTTCAGTAGGTATCAAAATAAAAGTAACTTTCAGGATCTGAAAGTTCCATGTATCAGAAATTGTTCTAATACAGTCGTTTATTTTTTTCCTTTTTTCTATGTTTTCAGAATACTGTTAGCCACTGAAATTGCTGACATCTTCACTCCCTTGTGTAGTGTTGTTGAGATCAATTTTGATAAAGGGGTGGTGTGAACGGAATAAAATAATCAGTGGGACTGTTCCAGTTTCACATCCTAATTCATTGAAAACTTAAGCAATACCAATATTTAAGGAAACCTTCAAACAGTCTCTCAAGATATTAAATAACCTTCAGTGGTCCATAATGGTATGCTTACCTAGGTCTTCTAAATGATGCATAGTGGCGTGGCTAGCAGGGTATCATCACAGCACCGGGGATCAGGGTTCTGATTGTCAGTCTCCTCTTGCTTGGTGACAGCTTCCTAAACTGAATTTTTTTTCCTTAGGCTTTTATACCCTTTTACAGTCCCCTTCTATATATTCCATATATGGTCATGCTATAGATCCTCACCAGTTAACTTTTATAGCAGTTATTTCCTCAATCTGTCATCCTCAGACCTGCTTCTTTTTAACTTATTTCTCACATACTAAGCCATCCTTGGGCTTGTTTAGCTTTTCTAGTCTATCTTGTTTTTCTGCATTCTATAGCTATCTTCATTTTGTTTTGCCCCCAAAAATGTTTATGTTGCCTGTGTGCTCGTTACATTTGCAGCTAATGGTGTGCATTTAAAAAAAATGCATCAGTTGTGTAAAGGCAGCTTGCAGGCCTCCAGTGCCCTCCTTGCTAGTGGTTCCATTTAGGATACCTCTGTCATTAATGTCAGCAGTACCGGTATGAAGATGAGACTCCACTCTTAATGCCAAATGGGGTGCATCCACCTGGGGAGAGCAGCTATCAGTGCTTACCCTAGCTTTGCCTGTTGATTGGGGATCTTACCACAAGATACCTGTGAGTTCTTGATGCTGAGCCACCATGACTATTCTTGCATACTTGTACCTTACAGGTACAGCCATTGCTATCATGATAATAACAATAAAAGCTTGAACAATTAAAATACAAACAATAGAGTGTGACATCATATTAATACTTTCATAGTAGATGGGGACCATCTGAGTAATGATTTCTACCAGTGGTATCTCCTTGTTTGTTTAAAATCTCATGGTTGTTATGTTGAATTGATATTCAGATTTGTTCTGCTTGTTGCTCATGCTGTTTTGTTAATTGAGCTAACTCAGTATTTCATTAGTTGTTCTAATACATTTACATTCATTCCTAATTTGATAGGCACAATATTGGTATACAGTGTAAGATTATGAATTAACAATCATGTAGTGACTACAGGGGTTTTGTACTAGCTGTGTTTTGATTATATATTTCATTAATAACAACAAAGGGGCACAGAGTGTATAAGTAAATACATTGTTGTCCAACATATACTACAATAGAATTATCATGCTGTGGTGGTGATGTTCATACAAAACAAGAAATATCATATGTGCTGGGGTTTAAATCCAAGTATGCATCTGTGGGATTTAAGGAGTGATTTTCACAAATGAATCCCAATCCTTGTTTAATGATGCATCCTTCTAGACTGACCATTTTCCAATCTTTCTCCCCCTAATGTAGCCTGTTTTCTTTAAGATACCGACATAATAGTGGACCCATAATGGTTAGTCCTAATGGAAGTGTGGGATAAATTCATTGAACTCCAACTTCCACTAGGGTAAGAACATAAGCTATAATCATATGTTTTTGTTGTTGTTGTGGAATTGTGAAGCTTCCACCAGGCCATTAACTGATACTCTGTCTAAGGCAACATCCAATCCCAAATTTCTGATGATAACATTCCACCATTTCCTTTTCAATCATGACTAATATTATAGTCTGCATCCACATTTGAGCTTGGATACAGTACAAGACCAGTGATGCATTTTCTTGGGTGGCTCCTCAAGCCTTCAGAAGCACTCAGTGTGCTCATTAGGCCTGTGCAAAGTGGCAAGTATTTGCTTTGGATTTGGAGATTTGATTCAGAGATTCAAATGGCTGTCCTGATTTGATTCCGCCAAATCAGATCCAAAAGATTTGGCGCTGCTTTGGAGATTTGGCCAGAGACTAAACAGGCAGCTGGCACAGCTGCCTCCAGCTGGTAAGTCTGTTGTGTTTGGGGGAGGGAGGAGAGATGGGGCGTAGGGGAGGAAGGGATTGGGGCTGGGACAAACTGCCCAGCTGGGGTGGGGGGGCATAGGATGCAGGCACAGCAGTGGTGGGAGTGGGAGGTCTGCTCTGTTGCTGCTTGCCCAGTCTGCGGGGGCAGAGGCTGCAAAGTGGGTGTGGCTTGCTCCAGGCGGAAGGGGGCAAGCAGCAGCAGGGCATAGCCCCCACTCCCAACACTGATGCAGGCACAGCAGCACTGAGAGCAGGGGTCCTACTGATGCTTGCCCCTTTCCACCTGGAGCAAGCCACACCTGCCCCCGCTCCCCCCACACCAGTTGGGCAAGCAGCAGCAGGGCTGGAAGCAGGGGCTATGCCCTGCTGTCACTTGTCCCCTTCCACCCAGAGCGTACTGTTCCCCCTCCCCCCTACCCCAGCTGGGCAAGTGGCAGCAGGGCGGAGCCCCCACCCAGAGCACTGCCGTACCTTCATTTCCCGCCCCCCTGCCCCGGCTGGGCAGCTTGTCCTAGCCCCAGTCCCACCCCCATACTCCTTCCTTCCCACGTCCCCCAACCCCAACAGATTTACCAGCTGGAGGCAGCTGTGTCGGCTACCTGTTTAGTCTATGGCCAAATGGCTGATTTTTTTTTTTTTTTTTTCCAGAATCAATTTGGATGCTTCGAATCGATTCAGAGCTTTTAACTGGTCTCCCTATTCAATTTGGATTTGGAGATTCGGTCCCTGAATCAGGCTGAATCTCCTCTGAATTGAATCAGCTACTGAAGTTTTGTGCAGCCCTGGTGCTCATGTGTTTTTTCCTATTTAGATAGTGAGCAGTGAACTATTGTCCTAACGCTTGTTGACCTAAGGGATGAGCTTAGAGGTGCTGCCAATTCTTTAACATGCATTGTTATTGCAGTCAGTTTGTTAGCCAACACCTCAACATTCATGGAGTTTAGAATGCCTAATCCTGTTCCCACCCCTCCTAGAGCTGTTGTCATCCAATTATTTTTCTTTTGATGCATCAGCTATTTAGCAAGGACCACAGCCTGTGTATTCACTTAAACTGTTATGTTCCCAAGATGTGTGTAAATGCAGAACAAGGGGGCTGTATGGATGAAATATTAAATGGATTTAACAGTAACATTATATATATTTTTAGGGATCAAATTGGCTCTGTATTAACTCTTGGACTTGATCCCTTTTAACAACAATTAACCCAGCTTGAGAAATATGGGATGCTAGTACAGATATCATGAGAAAATGGCCATTTAGATGCTTGCCATGTTAAAATCCTTCAAAGGCCCTTATTGGGTGCTTTTATTATCCCAATTTGAAATTGTATCGATGCTAAGGTTTTTTTGTTTTTTTGTTGTTGTGAATTTTTTTTGCTATGAACAGGTGAAATGTAAAGGTTTCAGTAATGTAAAATTATACCAATTCGCCTTAATTTTGCATCTTTTTGGGTGCCTGCACAAAATTGTTTGTCAGACGTAAACCATGGACTCATTTGTATATCTACAGAATTCCCTATTTAATTGATACGGACCTACATATTCAGAGAATTGTCCTTCATAGTCAGTTTGATATTTCTTCATTTGTCTGTTCGTAGGTTACAGTATACCCCTGCAAAAGATCTACTGCAGAATTTAGAGAATGTTCTAAGCTTCAGTGAGCAGAACAGTATTTAGGTGAAATTACTGGAAGAGCCATTTCAATTTAAAATTGCTCTGGCAATTTTTTCTTGTTGAGTCACTCAGTATCTGAGGGATAGATACTCAGCCAGCAAGTAGAGCCAGAGGGAGGAAAGAGTGAAGGAGGCCTCATGTCTTCCTCTGTTCTAGCCAGCCTTGCCAGATAATGATAACTATTATATCTATGTGATAAATTTAACACTTGTTTTGATAATTGCAGTTTTGATAACTGCAAAGCTGGCTAAAATGTACGATAACTCAGGAAGATGCAAAGACTCTGGTGTTTGGGGAAAAAAAATCGTATTTGATCTGTTTTCCATTTTCAGATTACTTTAACTGCCTTTATGTTTTCACCTCTCATACATTGGCCCACCTGGGGCATCTAGCATATGACTGCTTCTAGCATAAGTATGTAAAATCAGAGAACAGCAATTCCAAAATGGTTTTTGACTGAGATGTTGAAGTTTTAAGAAGTGACAGAAGTGGCATTATCAAAATTTTGCTCTTTATGGCAAGGTATTTGCATATTAAGGATGAAAAAGCCAGTTATATTTACATTTTATATTTCCTTGAATTCTTGTGACATGCAATATGTCATGGATTTAAGGTTTTGATAGAATATTTCCATTTTTCAAATCTGGCAATACTGCCTTCAGCACATTTCCTTGCCAAAGTCTACTCCATAATCAAGGAGAGCTGTGTACATTTTCTACATACTCCATTTCTCTCTTATCCCAAAGGGCAATAACATGTGTCTAGTTCCATCTGAGTTTGGATGTTTTATTTTTCTAAAGGCTGATCCGTGGATCACAGGACAGTATAAAATTTCTGATGCTAGAAAAGGAAGTTGCGTTTGGCCAGAGGCTACAGAGGCTGTCTCAGTAAAAACTTACAGACTGACTGAAATTCGCAGAGATAGGGACTGCATGGGAGGGCCCTGCCATGGAACTGATTGTGCTGTCCATATTCCCTCCAGCCCCAAGAGTCCTTGGAATAGGGAAGACTGTGGAAACCCAGAGGAAAGGGTAAGTGGAGAGGAGGACAAACAGACCCTTTGCCATGAGAAAAGCTAGGGTAGAATAGAGAATGTCCCCTGAAACAGAGGAAGATGGAAGGGTTCTACTTATGGAACTGGTGGTTGGAGTGATGTAAGAAAGGTCTAGTACGTACAATGATCTTGGTCTACAGAAGCAAAGTGTATGATCTTCTAGTATAAATTTATCACAATTTTTGGTGCTTCTTTTTAATTAGACACCTTTGAGAAGAAGTAGTAATAGTAATATCTTATTTACAGTTTTCACCAAAACAGAGAAAGAAGTAGAAACTAGGGAAAGTAAAGGCCTATTAAATCATTCATCCAGATCATCACGCTGCCAGTGCAGGATGGTTATTGAGAGTGTAGTTTATAATGTTTTATCCATTATGTTTGGAATGATCTGGTTTTCCAGTGCTTACCGTGAGGAGGGTGTTCTCCAATCTAGTATGCCTTAACAAAAAGGGTAGATGAGTATATAAGATTGGGTTTGTACCAGCGTTCCCTCTAAGATGTGTGGCATGCGTGGCCACGCAGGCGTGCTCAGTCTGCACTGCTAGGCACGCCTGCATGGCCACACACGCCACACAACTTAGGGGGAATGCTGGTTTGCACTAAGCCCCCATTTTTATTGTTTTAAGTGTAATATGTAATTGATTCAGGTTATCTTCTCCTAGATTACCTTCTATGAAAGCTTTAATTTGTAGCACATCAGAAAATTTTAGCCAGTATGCCTCATCTCCAGCATCTCCTCAAGGAATTAAGTTTTATATTTAGTGTAGGTTCATTATTTAGAGAGGAGGGGAAGCTAATAATGAATGATGAATGCCTTTCTTAATAAGTCTGTGCAAAAAAATAGTCAACTGTCAGATGACTAGCACAGTTAGTATTAAGGACAGGAGGGTAATTGCTGAGCCTGAAGTAGGAAAAGAAAAACTTATTTAGGTTGCAGCCACAACAACAGTATTACTGCAGAGTAATTACCTTTGAATTTACTCTGTAGTAAATACCAGACATAGTTCAGTTTGGATACCTGCCTGTCTACTAGGTGGTAGGGTGCTGGTTTACACTGTGCTAATTGCTTCCCCAGGATGGAAGTAGCTAGGGGAAGGGATACATAACCCTTATATTAATGTAGTTTATATTGGCATATAGTTACTTCTGACTTCCAAGGAGTATCTTTATCTTGGATTAGAGTGATATACAAGTATAAGGCCGGTGCATTATGTATTCTAGAATAAACAAGTTGCACATCTATACCTTTAGATAATCTAGATCTTTTCAAATTAGCAGGGTCCAAACTTAGAATACTCAGATAATTTGCTGAAATAATTGCAGATGCATTAGGGTATTATATTTGAAGATACCTGGAGGTCTGGTGAGCTCCTAGAAGACTGAAAAATCAGACGTTAGCAATACTTTAAAACAAGGGGAAAAGGGACACCCAGGGAATGAGATGGGTCAATCTAATTTCAGCATCTGTAAGGACACTGGAGCACATAATCAAACAAAAATCAATTGTGTAACTACCTAGAGGCTAACAAGGGGATAAGTAACAGCCACCATGGTTTGTCAAGAGCATGGCAGGTTGGTTAGGAATGATCTGATTTCCTTCTATAAGGTGAAAGATCTTGTGGATGGGAGGGAGCACTAGATGTGATCTGTCTTTAACACTGTCAGATGTGACATTCTTATGAATAAGCTAAGGAAGTTGGCTAGATCAGTGAGAGCTAGCTAACCTTTTTGGCAGGTATGCCACAAATTAATCCTGAATGCTCCCTGAGTGCTACCCTGATCCCTCTCCTTTACCCAATCTGCTGCTCAGCTTCCTGTTCCCTTTCCTGTGTTCCCTGGCCTAGCTACTGCTCTACTTTCTGCTTCCTTCCTTGTGCTCCCTGCCTAACCTGATGCTCTATTTTTTGCTCCTTGTCCTATCTGCCACTGTTCTGCTGGTCCCCTGCCCAATATGCTGTGCACCACAGACAGAGGCTGCCTGTGCCACTTGTGGCATATGTGGCTGAGGTTGGCCACCCTTGGTCTGGAAACAGTTATAAGGCTGGGTAGTTTGATAATTATGCTCAAAAAGTAATCATCAGTAACTCAATGTCAAACCTGGAGGAGGTATAAGCTGGATTGCAAGGGGTCTGTCTAGGGTCCAGTACTGTTTATTATTTTCCTTACTGACTTGGAGATTGCACTGAGTGTACACACATTAAATTTGCAGATGAGACCAACCTGGGTGGGGACAAGAGACTTCAGAGGACAGTATTTGGAGTCAAATGACCCTCATAAATTTGGAAAGTATCCTGAAATAAATTAAATGAAATTCAGTAAGGACAAATGCACTCAGGAACTTCTCTATATGTATCCTCTATCTCCTTTTTTGCTGCCAGGTTGCATTGTAAAATCATCATAATGGCATTGAAGATTTCCAAAAAGTATCGTTTAAAATGGCTATAATATGGGTGGACTATACCTTGCAAAGGAATTTTAGGCTATAAATGTGTGAAAGAAGAAATGCCCCCCAGAATTCTGAAACACTAAGCATGATTCAGATCTAGTAAATGAACTGCCTACTCATATCCTAACTAGCTAGGCAACTAACAATGCTTTCCATTTTTAAAGATTTGCTTGCATATAAATGGGAAAGAAATATGGTGCAGCTGGTCCCCTTAAACATTTTGTAAATATGAATTGTGGGCAGGTGAGCCTGGTAAGCTCTCATCCACTCCAATCTCCATCTCTAATCCTCTTCTTCACTCTCCTGCCATGCCTTCATGTTAAAGAAAAATAAACAAGAATGGGGAGGTCAGTAGTCACTTTGGTCCATGAGGGGACATAGGTTTGATGGGGATCTCTTCCACAGGGCTCCACCTCTTCTACCGTGCCCTTAGTGTACCTGGCTGGATTGGTATCCATCTCCTTTGTCCGGAGATCCGTGCTCTCTGAGTCCCATCTGTTCAGACTTGCACACTGCACAGGCAGCAACTTCTCTTGCAGTTAATTATTCCACAAATATATTTCTCCCTTAGAGGGATTAACCATTCTCAATCAGTCCTTATGTTCCTCACTCCCCCTTGTTGGGGGGGACAGAGGGGAGGGAATGCTCAATCATCCCTCAGTCCTTGTTCAAATCATTCTGTCCTTGGAGGAATCCCCAATCATACATCAGTCCTTACATAACTCCCTCCACTCTTGAGGAAATTATCTGTCATCCATCAGGCCTCACCTACTTCATTCCGAGAGGCAGGTTCCTCAATCAACCCCAGCTCAATGGTCTGTAGAAACCAGGCTTTTCCTGTCATCAACCATTCTTGGTTGCAGTCTATCCAACCAGCAAGGTCTCTTTACTCATTTGACTATATTCAAAGCAGGTAATTCAATCCTAATATTGGGCAATCGCCCCATATAACAGGTTTCCCAATTAGACCCCACTTGTCTGATCCCAGCCTCGGCTCCTAGTTCAGCCTTCTGTACCTAGCCTGTCATCAGAACTCACCATGGAGACTGTCTGCCCAGTGTCTTTGATATCTGGTCATAATTTAGGCTCCTAGTGTTCCTGGGTCTGCCTTGTGCCTCTGCATGAGCCATGATGCAGCCTATGTCTCCAGGTGAAGGGTCTGTGGATGGGCTGGCTTTTCTACCTGCCTTCCGGGATCCTGAGCCATTCAGCAATGGTTCCCGGAGCAAGGGCCAGGGAGTTGTCTCCTTTTCCTGGCAGAGTCCAGGCTGCCACTCTCAGCCAGGACAGGCATCTGATTCAGCGTCCAGTCGAGTTTGATTCTCCTGGTGTCCACATCTTCCCCATTGGAACAGGGCCAACAGGATGGTCCCCTGTTACATACAGTAAAAGTGTCATGTACTATTAACAGTGCAAAAAACTTGGTGACCTAGAAACTTCTCATTTTACTTTATGTACATTATACAGATGGCTGTGATATATTATTTCTACTTATCAACTAACACAACTGAATTGTAAATGCAGAAATTCTTTTTCTGTATTGTATTTGTGGAATTCATTCTCCTCTGTCTTGTTTGCAGAATCAAGATGTCCTTGAGAAAATATTGAGCCTGTGAATTTTAGTCATGCACATGATAAAACCTTACCCTTCGCTCTAATATTGTTGGATATATAGTTGTTACTTTTAACCTACAGTTAAAGGGCTGTTACCTTTATCATTTGAAGGTAGTGTCATGTTTTCCCTTTACTATTTAAAAATTGCTTCCTTCAGGCTAATAGTGAAGTAGAGCTCTGACTTCCAAACCTATATCTTTTTTTCTCACCAAGTGAAGTTTAATTGTTTCCTCTGCTTGCCATTTTGGAAATTTTCTATTGTTAATCAGTTTTATTATAAAAGTTTGTTTCTAAACGTACAGTAACTATTCCCTAAATGGCTTGCTCTACTCTTATGATAGATTTTGTAATGTGAGGTGACAACGTAAACCATTTCTATCATAACTGGAGGGAATGAAACTCTGAGTCACAGCTCAAATAATTTATAGTTATAATGTAATATCTAGAGGCTACAGAGCCAGACAGTATAACATAGATATGTGATAGAGGGCACTACCTAATTCAAAGCCATCTAATTGTAACAATGCATAGAAGGCAAATTTACAGCGGCTGATCCATCAGTTGTCATTTAGTTGTTTTAACTTGGTACTTAGAAGTCTCTAACAGGTATACATACCTTTATGTGAGGCTTTGGAAACTGAGAGATATTTTAAGGAAATAAAATCAGTTGTACACATATCAAATACATTTTTAAAAGTGAAAATCTATTTCTTTCTTAACTTCTAACAATTTTGTTCTGTGATTCTCTTGCAAAAGTTGGATTAGATTATTGTTTAACACTTGTAGAAGTCTGTCATTTCCTTGTTAAAGTCTGTTGCCTATTAAATCCTATATTTTCTTTTTCCTTTTTTTAAAGCTTTTAAAATAATTTATAATCTTATTTGGGGCTAAGAAAACTTGTTGCTTAGGTTGATGCTCTTATTCCTACTTTCCTGAGACATTTTTGTGGGAGACCTCTAGCTTCTCAAAAAATAGGGCAGAGCTGTATTTCAGTTATAAAAGTTCAAATTACATTTTCTTCTGCAAAGTATTCCTCTTTTTACTATATGTATGGTACATGATATATCCTATTTTAAAGCTAAACATGTATAATCCAGTACATGCTTTTCCTGTTGAAATTGGAAATAGTATAACAGGTATTGTGTCTATGGAATACCCACCAAATTAACTGCAGATGTATAGTTCTTTCACTTATAAAGACTGGGTATCTTACTTGAGTAATGCATCATAAGGCTTAAAATAATTATAGGAAAAGGCTTTTCTTTTTTTGAGAAACCGTGTTAAGTGTTTTCAAAGCATGCAGTTAAGGTTCCTTCAGTTTATGCCTTGCAAGACCAAGTACTGTAATTAAAGATTGTGGTGGAGAACCATGGAAAGAGGTGTGTTCATATAAAGTGGTTTCAAATGTAGTTGTCTTCAAAAAGCAGATGTTCATTCTACCCCGGTATGTATAATGATGGATTGAACTGAGGTTAATTGAACCAGAAATCATGTTTTTGTGGGTGGTCTTTAAAAGTAGGTTAGTTTAAGTGCCATAATGTATACTTGGGATTTATGTGTTATGCTCCAGGTGTGATCTCAAAGCTTAAGCTCTAAAATATTTTCTTAGATGGTCCAATCGCTCTGTAGTATACCATATACTAATTAGAAGGCACATTTTAGTAGTCCTTTGGTATACTGCTATTAGTGCTTTTTATAGACTGTTTACTCAGTATTTTAATATATGAGTTAGTAATATCTGCAGACTTCTTTTTATAGGAACGTATTGAAATCATTTACATCTAGCAAATGCATTTTGTGGTGGTCTATTGCAATTTAAGTGGTACAAATCTTGCTTTGGGAACATTATAGAGGACTGAGTTCTGTTATTCCCAATATCTTGAAACCCGTAATTTTTAACTGTGCTTGTTGAAAACAGTGTGATACAAAAAATCAACCCTAGCTTTTGATTTTTTTTTAAGAGCTATGTTTTGAAAGAGAAAATACTGAGGGAAATATATAAAAATAAATCTAAAATAATGTAGAATGAACTAAAGTGAATGATCATCGCACACTCCAGACCTTTCAAACATATCAGTTTGTAGCTAATTCAAAATGTCTTTAGAAGACAGAATAGAGCTCTCTGTAGATACTTTCTGACAACTTCCTCATCTCTGGGTTATTTGGCAAGAGCCACATTAAATCATTCTCTCACTTATCCACTTTTTCAT
The DNA here is from genome assembly GCF_052110815.1 of Crocodylus siamensis. Lineage (NCBI taxonomy): Eukaryota > Metazoa > Chordata > Crocodylia > Crocodylidae > Crocodylus > Crocodylus siamensis. The sequence goes on from NC_143399.1 coordinate 186,533,240, forward strand.
CATTTTAATTCTTTTGCCTGATAGGGTAACTATAAATTCTTTTAAAAGTACATATTTTTCAGCAGATAGGACAGTTGAATGAGGCCTAATATGTGTACAAGTTCTATCTTACAGCATGAAAGACTGGCCTATATGAAATTGCCTTGTTACTTAATCCAGCTTCCAGTGGATGTCTATGTACCTGACGAAACATTCATTACTTTTGGCACCCATGTTAGCTAGCCTAAGCAGAGAAGTCAAGAATGGAAAGAAAATGTTCTATGCTACTGTGATCTTGGATGTGGTTCCTGAGGTCAGATTTGAATCACATTAATGGCTTGTTATAAGGAGGCTTATAAGCAAAGAAAATGAAATAATAATAATAAAACCCCAAACCTGTAGATAATTCAGAATTAAAATGATACCTCCTATCCAAGAAAATCCCTTTGATCTTTGATCCTTACCCTTAGTTCTTCAGGCAAGTTGCACTTCATTCCTCCTTATGTTTCTTTGTCTACTCACTAGCTGCAAGAATTCTTGAGATACATGGTGCTGCATGGAGAATGAGGGGCTCCATAGTAGTGAGTAGAAGAGGTTGGATTCTGAGATAACTGGTCAGAATTGGGCCTCAAGTTTATCTCAAATTTCTCCAAAACTTTCTCCTACAGTTATATTTTTGGCAAGGATAAAAGTTATTTTGATGTGTTTTTCAGCTTGCTTTGAAGCAGGTTGCTGACTTAATTGCAGGCAAGTCAGCTGGCTTAATTTCATGGCCTCTCTGAAAGACTTAGTATCTGAGGGCACTTTTATACATAGGTTGGGTGGGGGGCAGATGCTTTAATTAGAGCAGCTCTGAGAGCTGCTTCAATTAAAGCCCTGTAGTATCTCATGCATTAGCATCCCCACACTTCAAAATGGTAGTTGGGCACTTCAACTAAAACTTATTCAACAAGCTTTAATTAAAGCGCTCTTGCCGCCATTTTGAAGCATGGAGACGCTAATACATGAGACACAGAGGCTGGCTGGAGCGCGGTAATTACCATGCTGTGATGTGCTATAATTACAGCACATCGAACCAGGCCCAGAGCATGTCTGCAGGCACCACCCAGCCTGCCTTTTTCCTGATTTCAGATTAACATGGCTCACAACCTTTCCTTAATTTCATAGATTCGTGGCCATTAGGGCTGGAAGGGACCTCAGAAGATCATAGAGTCCAGCCCCCTGCCCCAGGGGCAGGAAGTCAGCAGGGGTCATAGGATCCCAGCAAGATAAACATCCCAATTTCTCTTGAAGGCATTCAAAGTGTAGGTGCTTGAACCACCTCCAGTGGCAGTCTATTCCAAGCCTTGGGGGCTCAGACAGTAAAGAAGTTCTTCCTTATGTCCAGCCTGAAACGGTCATGAAGGAGTTTGTGACCATTTGACCTTGTCACCCCTTGGGGTGCTCTGGTGAACAAACGTTCCCCCAGATCCTGGTGGCCACCAGATCTCATAATTTCATAGTTGGTAGGGTCGGAAGAGACCTGAGCAGATCATCAAGTCCGACCCCCTGCCATGGCAGGAAAGAGTACTGGGGTCAAACATCCCCAGCAAGGTGTTCATCTAGCCTCCTCTTAAAGACCCCCAGGGTAGGAGCCAGCACCACTTCACTTGGAAGTTGGTTCCAGATCCCAGCCGCCCTGACAGTGAAGTAGCGCCTCCTGATATGTAGTCTGGATCTACCCTCTGCCAGCTTGTGACCGTTATTCCTAGTCACTCCTGGGAGTGTTTGGGGGAACAAGAACTCCCCCAATGCCTGCTGGTCCCCTCTGACTAGTTTGTAACAGGCCACTAGATCTCCCCTCAGCCTTCTCTTGTGGAGGCTGAACAGGTTCAGGAACCTTAGCCTCTCCTCATAGGGCCTGCTCTGCTGCCCCCGATCGTGCGAATGGCCCTCCTCTGGACTCTCTTCATATTGTCTATATCCCTCATGAAGTGGAGTGCCCAGAACCGGATGCAGTACTCCAACTGCGGCCTGGCCAGTGTCACATGGGGGGGAGGATCACCTTGGACCTGCTCATGATGCATCTGTGGATGCATGACAAGGTATGGTTGGCCTTCCTGACCGCACCCCCACACTGTCGGCCCATGTTCATTTTGGCATCAGTAATGACTCCAAGATCATTTTCTGCCTCTGCACTGATGAGAAGACAGTTCCCCAGCCTGTAGGTATGCTGGTGGTTCTTCCTCCCCAGGTGTAGTACCTTGCACTTGTCAGTGTTGAAACCTATCCTGTTCTCATCCACCCACCCCTGTAACCTGTCTAGGTCCAATTGCAGCCTATTCCTCCCTTCTAGTGCGCCCACGTCCCCCCCACATCTTATTGTCATCTGCAGATTTGAACAGGGTGGTTTTTACCCCCTCGTCCAAGTCACTGATGAAGATGTTGAACAGTGTGGGACCGAGGACCGAGCCCTGTGGAACCCCACTGCCCACATCCCTCCATGTCGAAAAAGACCCATGCACCACCACTCTGGGTGCGGGCCCTCCAGCCAGTTAGTGACCCATTTGACTGTGTAGGTGTCGATGCCACAGTCCCCTAGTTTTTTAATGAGAATGGGGTGAGAGACAATGTCTCCCCTGAGCCTGTGCTTTTCCAGGCTGAAGAGTCCCATAGCTCTCAGCCTCTCTTCATAAGGTCTGTTTTCTTGACCTCTGATCATGCACATGGCTCTCCTCTGGACTCTCTCAAGCATCTCCACATCCTTTTTGAATTGTGGAGCCCAAAACTGGATGCAGTACTCCAGCTGCGGCCTCACTGAGGCTGAGTAAAACAGGAGAATGACGTCCTGGGATTTGTTCAAGAAGCATCTATGGATGCAAACCAGCGTTTTGCTTGCTTTACTAGCTGCAGCATCACATTGAAGGCTTATGTTCATCTTGTGGTCAATCATGACCCCCAAGTCCTTTTCATCCGTAGTAATAGCCAGCGTAGCACTGCCCAGCCTATAAGCATGCTGCAGGTTTTTTCTTCCCAAGGTGGAGAACCTTGCATTTTTCAGTGTTAAACACCATCAGGCTCTCGTCCGCTCATTTCTTGAGCCTGTCTAGGTTAGCCTGGGTCACCCTCCTGTCCTCAGGTGTGGGTGCTTTACCCCAAAGTTTGGTGTCATCAGCAAATTTGGCCAGTCCACATCTGACAACAATGTCCACATCATTAATGAAGATGTTGAACAGTGTTGGTCCAAGGACAGAGCCTTGGGGGACCCCACTGGTCACTGGGCACCACGACGATTGACTTCCATCAACCACTACTCTCTGGGTCCAACCACAGAGCCAATTCCCCAACCAGTGGATCGTGGTGAAGCCGAGGCCGCAGTTGGCCATTTTAGCTAAGAGGTAATCATGGGATACCAAATCGAAGGCTTTTTAAAAGTCAAGATCTACGACATCAATCTCTTCTCCCTTGTTCAGGTGATAGGTCACCTGGTTGTAAAAGGAAATAAGATTGGTTAAGCAAGACCTACCTACAACAAACACATGCTGGCTATCTCTCATGAAGTGCAGTGCCCAGAATGGCCTCTTTGATCATTTCCTATAGTCTATATTGAGATTGCTTTGCAAGTAGATAGCTGTACTGATATACTGTACAGAGAGAGCTGGACTTACATTCTATTCTAGTGACCCCATGGGCAAATAGTGCCTCCTGAGTCTGAGGGGTCACCAGATCACCAACGGAAGGGTGGGGTCCCCCAGCAGTCGATCACAGACCAGGGGGGCGAAACTGGAAGTGCACTTCCTCTGGCACTTCTGGTTTCGCGGTTGGCACTTCCAGGGGGGTGCGTGTGCACCCGCGTGCACACCCTATGTGTCACTAATGAATGACCCAACTCCCCCAGCCAAAATGAGGTGTACCAATTAAATCAAAATTTTGCTAGTATAATAACACTGCTGGGAGCATTGGCTGGCATAGTTATACTAGTCAGGGTTCACATCTTTGACTTACAAATGATGACAATAAAATCCTGTAGCAGAGCACTAAATGAGCTTACAGGGCATTCACAGGAGTCCAGGGATGCATCAGATTTTGGGCGGCTGTGGCTACTAATTCTGATAAGACAGAAAATGACTTGTAATCACTTTGAAACTTAAAGGGCAATAGCTAACTCTTAACGCTACCAGAGGCATAAGAGCAGTAAAAGTTGTTTAAAGAGCAGCACATGGGATAGGAGCAGTGACTGGCAGAGTTGTAACAGGGCAAGTTGCTGCTGTGGAAACTAATGCAGAAGTCACTGCTAAAAGCAGCAACTTAAAAGCCAAAATTCTGTAGTAAAAGAGGCAGTGAGAGGATTAAGTGACACCTCCCCCTACAGGAGTGGCTTCCCCTGGCAGCTTGAGTGACTGCTGCCTCTTGAGTCTGAGGGGGTACCTGCAGAAGCTGACAGCAGTGGTGGCGAGGATGGGGCTGGCAAGCACCCACAGAAGCTGGCATCAGCGGCAAGGATGGGGCTGGTGAGCACCTACAGACGCCAGCTGTGGCACTGGCAGCAGGGACAAGGCTGGTGAGCACCTGCAGAAGCCGCTGGCAGCATCAGGGGCAGAGATGGGGCTGGCAAGCACTCGCAGAAGCCACCAATGGCATCGGCAGCGGGGACAGGGCTGGCAAGCACCCACAGAAGCTGCTCCTGGCATCAGCAGTGGAGACAACCCTGTCAGGGGGGCATGTGCCTCTCCCCCCTTTGTTCCCCCAGTGCATTTCCTACCAGTCACCTATGTTCCCTACCAGTCGCCTATGTCTGGCAGTAAATTTCTCACTGATAGTGCTCTGTCCTTCCCGCTTATCTTGCACCCACTGCTACACCTGCCTGCCAGAACTGCTGCATGGAAGGTGGAAGGGGGTAGAAGGATGAGCTGCCCCACCAGGTACATTCTTGCACCCTCTCCCTAGGCAGCACCTTGAGGCTGTAAATGTAATACATAGATGTATGTGGGTAACTATTCTGTTAAAGTTTTATCTACCACAATTTTGTGATAAGGGCTAGGACTAGACCAGGCTTGTCCAACATATAGCCCATGGGCTGCCATGCGGCCCGCCAAACCATTTTCTGAGGCCCACCGTGCTGCAACGGGAAATGAAAGTAAACACTGTACTTTCATTTCCACCCCTTGTCCCTCCCCCAGCCCCTCAGCAGCTTCCAAATGGCTGCTGAAGGGCTGGGGAAGGGACAAGGTTCCCACACGCACCATGTCAGCTTGACGTTGCCGACGCGGTGTGTGTGGGAAGAGAAGTAGCCATGTGCTGCTCGGGACAGGATGAGCCCAGCCAGAGCAGCAGGGGCTGAGTTGCACTTTCCCCCTACCTGCACTGGTCAGTCCCGAGCGGCACATGGCTCCACCACGGCTTCTGCTGGCTGGTGCCGACCTGGGTGAGTCTGTCCCATCCGGAGCAGCACGCAGCTGAAGCTGGCTTCCCACGTGCTACTGGGGACAGGAGGAGCCCGGCCGGGTCAGCACTGTCCAGCAGAAGTGGCAGCCACTTGGGACTGACCAGCACAGGTAGGGGGAAAATGCAGCTGAGCCCTTGCTGTTCCAGCTGGGTTCCTCCCATCCTGAGGAGTACACAGCCCTGCCGCAGACCCAGCCGGGCTCCTCCAGTCCCCAGGAGCTCAGCTTCAGGTGCATGCTGCTCCGGATGGGACGGACCCAGCCAGGTCAGCACCGGCCAGGAAAAGCAGCATGTAGCTGAAGCTGGCTTTCCGCATGATACTGGGGATGGGAGGAGCCACTAGGTGATAAAAAGTTCATGATCTGGCCCCACATTCAAAACCTAAAGCACTTCATTAGAGCACTTTATCAAACATCTGTGCCAAACCCCATTGAGTGTTAACTTAGAGTGCGATCACTACCATCCCATGAGTCATAATGCAGGGCCACTTTAGCTTTGGCAGAGCTCGTTTGCTCTGCTCAAGTGCTAGGCCTGCCCTGCTGCCTTGGTTGTCACTAGCCCAAATTGGTGGCAGCCTCTGATCCCAGCCTCATGTGCAGCCTGGGCAGTGGTGGTGGAGGAAGTGGGGTTTTTGTCCCCACAGCCACCCCAGCCCTGCAGTGTTCCTCAGCCCAGCCAAGGATGTGCTGTAGGGGGGGAAATCTGGGATTTCTCTTCCAGCAGCCATGGCTGTAGTGGCCTCTCTCATCAGCCCTGCCCCAATGCCAGCTGGTGACCATCAGCAGTGGCTGGGGGGGGAAGGGAAAGGGGAAAGGGAACCCCCTTGCCACAAGGGGCACCCGCACGGCTTGCTGGCTGGGGAGGGGAGAGGTGGGCTGGGCCTTTGCAGCACATGGGCTCCGTTCTCCCCTCTACTGCAGTTCCCATCACAGTGAAAAGCCAGGGTGGCCCTGTGCTGCATGCTTTGGCTGTAGTTGCCTGGTCCCTTGCCGGGGGTGGCGGTGTAAATGGATACGGCCAGGTGCAGCTGTCTGGCCTTTAATACCTAGTTCAGTTCACCTGGGCCCCTGTATTAGTAGCCCTGCCTGACCCCTGGTTTCCTACCTATTCAGGTTGTTCTATTTTAGGGGAAGGGTTCCTTGTTACAATATTATAAAACCAAAGCAAACTAAATATGTTGCATTAGCAGGCACATCTTTGTGAAAGTGTGTGTCCACAATAGCTCTTCTATTAAAAGCTTAACAGTGCTATACCTGTCATTATTCTAAAATATGTCTCCTAGTGTTCAGTGACTTGAGTCATGAAATCACCAGTATTTCAGTGATATGTTTGTAATGAAAACTAGATCTGTATACAATAAAACCTTTCCTGGGGGAAATATAAGACTGTCCTGTAATTTACCCATGTTCATTCTTTTTTTTCTGCAGATACTCAAACTGGGTTAACATCTGTTTTTGTTGCACAAATACTTCAAAACTAGCAGAGATAGCTGAATTTGAAAAGTGATCCTTTTTATAAATGTAAGTGGGCAGCACTGCAAGGTTCCTGCAAAATTCCATTTGCAGTCACTGCTTTAGTAAATTGCTCCGAATAAAAGTAATTTTACCGTTATATGAAATTTAGCCAAATTTTTCCTAACCTAAAATACTGAAGCTTCCATGAACTTGTCCCTCCCTTGCCAGAGCTCATAGCAGTCACTGAAGTTGCTAGATTGAAAGTATTAATTTATGCATACATGTATGGTTTGTATTGTAATTTTTCTTCCTGAAAACCTGGAGTAAAATCCTGATCATGTAGCAGAATGAGATCCATAAGTAGGCTTGGATACTTAAATCCAAAAATGTCAATTCTGGGAACCTCTGCTCCGCCCCTGCCTAACGCTTAACCCACCTACTGCTGGGAAATAACTACATTTGTAAGATTAGGTGGGAGCTCAGGTGGTGTTTTCGTCCATCCTCCCAGTCTCGGGCTATGGGCTGAGGAGGGAGAGGAGGATCCATGCAGTGAACCAAAGACTGCGGCACTGGTGTCATCGGGAAGGCTTTGGCTTCCATGACCACAGCCTGCTCTTTGGCGAGAGAGGCAGCGAGCTGCTGGGAAGAGATGGCCTCCACCTCTCTCCCCTGGAGAGGAGGCTCTTCTCAGCCAGGCTGGCTGACCTGCTCCGCCGGGCTTTAAACTAAGCCTGCTGGGGGATGGGGGGACTACTGCCACTGCTGCCTGCAGAGCGACCCTTGCAAAGCCAGCGGACCAAGGCACTTAAGGGAGACCCCCCTGCCCCAGCCCTGGCACAATCTGTGGGCAAGGCAAGAGCCCCCAAGGGGATACTTGCCTGCCTGTACACTAATGCCAGGAGCCTGGGCAACAAGCAGGACGAGCTCGTCCTCTTGCTCAGTGCAAAGAAATATGATGTCATTGTGATAACGGAGACCTGGTGGGACTCTACCCATGACTGGACCGCGGGTATAGAGGGCTATACCCTGTACAGGAGGGATCGTGTTGACAAAAGGGGCGGGGCTGTAGCTCTCTATGTCAAGGAAAGCTACATGTCCCTGCAAGCTGATGTTGGTGACCGGCATGGACAGCTAGAGACCCTCTGGATAAAAATTCGTGGGGAATACGGCACAGGGGACCCAACGGTGGGAGTCTACTACAGACCTCCCACTCAAAGTCCTGAGCTTGACCAGGAGTTCGCCCGGGAACTGACTGAGGCCGCTTGCTCCAGGACCTTGGTTGTCATGAGTGACTTCACTTACCCGGACATCTCGTGGGAAGATCACTCAGCAAAATCCGAGCGGTCGCAAAGCTTTCTCTCGTGTGTGGATGACCTCTACCTGACTCAAGAAGTCTATGGGCCAATGAGAGGCAAAGTGCTGCTCAACCTGGTACTGGCTATGGGGGACGACCTAATCAGTGACCTAGTGATCAATGGGAAGCTGGGTGACAGCGACCACGAGCTGATCACCTTCACCATCCGCCGTAAAGCTGGCAAGTCAGTCAGCAACACAGAAGTCCTTGACTTCAGAGAAGCCGACTTTGACAAGCTCAAGAGGCTAGTCGGTCAGGCCCTCAGGGACCATGACCCCAGGGAGATGGGAGTTCAAGAAGAGTGGTTGCTTCTCAAGGAAGCGATCCTCAATGCACAAGCTAAATCTATCCCAACACGGAGGAAAGGCAGCAAGAAGGCACAGCAGCCCCCCTGGCTCTCCAGGGACCTAGTGGACCTCCTGTGGCTAAAAAGGAAAGCCTACAAAGGATGGAGGATGGGATTCACCTCCAAGGAGGATTACTCCGCACTGGTCCGGTCCTGCAGGGAGCAAACCAGGAAAGCCAAGGCTGCAACTGAACTCCAACTAGCTTCAGGCATCAAGGACAACAAAAAGTCCTTTTTCAGATATGTGGGGAGCCAGAGGAAAAGCAAGGGCAATGTTGGACCCCTGCTAAACCAGATGGGGCAACTGACAACTGACGCCCAGGAAAAAGCCAACCTATTAAATAGGTACTTTGCGTCAGTCTTTCATCAGTCCCATGGGACGCCCATGCCTGCTATGGGACAGGGAGATCCAGGTGAGGGGGGTCCCCTACCCTCCATAAATGCTGACCTCGTGAAGGAACACCTTGAGAAGCTGGATACCTTCAAGTCAGCTGGCCCTGACAATCTGCACCCCAGGGTACTCAAGGAGCTGGCGAGCGTCATAGCCCAGCCCCTGGCACAGATCTTTGAAAACTAATGGCGCTCTGGTGTAGTGCCTGAAGACTGGAAGAAGGCCAATGTGTTGCCGATCTTCAAGAAAGGGAGGAGAGTGGATCCGGCTAACTACAGGCCCATTAGCCTGACTTCTATCCTGGGGAAGATCTTAGAAAAGTTTATTAAGGAGGCCATCCTTGAGGGACTGGCCCAGGCTAACATCCTAAGGGACAGCCAGCATGGGTTTGTTGCGGGTAGGTCTTGTTTGACCAATCTCATTTCCTTCTATGACCAGGTGACCTATCACCTGGACAAGGGAGAAGAGATTGATGTCATATATCTTGACTTCAAAAAAGCTTTTGATCTGGTATCCCATGATCACCTCTTGGCCAAACTGGCCAGTTGTGGCCTTGGCTCCACCACGATCCGCTGGCTGCGAAATTGGCTCCGTGGCCGGACCCAGAGGGTTGTCATTGATAGCAGTCACTCATTGTGGTGCCCTGTGACCAGTGGGGTCCCTCAAGGCTCTGTCCTGGGACCCATACTGTTCAACATCTTCATTAATGATGTGGACATTGGAGTCAGGAGTGGACTGGCCAAGTTCGCCGATGATACCAAACTTTGGGGCAAAGCATCCACGCCAGAGGACAGGCGGGTGATCCAGGCTGACCTGGACAAGCTCAGCAAATGGGCAGACGAGAACCTCATGGTGTTTAACACCAAAAAATGCAAGGTTCTCCACCTTGGGAGGAAAAACCTGCAGCACCCTTATAGGCTCAGCAGTGCTACGTTGGCTAGCACTACAGAAGAAAGAGACTTGGGGGTCATCTTTGACCACAAGATGAACATGACCCTGCAATGCGAAGCTGCGGCTAGTAAAGCGACCAAAACGCTGGCTTGCATCCATAGATGCTTCTCGAGCAAATCCCGGGACGTCATTCTCCCCTTGTACTCGGCCTTGGTGAGGCCGCAGCTGGAGTACTGCGTCCAGTTTTGGGCTCCACAATTCAAAAAGGATGTGGAGAAGCTTGAGAGAGTCCAGAGGAGAGCCACGCGCATGATCAGAGGTCAGGAAAACAGATCTTACGATGACAGGCTGAGAGCCATGGGACTCTTTAGCCTGGAAAAGCGTAGGCTCAGGGGTGATCTGATGGCCACCTATAAGTTTATCAAGGGTGACCACCAGGATCTGGGAGAATGTTTGTTCACCAGAGCGCCCCAAGGGATGATGAGGTTGAACGGTCACAAACTCCTGCAAAACTGTTTCAGGCTGGACATAAGGAAGAAATTCTTTACTGTCCGAGCCCCCAAGGTCTGGAACAGTCTGCCAGCGGAAGTGGTTCAAGCACCTACATTGAACACCTTCAAGAGTAAATTGGATGCTTATCTTGCTGGGATCCTATGACCCCAGCTGACTTCCTGCCCTTTGGGCAGGGGGCTGGACTCGACGATCTCCCGAGGTCCCTTCCAGCCCTAATGTCTATGAAATCTATGAAAGGAACTTGAAAATTTGGCATCCCGAGAAGTTTCTCTATCCTGACTGCTAAACAATTTAGTGCCTGCTTACCCGATAGTGAAACCCCATTGGTATTCGCAAAGCAATTCTCTCAGCCATCTTACCTCTACGGCTTGGTCTACTAGGCATTACTAAAGTATGCACAATAGCTAGGGCTCCACAAAAACAGAGAATATGATGGTGCATCCTTTGATCAACTGGCTTAGATGAGAACACTCCCTCAAAATGTGAAATATGTGGGTTCAATGCTCACTTCTGCCTGGGGGAATTTGAACCTACCTCTCTTATCTTCTATGAAAGCATCATAAGCATCAATTTACAGGAAATATAGGGATTGGAAGATCCTCAGTCTCATGTTGAAATTATTCTATAGTGCACGGCATGATTATATACATATCCAGAGAGAAAGAAAGAGAGACAACTGTGTCTTAGTGGTTAGGATAGTTCATCTGAAAGGTTGGAAACTGAAGTATAGAATTAGAGGGGGTGGTTCTTCCTCAGTGACTGACTTTTGAAAGAAAGGGTTGACCCATATTTAGTTTTAAAAGGAAAGAGCTTAGGTGCCTCACTGCAAGAAAACATAGGATCATAGGAAAGTTAGGTTTGGGAAGGACCTCACAAAGTCATCTAGTCCAGCCCCCTGCTTAAGGTAGGATTATCTTTAACTGAACTATTTCAGACAAGCGTTTGTCTAATCTGCTGTTGAAAACTTCCAAGGATGGAGATTCCACAGTTTTTCAAGGTAGCTTGCGCCAATGATTGACCTTATAGTCAGAAAGGTCCTCATAATGTCCATCCTAAATTTCCCCTGCTGAAGCTTGAGGCCATTGCTCCTAGTCCTGTCCTCTACAGGCACAGAGGAGCCTATCCTCTCTATAATCACCCTTCAGGTATTTGAAGACTGTTATCAAATCTCCCCTTAGTCTTCTGTTCTCCAGACTAAACAGCCATAGTTCTTTCATCCTCTCCTCATAAAACTTAGTTCCCAGGCCCCTAATTTTTGTTGTCTCTCTCTGCTCAACTCTGTCGTCCAGACTAAATAACCGTAGTTCATCCAGCCTTTCCTTGTACGTCTTGCCTTGGAGGCCCCTAATCATTTCGGTGCTCTACACTGGACACTTTCCAGTCTGTCCTTTTTGAAGGGTAGGGCCCAAAACTGGATATAGTAATTGAGGTGTGGTTGCACCAGTGCTGAATAGTTTGGAAAAATCACTTCTCTTGATTTGCAAGTGATACTTCTGTTAATACAGCTTAGTCGTCACATGTACCCAAGATGTTTACTGCACAGCTGTCTAATTAGCTCTGCAGTAAAGTCTCAGCATCTACACACATGGCTCTATTAGGCCTCAGGAAACTACAAGTACTAACCTGTGGCAGAGTTAATTAAATACAAGTACTGTTCTATGGCGGAGTTATTTACTGTGCAGCAACCCACGTGTTGACCCTTACAGGGCTGGCTGGGGCACAAGAGTGCTTCAGCTGGCTGGTCCTGCATTGCAGTACCCTCATGCCCCAGCCAGCCCTTCTGCAGCACACTAAGCTAGGTTGGAGCAGCCCCAGGTTGGCAAGCTGACCCCCTGGATCCCTGCCAGCCGGGTCTGGTCTAATTCAGCTCCATGTGCTGTGGTTCCAGGCATACATTCAAACGTGGCACCCAGGAGTAATAAACTCCAGTGCGATATGCACCACAGTTTATTGCTCCATGCTAATAGCATGTGTAGATGCACCCAGTATGAAGCTGACTCTTTTTTGCAGCAAGATCTGACTCTTGGTTTATCTTCAGCTTTTGATTAGCTGTATTCCGCTTTAACTCCCTGGTCGTTCTCTGCAGTACTGCAGCCTGGCCACTCATTCCCCAGTCTGTATTTGAGCATGCAGTTATTCCATCCCATGTTCGGGACTTTGTACTTGTCATTGCTGAATCTCATATAAGTAAGAGGACCATATCTCCAGTCTATCCAGATCATTCTGGATCCTAGCCCAACCATCTGGAGTAACTGCAGCTCCATCCAACTTTGTGTTGTCTGCAAATTTGCTCCAAATTTGTCTGATTTGCAAAATTGCCCAAGTCAGTAGTGAAGATATTGAACAATACTGAACCAAGGCCATACGCCAGGTGAATCCCAGTTGATACCTCCTCCAAATTAGACAGTAAGGTGTTATGACTATTCATTTGAGCACAGTGATCCAACAACCAATTATGTCTCTAACCAATTATGTCTTTAGAGTATTTTCAGTTTGCCTGCCATTCCTTAGCTTCTCAATGAGAATGGCATGAGAGATTGTCAAAAGCTTTCCTAAAGTCAAGATATATCCACTGCTCTCCCCAATCCACAGTCTGTCACATTATAGAAGGATATGAAGGTGGTCAGCCATCACTTGCTCTTAGTGAATCCATGCTGCCTGTTCTTGATCATCTTGTTTTCCTCTGCGTCCTTCACAGTAGATTCCTTGAGGACCTGCTTCATGATTTTTCCAGGTATTGAGTTCAGGCTTATTGGTCTGTAGTTCTCTGGATCTACCTCTTCCCTTTCTTAAAGATAGGCACTATATTTTCTCTTTTACAGTCATCTGGGACCTCACCCAACCTCCATAAGTACTCAAAGAGGATAGCCAATGTATCTGAAATTCACCTCAGCCAATTCCTTTAGTACCCTAGGATTCATCCCATCCGGCCCTGCCTATTTGAAAGCAACTAACTTCTCTACTTAACCCCTAACCTGTTCTACTGCTCTACACTGTTTCTCTTCTTCCCTATTTTTGCTGCCAACTGGGTTTGTCACCTGGTAGCTGCCCTTATTTTTGAAGGCTGAGGTAAAAAAAATACTTAAATACTTCAGCCTTCTCTGCATCATCTGTAACTAGACTGCCCTCCACATTTTGTAAGGGGCTGGTTGTTTCTCTGGTCTTCCTCTTAGTTTTGACATATTTGTAGAATTCCTTTTTTTTTTGCCTTGTATATCCCTTGCCAGCTGCATATCAAATTGTACTGTGGTCTCACTAATTTTTTCATGCATGCTTGTGCAATACTCTTATACTCTTCCCTAGTACTATGATTAGTTTCTGCTTCTTCATAGAATCGTAGAAAATAAGAGTTGGAAGGGACTTCAGAAGATCATTTAGTCCAACCCCCTGCTGAAAGCAGGACCATCTCCAACTAGATCATCCCAGCCAAATCTTTGCCTAGCCTGGTTCTAGAAACCTCCAAAGACAGAAAGTACACAACTTCTCTGTGTAACCTGTTCCAGTATTTTACTACCCTCCTAGTGAGAAAATTCTTCCTAATATCTAACTTCCCCTGCTGCAGTTTGAGACTGTAGCTCCTTGTTTTGTCATCTGCCACCACTGAGAACAGTCTATCTCCAATCTTTTTTGAACACCCCTTCAAATAGTTGAAGGCTGCTATTAAATTCCACCCCCATGCTTAGTCTTCTCTTCTATAGCTCAGTTCCTTCAGCCTGTTCTCTGAAGTCATGTGCACTAGTCCCCTCACAATTCTTGTTGCCCTCTGCTTGACTCTCCAATTTGTCCGCATCCTTTCTGTATCGGGGTCCCCAAACTGAACACAGTACTCCAGATGTGGTTTCATCAGTGCTAAGCAGAAGAAAATAATCATTTCCCTTGACCTACTGGCAACACTTCTACCAAGGCAGCCCAGGATGCTGTTAGCCTTCTTGGCAACAAGGGCAAACTGCTGGCTCCTATTCAGGTTATTGTCAACTGCAACCCCCTTTCCTTTTCTGCAGAGCTGTTGCCCAGCCAGTCAGCCCCCAGCCTGTACTGGTATATGAGATTGTTCTGTCCTAAGTGCAGGACTTTGCACTTGTCCTTGTTGAACCTCATGAGATTCCTTTTGGCTCAATCCTCCAATTCATCTAGGTCACTATGAATCCTAACCCTACCCTCCAACATATCTACTACTTCCCCCAGCTTAGTGTCATCTTCAGACTTTCTGAGGGTGCACTCTATGCCATCTTCCAGATCATTGATGAAGACATTGATCAAAACTGGCCCCAGGACTGGTCCCTAGGTCACTCCACTTGATACCAGCTGCCAGCTAGACATCAAGCCGTTGATTGCTACTCTCTGAACCCAATGTTCTAGCCAGTTTTCTATCCACCTTCATCCAACCAACCCATAATTCCTTAGCTTGCCTGCAAGAATGTTGTAGGAGACTATCAAAAGCCTTGCTAAAATTACGGTACACCACTGGTCTCCCTGCATCCACAAAGCCAGTCATCTCATCATAGAAGCCAATCTGGTTGGTCGGGTATAACTTGCCCCTGGTGAATCCATGCTCACTGTTCCTAATCAGCTTTTTCTCCTCCAAGTGCTTAGAAATGGATGTCTTGAGGATCTACTTCATGGTTTTTCCAGGGACTGAGCTGAGGTTGATTGATCTGTAGTTCCCTAGATCTCCTTCTTCCCTTTCTTAAATATGGGCACTATGTTTGCCTCTTTCCAATCATCCAGGACCTCTCCTGATCACCACGAGCTTTCAAAGATGATGACCAGTGGCTCTGCAATCCTATCAGCCAGCTTCCTCAGCATCCTCCGATGCATCCCATTTGGCTTGTATATGTCCAGTTTTTCTAAATAGTCCCAAGCCTGTTCTTTCACCATATTTGGCTTCTCACCTCTTTTTCAAACTGTGCTGCTCGGTGCTGCTGACCTTGCCTGTGAAGACTGAGATGAAAAGGGCATTAAGTACTTCAGCCTTTTCTGCATACTCTGTCATAAGTTTGCCTCCCTCATTCAGTAAGGGATCCACACTTTCCTTGATCCTGCCCTTGCTACCGACATACTTGTATAAACTTTTCCTATTACCCTTCACATCCCTTTACTAGCTGCAGCTCCAATTGTGCTTGGGCCTTCCTGACTTCAACCCTTCATGTCTGAGCAATGCTCTTATATTCTTCCCTAGTTATTTGTCCAAGTTTCCACTTTTTATAAGTTTCCTTTTTGTGATTTAGTTTGTTGAAGAGTTCCCTACTAAGCCAAGCTGGTCTTCTACCATACTTGCTAGTCTTGCTGCGCATCAGGATGGTTTCTTCCTGTACTTTGAGTAAGTCTTCTTTAAAGCGCAGCCAGTTCTTCTGGACTCCTCTCCCCCTCTAACTGGCTTACCAGGGGATCCTGCCCATGAGTTCCCTGAGCAAACTGAAGTCTGCTTTTTTCGAGTCTAGGGTCCTTACTATGCTGCTCTCCATCCTTCCTTTCCTCAGGATCCTGAACTCAATCATCTCAAGGTCATTGCTGTCCAAGTTGCCATCCACTACTGTATTCCCCACCAATTCATGCATGTTTATGAGCAGCAGATCAAAAAGAGCATGGCCCTAGTTGGCCGCTTCAGCACTTGCACCAGGAAGTTGTTCCCAGTACTCTTCAAAAATTTCCTGGATTGCCTGTGCGCTGCTGTGTTGCCCTTCCAGCATATGTCAGGGTGACTGAAGTCCCGCATGAGAACCAGGGCCTGTGATCAAGAAACTTCTGCTAGCTGTTTGAAGAAAGCCTTTTTATTGAATTTCTTTTTGAATTTCAACTCACTGAAGAGTGCTGTATAGCCAGACTTGTCTCCTGTTTCTAGGCTCTGACCTCCTCCACTCCTCAATGAACCTAGGAGATTTACCTGAGTGAAGGGAAGAACCTCCCCGGAATCCTGTATATCACTTACATCTCAGAGAGTTTGGATTTAATTTCATCATTGTTTTTAATGTTTCCTCTCGGTTGTCTTAGGTAGCTTATGCTTAGGTACGCTTGCTGTATTTTGTGGATCCTATTATTAAAGGCTTAATTTTCCTACTGTATGGCAAGGAGGAGCCTGGGCACATAGCTTGCATATTGTGAATTCCACAATTTGGCAAAGAACCTACGTTTGCTGCTGCAACAGTCTGCATTGCCATGCCCAAGTTCTTTTTGGATCTAGCAGTGAATCAATTGCAATACTTCCATTTATTTTAAGGGGCCAAGATTTTATAAAGAGATGGAATATCTTTCCCATCTCTCTTTATATACTAAAACTTACTTTGTTTTAAAGTCTCCATCTCCACCAGGAAAATTCAAATTGGCTCTTACCATCAGTTGTGGTGATTATCACATGATTACCTTAAAATAAAATTTTACGTACTGAGTTCTTGTTTGCCTGCTAAAACACTTGCTTATTAGAAGTATCTTAATGGTTGGAAACCTGAAAACCGTGATTAGTAATATGAATCTCAAGAAGGAAATGTAAAAACATGTTAATGTTATTTCATGCCATTAGTCACAGCCAATGCTTATTGGGTTCTCTACTCAACTGAGTAATGTGCACTGTTGGCTAGTTAGTTTCTGAGGACAGGTTAAGGACAGGTTAAATTTTAAGGGGTAATTCAGCTGTGAAAAGTGTCCATTTAAAAATGGCAGTTTACTGGTTAGCAGGTGTTAATGCAGTTTTCACTCAGGATGCTCCAACATTGATATGTTATGTAAAAGACCGCCAATGTAGGCTCACCATATTGGCTTGAGATACTTACCCTGGGCTAGAAACAGTGCTGGTGAACTCTGAGTGACCCCAAGGGCAGAGCAGGGGAGCCCTGCCTTGTGGAAAAGGAGAAGCCAGTCGAAAGAAGGGGTTTTCAATCCCCTCATTTGCATGGAAGGGGGATGGCTGGACTTGGGAGCCAGCCACCCTGAGCCCTGGTTGGTCGGTTTGCAAGCCAGGGAGGGACTTCAGGAGGGGACAAAAGTAGCAGCCGAACGGGCATGGGGGCTGCTGACAGTGGCTTCAGGGAACAACACAGGAGGCCTAAGAAGAGCTGGGGTGAGCTGACCCAGCAGAGAGAGCCCAGAGACCCCTCTGAAGAGCCTCGAAGGCCCTGGGAGAAGAAGGCAGCAGCAGTCAGCCGTGCCTCCAGCCCTGTAGCAGAGGGGGAGCTGTGGCCAGGGCTTGGGGCAGAAAGCTGGTGCCCCAAAGCCCCATCACAGTATTCTGGACATGCCGGGCGTCCCGGAGGCTAGGGGTGGCAGTTGGTCCCCTACTCCACTGTGGAGAAGAAGCACCGGCCAGGAGTGCAGGAGGCATCCTTATGCGGAGCAGGGAGCTGGGCTAGTGAGTTGAGGAAACCCCTTACCTTCCTTGGGGAAGTGGGACAGCAGCAGGCAAGGAATTGGGATCCTGAGGAGCAACAGAGTTCCTGGACAAGGGTCCTTGGGAGCTTGGGGCACAAGCCGGCACTCAGAGCAGGATTGGCAAGCCACGAGGCATGTAGGGTGCTTGGCCAATCATGCGGAGCAGGGGTTTAGAGCAGTGACCCCTGGGAGCTGCCTGTGCTGCTGACCTTCTGCCACTGACTGCCCCAGAGGGGACTCAGTCCTGTCCCTTATTCTGCAGCTGAATTGTCATCGGATGGAGTCCCTGAGCTTTGTGCTTGGGTCATGCTGATTGCTGCAGGAGCCTACTCAGTTGCTTGTTGCTTGCCTTTCTGGTTGCCAGGGAGGGTCACCCTTCAGCCTCTTTGTGGGGTTAGGGTTTGCTACAATTTGATGGCTGCAGACCAGAAGAGCTTAACCTGTTGCAGTCTGTTGGAGCTGCTGGGAGTGACCACCTTGCTTCCTTGTGGTAGCATCTCAGCAGTGGCTGAAAGCTGCCAGTTACCCTACCTGGGGTTCTTGAGTCAAGGGTTGACTAATGCATTCTTGTTTATTTTGTGATTCTGGTTATGCCATTTAAGTTCACTTGTAAATAACCTTTTCTATTATTCTTGTTTTGTAAATAAAGTGTAAATATTTAAATCAGTTAAGTGTTAGACCTTCTTGGGACCACGGGTTGCTCTGTGGGGAGCAAGAGCCGGCTGGAAAGTAAATTGGTGCCGGCCAGAAGCCCTGCCCCACTCTCACCACACCATTCCTGATATTGGGAAGGGGTGGCAACTATTGGGCCGCCACCTGGGTTAGTTATTTTCAGTCAATCAGTTACAAGAGAAGTGTAGAGAAAAACGAATACCATTGTACCTAGGTCGTCATTGATCTGAGGAAGACCTTCAGCATGGTCAACAGACAGGGCCTTTTTACTGTTCTGAAAAAACTGGGTTGAACATCATTTTCTCATTGCATCAAGGTATGAAGGCAACTGTAGTGTATGAAAACAAAGAATCAAATGCCTTTGACATCAACAATGGGGTTAAATAGGGGTGTATCTTAGCCCCCATGCTTTTTAAAATCTACTTTTTGTTCCTGCTGCTTCATGCATTCAAGGACAGCAAACCAGACTAGACAGAAGCTTGTTCAGCATCACAAGGTTTCAAGTGAAAACCAAGTTAAAAAGAACTGATTCTGTGAGATTTCCTGTTTGTGAATGACATGGCCTTGGTTGCCCACAGTGAATCTTATCTGCAAGATCACTTGAACAGATTTTCTGAGTTATGCAAGAGCTTTGGGATGGTAGTTAGTCTAAAAAAGACTGTGATCATGTACCATGGTGTGGAAGAACCAATACCTAACATCACTTTGGACGTAAATAAATCTCTTGGTTCCATTGACAGTTTTTGCTACTTGGGTTTTATGATCAGCAGGAACCTTGACCTTCAGACTAAACTAACTAGCAGAATAGGAAAGGTGGCTAAGAATTGAATGCTATTATAGAAACATGCATGGAATAACAGCAAACTATCAGTTAAGGTAAAGAAGTAAATCTACAAGACTTGTGCACTGTCATCCCTGCTTTATGGTTCAGAAACATGGGCTACATATGCTAGACACATCAAGAGACTGAACAGCTTCCACATGAGATTTTCCTAAGAGCCTGAAAATAAAGTGGGAAGATAAAATATCAAACAGAGGCACTGGAGCACGGAGGACTGACACTCTTAGGGCACGTGTAGACGAAACCGAGGGCCTAAATTGAAGC
This sequence comes from Crocodylus siamensis, assembly GCF_052110815.1. Lineage (NCBI taxonomy): Eukaryota > Metazoa > Chordata > Crocodylia > Crocodylidae > Crocodylus > Crocodylus siamensis. The sequence continues at coordinate 186,552,731 of NC_143399.1, forward strand.
GGTAGGTTTTAAAAAGCACCCCACTGACTTACCTGCCTCGGGGCGGGGGGGAGGGGCGAGCTGCTGACTGACAGAGCAATCCCTGGGCTACAGGGAGGGGGGCTGGTGTTTCCCTCTGCAGCAGTGGCATCCCCCCTAGACGGCACCCGTCTGCTGGCACCTGGCTCAGACAGTCCCAAGGGGCACTTCAGCCATAGAGAGAAGCACTGGGCCCCCACACAGCTCTGGCAGGCAGGCAGGCTCCAGGGGGGAGAAAAAAAGATCGGGCTCACAGCTTTTCTTAGGTGGAGCTGCTTTCCTGGGCTGCTGCCAGGCTGCCTGCAGGGCTTCCTGCAGAGCCATGGAGCTGCATGGAGCCTGGTGCTTCACTCCACAGCTGTAGGGGCAGCAAACTAAAAGTCCTCAAAGGAGCTTTAGTTTGCTGTGCCCCAAGTCATTTAAGGCACATTACGCCACCAAATTTCCTACAGCGTCTGGAATTAATGCTCAATACTCCTCTGAGGCGTGCAAACACTGACACCATTAAAGCAGTGCAAAGCCGTGCAAAGCCATTCAGTATCAATGTAGAAAACTGGGAGGAGCAAGTAGAATCCAGCCTGATCTGGAGGGAACAACTGGCACTGGGTGGAGCTCAGCATGAAGTAGTTTTGATCCAGAGGATGGAAGCGAAGTGAGAGAGAAAAAAAGAAGCATGCTGTAAACTTGGACTCTAACTCAGACTGCACATGGGTCTGTGAAACTTGTAACAAGCTGTATCGCTCCTGAATTGGGCTTGTCAGGCACATCAGGCATGTGGCTAGACCTCTTACATGTACACTACGATCCAGAGGTTTAACAGGTGCCTGCTAGTCACAGCCAATGTTTTTTGCGGGGTTCTTTACTCGACCCAGTAAAGTATACTGTCTGCCTGTTCGTTTCTGAGCACAGGTTAAATTTTAAAGGGTAATTTGGCTGTGAAAAGTGTCCATTTAAGAATGGCACTTTACTGGTTACCAGGTGTGTTCTTTTTAAGTGTTCAGTCATACCCCTGCCCTGCTGTGACAATTAAGCTGCTTGGTATTAATTTTTCCTGCTCTTAGAAGAGAAGATGTAACACAGCTGAAAAAAATAAGTCGAGGTCATTGCTAATCTTCTGGTTGTTTGTGACAAAAATCCGTATCCCTAATTCCCCAGTCTAATCTCCCGTAAAACATGCTTTTCTGCCTCTCCTTCAAACAACCCCTTCATCTAATTCTGTTTTATAACTCCCATTCCCTCCACTACTCTCTGCCTTTATATCACTTAGAATATACCCCTTGCCTCTGACCTCTCCTTGATCTACACTCACAAGGATTTCCTTTTGTCTCTGTGCTGCCCTCCGTTTACCTCTGTCCTTTCACAAATTCACTTATGTCCCTCTCTGCAACTTCCTAACTTCAGTGGACCATCTTTTTATAGTGTTATGCTTTTACTGTGTTTTTACCACCCTGGCATCTCAAAAGTAATTGTACTGATCCTAATCTAATTTTCACTATCACACAAAAAAGCTACTCTGTGTGCATGCATGTGTGCATGCATGCCTGTGTGCATACACAAACACGCATTACTTTTTGATAAAACAGTAGTTTTGAATTCAGTGGGAGTGAGGTACCCAATACGTTTTGAGAATCTTTTTAGTCTTGTAACTGACATCACTTCTCCAAGACATCTGCTGATTGTTATCGAACATGTTGGCAAGTTTTGATATCCAGATGACCATAAAATGCTACTGATTTCTTCATGGAACTCTCACAGAAAGTTGGTGTAACCCCACCAGTGGATTGACACTTCCTTTAGGAGACAATCGAGAGGGTAGTAGAGTAACTATTCTCTGCAGAGTTCCGTCTTGTCTCCTCTCCCCTGGATGTTTTTGAGAAATTGAGCTATACTGTTACATGTCAGGAAATCATAGAAAGGTCAGGCTAGAAGGGCTGTCTGGAGGTCATCTAGTCCAACCCCCAGCTTGAGGCAGGATTACCTCTATCCAATCCATTCCATGCAAATCCTTGTCTAACCTATTACTAAAACACACAAATCAATCCTGTGACACAACTTAATCTGCCATAGGTAAAGTAGGTAGACAACAGCGGCCAGTGTCAGCACCTCTTCTTAAAGCTGAACATGCCTTTTTCTTCAACCTCCAAGGTTGCAGCCCTTTATTTTTGGGTTGATGAGACAAAACTTTATTACTTTTCCATGTCTGATTACTTTTCTGCTGTCTCACTAAGGTTATGTGTTGGCTGAAAGCAAATTTGTTAAGACTCAACATAGACACGACTAAAGCTTCTGCCATGGAGGGGAAACTGAGCTGCACCTAAGAACATAATAGATCATAAGTTAACTATAACAAATCAGGAGAAAGGACAAAGGTCTCTGCTTCACTGTGGGCAGTTCAATAAAGACATCAACCCAATAAGTCAAAGAACTTTGAAAAATGTAAATGAAAATATATGAATCAATAAGGAATGGGTGGGAGGATAACATGAATAATATAGAAAAGATGCCATTATTCAAATCAATGGTACTTTCTCTTCTGTTACTAAACTGCTTTAATGCACTCTATTTGGGGCCTCACTTGAAATCCTTTTGGAAGCTGCAGCTGGCAGGGAACACAGCTGTTGTCTTCTTTAATGGATTGTGCTGGCTTGAATTTATAGCATTTATGAATATGCCTTGGGACTGACTTCTTGTTTATTTCACAGACTGTCTAAATTTATTATTATTATTATTATACTTTATATTGATCTGAAATCCAGTTTTCTGAAACTGCTTTCTTTGTATGAGGCACCTAAATAGACAAGAGAACTCCTGTTAGGCATTGCAATGCTGAGCCTAACTTTGGGTGCCAAAGCTGCATAGTGCAGTTATGACTCAGAATTAGGCATTTATGCTCCTTGTACAATGCATTGGGAAAATCAGGTCCTAACAATGTGATTCACAAAAACCTATAATCTGAACGAGGATTGACCTAAACTACCCAATAGATAAAGCTAAAAAGAGGGATAGGCCTTAGTCCATCAAAGAGACATCGAGCCAAATTTAATAATAGCACTCTAGTTGCCTAAACTAGGATTTAGGCAGATTTGTGTGCCCAAGTCTAAAATTGCAATCCTGAAAAACCTTGGAATGCTGCTTTCTAACCCCAAAGGACTTCATAGACACAACAGTTTCAAACCTTAAGGTGCTCAACTTATCTTTTGTGCATGGCCAGAAGTGTCTCAGTCTTGACCGGGCTGAGCCAGCACCATGTTCTCCAACTCTCACTCTCATCCAACAAGGATTCAGAAAGCAGGTCTGAGAGGCTTGATACTATAGGTACTCTTTGGAATGATTAAAGCAGACCTTTTGGATCAGGCATTCATTCTGAGTAGCAACTATCATGTTTTTAACAGAACTGGAAGGCAAGCTACTCCTCTCCCTATACTAGTCTAATACAGTGGCTTTCAACCTTAGTAGATTCAAGGCACCCCTCAAATGATCAGGTTCTTAATTTTGCTCTTTTTTGACTATAGGAAAAATAATAGTGCAATATTCTCACTGAAGCGTCATCAGGATTCATAGAAATGATCCTAAAACCACTTGTCACTCCAAACAAGTTTCTGTAAGATGCAACAGATTTTTTCAACGAGATCCAGAATATCCACCACTTCCCTGAGAAGGCCATACTTACAAACATGGATGTCACCAGCCTGTACAGGAATATCCCCCACCATAAAGGCACAGCTGGCTCTCTGAAATACCTTCAGGAAAATAAACTACATTCAGCCTTGCAACCACATATTGCATAAATCATCCATTTCATTTTCAGCTACAACTTCCCTTTCAACAACTGATACGCCCTCAAAAGCATGGGCACAGCTGTGGGTGCAAGGATGACTCCTCAATATACCAACCTGTTCATGAGCCCCCTGAAAGAGGAGGTTTTGGACAATTCCTCCACCAAAGTTGCACTATTTCTTCTTTACACAGATAATATTTTCATTGTCTGAACTGAACACCTGGACTTCCACCACAGGTTTACTAACATTAATCAAATTCTTTCCGAAATGCTCCTACACTAACAATAGCTTTCTAGACCCCATGTTCTACATCCGGGTGGGCACCCTATAAACCCCTACATACATAAAACCCAGGCCACCACACTTATATCTATTGAATCCAGCAATATCCCTAACAGATAAAAAAGTGGTGATCTAGAGTCAGATCCTCAGATACCGTGCATCTGCTCTGAGGAGAATACTCAGGTCACCTGTCTTGCCAAACAGAAAACTTCCTGTACCCAGCAAGGATGCTCCAACAGAAAAACGGATCTTTGAAAGCTGCCCAGGTAGCCCACAGCAACCTATCCCAGTACAAGAGAACTCTTCCTCCCCTCCCTTACCTCCAACCTCACACCTTGGTTCTCACCTACCATACCACACTTGAACCTATAAGAAGGATCATCAGCTTACAATTTGTACAGCTACTCCTCATTTAACATTGTAGTTAAGTTCTTGAAAAATGGGACTTTAAGTGAAACGATGTTAAGCAAATCCAGTTATGTTACAGTAGTTACTTACTAGCAAGCGGTGGCCAAACAACATTATAACCACACATTGCACGACTTTAAACGAGTATGTTCTCTAACAGATCAGTGATGTAATAATGAAACAATGTTAACTGGGATGATAAGTGAGGAGTACCTGTACTTGAAAAGCACCACACCTTGAGGAAAACGTTCCCAGCCTCTCCCCACCCCTGATCCTCTTGGCTTTCAAACAGTCACGAGCCATACCCAACCCGTCATCAGAAGTAAACTCCTGTGTCTGATCAACAGTCACCTAATGGGACCTCCTAGCTCTGCTTTAAAAAATAAAAAATCTGTCAACACTTCTCTACTACCACGACAATCAACCAACATTCTCAACAACAAAACCATTAGAGTCCTTGGACCACACGCATCTATCCCAGAATTTGGTATACTTCAATGCATCAAAGGTCCTCACAACAACTATGTGGGTGAAACCAGATAAAAACTATGCACCAGAATGAATGAGGACTGATTAAAAAAAAATAAAGGACAGATACTGAAATACGGGTAGGAGAATATTTTTCACGGAGAAATCACTCCCTGCCTGACCTCACAATTCTTGAACTCAAAGGACCTTTGAGAAACACCTTTACAAAAGAAGCATGAGAACAGAAACTAATTAGCCTTATTGGACACTAAGTACCACGGACATAATATACACAATGACTTCATGGTCCATTATAATCTACCTAATACTAACCTCTGCAATTTACAGGTGGTAAAAACTCTCCTGAACAATCTTGTTCTTCTATTAATAGTGTTTTACTGCATCTCCCCTGCCTGTTGGTTAACTCATAATTTCTCTTCTATCCTGTTTTTATTTACACATGGAGTTTTGCACAAGCTTTTGTTCCACCTGCTACTTAGCTCTGCTGTGTTTGTTTCTCTCCCAGAGGCCTTAGGAAGGGCACTATAATACCCAAAAGCTTGCCTGTGTCTATCCCAGTCATACAATTAATGATTGGTCAAATAAAAGATTCCACCCACAAGAATTCTCGCCTCAAATAACAGAGTGATTCTTCTGTTGCAAAGAACTCGGATTAGTTCACAATGGGTTCGTATGTTTTTGACTCTGTGGATTCCTATCTGAAACCTTTTGGCTTATCTTACAAATCGTATATAGGTGTTTGCACACCTAACAGGGCTAATTATGCAGCACCCTAAAAAAGATCTCATAACACCTCAGGGTGCCATGGCAACAAGGTTGAGAATCACTGCTCTAGTGGATAGCACACTTGCTGAGGATGTGGGAGACCTGGGCTCAAGGCCATGCTCTGCCTGAGGAGATTCAAATTCCTATTTCACTCTTAACTGGAAAGTAGTCTGTGGACTGTTCTGGGGTAGAGTGCTCTCTCCATCTTTCCCCCTGGAGCTGTTCCACTGTGAATAAAAAAGCAGTGAAAGAAGGAGCGAGTCTGTTTAACCAGTAGGTTTCATTTGGGAGGCAAAAGTCCCAGTTTTCAACCCCTAGCCATAGTCCAACCACTATTTGATGTAGAAATGATGGGATGGCCTCTGAATAATAGTAAATGCTTTTTCAGCAAAGTGGACCAGCCTCAGTAGGAGAGGTTGAGTGATCCCTTATTTGGCATTCATTCCCCTTGATCATGTGAGAAACACATGGTATATTGCAGTGCATAATGTGATATAAATAGAATTGATTTCACTTGCATTATTTTAAAACTTTGTAAATAAGGGGGTAGTTGGAATAAAAAGTAAGGTAAAAACAAATAGAAACTCCTAATTTAACAGGAAGGCACAATTTTGTAGCCAGCCCAGAATACCTGATAGACTGATTGTTATGTTACTCTCCTGGACTGTAGAAGAACTGAACTTCAATAAGACAGGACAGAATTGAACCTAGATCTCCCACTTCCCAAGATTGTGCTGCAACAAATGGGCCACTGAATGTAAGAGAGCACTGCCACTCTATCCTTCTGACTGTGCTTTTTCATAGATTGGGTATGCTCTGAGCATGTCTACCAGACTAAGCCCTGTGAAGAAGATAAGGCTCTGTAGGGTAGAGCCTAGTCTGCCAGGCTGGGCCCTGAGACGAATGTTCTGTAAAGAAGACCTAGTTTGTGAATCCCTGGAGGTCTTATATGTGAACGGCGTACTAGTTATCTGTGTACATGCTCAGCAACAGGTGTCCTCTGGGGACTTTACTGGTAAAAGCATAGAGGTGCCTAACTCCCCTAGGCATTTAAGTTTCAGTAATAGCTCAGCAGGGATTCTGAAAATTTCAAATAGGAACCTAAAAGCAGTCCTCCTTGTGAATCTGTTCCTTGCTACCTGGTCGGTAGGGTCGGAGCATACGAGTGATAATAAGGTTACCTCAATCAAGGGAATGCCTTGTCTGGACTTCATTACCCTTAATTGTGTAACAGATCAAAGAAGTGTTATATTGCAGTGCAAAATGTGGTATACATAGAACTGGTTTCACTTTCATTATTTTAAAATTGTAGACAAGGGGCTAGTTTCAGTATAAAATAAATACAATTAAACGAATAAAAATACATAATATAATAGGCAGGAGTTGCCTGATACCTGACGCAATGAAATATTCCAACACAGTGTAATTCAGGTGCAAAACACTTTTGCTTTGTTTTCCTTTGTTCCACCATCCTATTTCTTTTTCTCTGTCAACAAATTTACTTTATTACATGAATTTTATGTCTAGTTTAATATTGTCTATTCTCTTTTAAAAAACCATCAAAAAGTGTATATATTTTTGCTTGATAACGTCTGCTACTTATTTTGGCATATCCTTTGACTATTCTTCAATGCTAGAAAAAGGTAGGCAACATTTCTAAATCCCTTCTTGTGTTCTTTCTCTTCCTCCCCATCCTGTATCTCTGCATTTCTAGAACAGTTTTAGATTCTACTAATCAGGAGCAGAAGTAGAAAGGGGGGTCTTCTATGAATCAGTTTATTTAAATAAACTGTGTACATTGTGGTACTTCTGAGCATATGTAGAGGAGCAATTTTTTTCTGTGCATTTATAAAAGACTTAGGACTGAATTTGTGCATTTTCTTGATTTATATTACTTCATATTTCTAAATATTGCCTTTGGAGCCAGGTTTCGAAAATGAGATTTAATAATTTGACTTCTCTAAGAGCTCTGTCTGCAAACTCTGGCATAATTTGGCTGTTTTATTGATCTTACAGAGAGTACATACTTGACATTGTTTGCACCAGTTAATAAAAGGTTTTGTTGGCTTTCTATAAACTGAACATTTGAGAAATGCACAGTTTTGTTATGCTTTAGAATTTGAATTGCTTATGTACTGGAATATTTACTACCTTCTTTGTTGCTTCATTTCAGAATGACCTTATTTAAAAATGTATGAGGCTATTTATAATCGACTCTGTGGCAGTGATTAAAGAGGTGTGAATAATAGGTTATTGGAAGTTGACAGCTCCTTGTTTGCTAAACCACTGTTGGAACATTTATGTTGCTCAGTTGTACCTCATTTTTCTAAGGTGCGATCTGCATTTTGACAAGTGCATAGAGTAGGTATGTGTTTTTGCTTTTTTTTAAAATGATTATCAATTTACTGGTGAATTCTTATTTCTATATCTGCATAAGACTAATGAACCACATACTTTGTGCCTAGTGATCATTGTATCATGTATTAAGTTAATAATTAACAGTTCAGTTGTTTGCCTTTCATGATGCAACGCATTGTTTTATCCAGACTGAAATTTTTCTATCTAACAGTTGATCAAGTAGTCAAAAATCTGTCTGACAAATTACTTTTTCAGGAATGTTTCAGATATTTTTATTCTGAAAATAAGAATTTTAAGGCTAGGTACAGACTTTACTGGTATTAGTGATCAGAAACTGGCCTATTCCCATAACAGAGCGGAAGTTTGGCGCAGAGACTGGTTTAAACATGGTGGAACCCAGTCTAAGATTTTCCTCCCCACCCCAGGTAAACATGTGCTCTGTTCACTGCCAATCTAAACTATGCCACTTACAGAAAACTGCATAACTTAGATCAATTCCACCTCAAGCTTTTTGAATGTGTGTACCTAGCCTAAGTATCTCTTTAATGCCTCAAGTTCAGACTGACAGATTCGTTCTTCCTTTTAATTCTTACTCAAAAGTGAGATAAAAAATGTTTGGGCCAAGGAGGTGATACTTATTTTAGTAATAATTCATCTTTTAATAGTTCAGTACTTTTATCCCAGTGTTCATAAGTATTAAATGTTTTCACTCCTTTCTGGTAATATTCTCTGCTTAGCCATGCAGCTGATAAGCACAGGTAACTTCTTAAGCTTCCCAGTGCTGTGCTGTAATTAATACCTGCTTTGACCTAACAAAGCCATTATTTATGAAGGTGATCAATAATTAAAGCTCTTTTTTCAGTCTTGTATCCTTTCTTAGTGGGAATGAAGAGTTCCCTGAAAATCTGTAGGAGCTGTCGTGATGGGCAGCAGCATAATACCCCAAAAAATGAAGTGACTTTTAGGAAGCACACTGTAAGAGTACCTGTTCTGTGTATCTTGTGACTCTTATGAAAGAGAAAATTGATAAGTGGGTGCCTTTTTCTTTACCAGTGACTGAGCTTATTTACAGTGTCATCGTGTACATTTGAACTATTTATTATTCCAGAAGTGAATGATGAATATATTATTCACAAATTAATCCAGTTCCATACTTTAATATCTAGATGCTATGAATTGGTAATGTTTAGTAGTGATAATATTACTTACAACATGGATTAAGTTTGGTGTAATGATGCGTAGAGTTGAATGAAATGACATTGCGGGGTCCCTTCCAGCTCAGCTTTCGTATGATCCTCCAGTTCCAAAAAGGCTGGGACAAGAGAAGTGGTGCTGGCTCCTACCCTGGAGGTCTTTAAGAGGAGGTTAGATGTATACCTTGCTGGGGTCGTCTGACCCCAGTACTCTTTCCTGCCATGGCAGGAAGTCGGACTAGATGATCTGCGCAGGTCCCTTCCGACTCTAGAAACTATGAAACTATGAGTGAGATAGGGAAATAATTTTATAATTCTTGCGAATTTCTTTTAAATGCTTGGGGTTTTTTTTCAAGACCACAAAGTTGTTGTCATAATGCCTAGTCTATAGTTATACGTCCTTTATCTCTAAGACCGTAATTTATGCAGATTGTAGCAGGCCAAAGCGTAAGTGGAAAACTTAGTACAAAATCACCATTGATATAAGAGCACTGTGAGTGCCCTGTGCAGTTGTGGGCTGCTGTAGTTTTGGTTTGTTAAGTAAGAGTTAGTGTAAATTTGAACACATCTACTTGTGCTCTCCAAAGGTCAGTTATACTTTTTAGAGAAAGTAGGGATGCTGACCACTTGTTATATTAAAATTATGGCAGTTACATTCTCTCAGCATTTTTAGCTGATGGTATTATTCTTTATTCAGTATCCTCAATACTGTACTATAGTTTAGCTGTTCCAAAAATGAGTGCCATAGTCTACTCTGAGCTGGTTTCATTCTAGTGCTAAGTGATTTAGCCTTAAATAGTCAGTTAAAATGCTTTGGAATCTTCCTGGATGAAAGATTTAAATATGTGGAGTGAGGAAAGGGAACCTAAGGAACTGGGTTATGCAGAACAACAGAATAACTTTATAAATATTTTTTAAAACCTTGGACCTTTGTTCTTCAGAGTACTTGGAATACAATGAATGAAAAATGTATTTCATGCCATTGGAAACAAACCACTGCAAGGATGGATTTAAGAGATGTCAGAGTCAAACTATAGATGCCTATGGTTGAACTGAATATCCTAAGATAGACAGTTGGTTATAATTTTGATCCTTAGTTTCTTTTATTTCTTCAAGTTCCTTTTCTTTGTTTTTAGGCTTTCTCATTATATTTTGAGTTCAGTTGTTTGCCTGCACTGTTTCTGACTTAATACCACTAATACATCCTTTCAAAGCACCATTTAAAACTCTGTAAAACTCTTTACAAGTGGAACAACTCTTTAGTGAGTTTCTCCTAAATTCTTTACCATCCCAGCCACTCTGAGAGAAGATTTTCTAGTTCAAATAATACTTCTCACAAAAAGCCATACCTGCTTTTACAGTAGTTATGACTGTATTTAGTATTCATAGATTACATCTACACATCGCCATATGGCAATGGTGCTACGACGCCATGCTTTAGTACTTCCTTTTGGATGGTTGCACCCAAAGCATGGTGCGGTGTGGGTGGTTACTGCACCATGTGTGCAGCACATGTTTAGATTTTGCCACTACATTGCCATAGCAGTGCACTAAACTGGGGGAGCATGCCACTATGGTGACATAGCTGGTGATCATGCATAGACCCACGTAATCACTATGTCGCTGAAGTGCACCATACGGTGATGTAGCATTTCAGTACGTCACCATATGACGACATATAGACACACCCATTTTTACAGATACTCTTAGATGTTTCCTTTAAACGCAACTCTGCTCCTTTAACGATTTTGAAGTAATATTGAAATAATGTGACTATTAATGCTGCATTTTAATAAGTCTGTTGAAGGAGTTCTGGAATAAAGCCAAGGTGGAGAATGCTCACGTGTTTTTCTGCACTGTGCAATGTTTCTGACGTGTGGAGGCCTTTTTTTACTATATGCTTGTGTGGCCTAGAGTTTGTTAATCAGCAGACCTCACAAGTGTGCTAGATAATGTATTGTTACAGTACCTTTTATGGCTGCTGCTTTCCAGAGTACGGTGATTACCTACAGTGGCCAAAACTAGTTGTTTCCTGTTACAGTTCAGTGGTTCCCTAATTGGTCTAAATTTAGCTAGTAAAACAAAGTTGATCTTTGCTTTTACACTGTAGGGGTTTCCTTAGTCATGAAATATCTGAACTATAATAATATTTGCTGAGCATTATTTCATGAGTCTGTATTCATTTTTTTCTCTTTACTTCCCAAAAAGAAGCAATGCATCATGAAGTTCAGCTTGTAAAAAGATGCGTATTTTTTAAAATGAATTCAAATGACTATTTAATACTACTCCAAATGATTTACTTAGTCACCTCCATCACTTCTTAGGCTGTTTTTTTTTCCTTTTGTTTTGTTTACATAGCAAAACATTTCTTGGAAATATTTTTCAGTCCTTACTTATCCAGGTCTGATGTCTCAGTTTTCTCACCAGTGGCTTTAAGTACAAATGCTGGTCCTGCTGTCACTTGATCAATCTGTTTGTTTTGAAGGGTTCTTTTTGGTGGTTTCTGCTTTAATCCAGGAACCAAGGAAAGTTGCCAGGAGTTTTTAGCTATAACAAATATCCCTACTACAAAAAGATCCAATCTATAATATGGTAGTAGAAAGATTAGAACAGTGGTCTTCAGCCTTTTTACGGTGAAGATCATTTTTCGTAAGTAAAGAGCATGCTAGGATCTGCTGACCCCACCCCACTACCCGGCCCCCCTGCCTCCTGGACAAGCCACCGGGGCTCTGACGCCACTTGCCCAGCCCAGCCCAGGCAGCAAGGGGCATGGCTAGCCCAGCCACATGTGTCCTGCCACTCCCAATCATACAGCCTCTGACAGACTGAGATTGACTGTCAGAGGTTCCACGATTGACCAGTCAATTGAGATGAACTAGCTGGTGACCACTGGATTAGAAAATGCCAACTGATTACTCTTTTGCTGAGTAGGCAAGTCTGCCCTTCACAGTACTCAGTCATTTTTCTGAGGCTACCCTGCAAAGTTGTTTCTTCTTCTGAGGTTGCTCAGCACCTCTCTCCACATCCTCTTTTGACTGTTTAGCTTTTCTGATCCCACTAAGTTCCTGTTCTGTCTCCTGCTCAGGGCCTTCCACCTCTCACTTTTCCTGTCTACCAACAGCAGATAGCAGAACCAGAAGTAGTACAGCTGTATATACAGGGTCCTCGGTAGCACTGCGCTGCATCTGTTCACTAGACATAGCAGGTTGCTGTCTGGCACTGGTCTAGGTCCACTTTCTCAAAGTGGCAATAAAAGTCCCATCTCTGGCAGTACTTGAGGCCACCAGGACGTAGTTCCAAAATTTGGGACAATCTAGAAAAATTCTGGATGGCTAGTTGTTTAGAATTTCCAGACCTCTCTGAGAGAAGAGAAACATTGACTGGCAATCTCATTCCTGTTGTTACTGATTCCTCTTGAAGTTGCCATCCTATACATATTGAGAAACAAAACCTAGACCTACTTATGGTGGCTTGTAACCACAAAAATAAGCCACCAAAATGGGGTAGATGGGAAAAATGTTAAAGAAATCCTTGCCTCTTGCATAAAAAAGTATTTGAGTAATGTCTTTCCTTCGACCAGCAGTATAGTTGGGATAGTTTGAAAAAATTTCAAATGGAAGACATTCTTTGTCAGATGACCTGATGAAAATGTCTTGCATTGAGAAGTTTGTCTAACACTATCCTACCCATACACATGATCCAATAAAAGATATCACCCTAATAAATCATAGAATCATAAAAAATTAAGGTTGGAAAGGACCTCAGGAGGTCATCTAGTCCAACCCTCTGCTCAAAGCTGGACCAGCTCCACCTACAGTATCCCAGCCAAGGCTTTCTCTTGCCAGGTATTAAAAACCTTCAAGGAGAGAGATTCTCTGTAGTTCCCTGGATCATCATTTTTCCCTTTCTTAAATATGGAGACTATGTTTGCCCTTTTCTAATCATCTAGGACCTCTCCTGATACCCATGAGTTTTGAAAGATGATGGCCAGTGGATCTGCAATCACATCAGCCAGCTCCCTCAGCACCCTCTGATGTATTTCATCCGATGTCACGGACTTGTATTTGTCCAGCTTTTCTAAATAGTCCCTAACCTGTTCTTTCACTACTGATGGCTGCTCACCTCCAGTTGTGCTTTGGCTTTCTTGACTTCATCCATGCATGCCCAAGCAATACTCTTATACTCCTCCCTAGTTGTTTGTCCAAGTTTCTATTTCTTATAAGCTTCCTTTTTGTGATTTTAGTTTACTGAAGAGTGCTCTGCTAAGCCAAGCTGGTCTTCTGCCATACTTGTTAGTCTTCCTGTACATCCTGCATGCTCAGTAAGGCTTCTTTAAAGCTCTCCTGGACTCTTCTCCCCCTCCAACTGGCTTCCCAGGGGATCCAGCCCATGAATTCCCTGAGAGTGAAAGTCTGCTTTTCTGAAGTCTAGGATCCTTACTGTGCTGCTCTCCATCTTTCCTTTCCTCAGAATCCTGAACTGAATCATCTAATGGACACTGCTGCCTAAGTTGCCATCTACTAGTACATTCCCCACCAATTCTTCACTGTCTGTGAGCAGCAGGTCAAGAAGAGCGCAACCCTTAGTTGGCTGCTCCAGCACTTGCACCAGGAAGCTGTCCCCAACACTCTCCAAAAACTTCCTGGATTGCTTGTGAACTGCTGTGTTGTCCTCCCAGCAGATGTCAGGGTGATTGAAGTTCCCCATGAGAACCAGGGCCTGTGATCAGGAAACTTCTGCTAGCTGTTTGGAGAAAGCCTCATTCACCACTTCCTCCTGGTCTGGTGGTCTATAGGAGACCCCACCATGACATCACCCTTGTTGCTTTCTCCTCTGGCCCTAACCCAGACACATGTGGCAGGCCTCTCTCCAGTTTCATACTGGAGCTCTGAACAATCATATGGGTCTTCTACATAAAGTGCAACTCCTCTTTCTCTTCTCCCCTGCCTGTCCTTCCTGAACATTTTATACACATCCGTGACAGTGCTTCAGTCATGTGAGCTATCCCACCAGGCCAAAAGTCTCTGTTATTCCAATCACATCATAATTCCTGTGCAAGGGCTTCCAGTTTTTCCTGCTTGTTTCCCAGGTTCTGTGCATTCATGTACAGGCACCTAAAGGTAACTAGTCAATTGCCCTGATTTCTCAGGAAGAATGTGAACCTCTCCCCTGCTGCCCCCTCCTGCTTGCTCTTCCTCCAGGTCACTCACTTCCCCACTCACCTCAGGGCTTTGGTCCTCATTCCCTGGTGAACCTAATTTAAAGCCTTCCTCAGTAGGTTAGCAAGACTGTCTGCAAAGGTGCTCTTCCCTGTCTTCATCAATTGGATCCCATCTCTTCCCAGCTTCTTCTTCTTGGAACATCATCCAATGTGCAGCCAGGCATTGATATGCAGAATGCATCTGCTCCTGTCTGGGCCCTTTCCCTTGACCAGAAGGATCAAAGAGAACACCATTGGAGCCCTTGTCCCCTTCACCCTTGCATCCAGAGCCCTGTAGTCACTTTTGATCTGCTCAGGATCTCCTCTGGCAGTATCGTTGGTGTCCATATGGATGAGCAGCATGGGGTAGTAGTCAGAGGGTTAGATGAATCTTGGTAATGCCTCCATGACATCTTGAATCCAGGCTCTGGGCAGGCAGCAGAATTCCCCAGGCAACAGGTCAGGTTAGCAGATGGATCTGTCTGTCCCCTGCAGAAGGGAGTCTCCAACCTCACTACCCATTGCTTCTCCTTGGTGGTGGTTGTCTCCATCCTTCCCAACTTGATGAGGCCTGGCCTGTCCTTTTCCACCATGGAACGTGCTCCTCCCTCTCTGTTGCTAGGGCTCCGTGTCTGTTCTTCAGATGAACTGCTGCAGGTGGAGATGAAGATTTCTGCTTGCTGCCAGATATCATAAGCTTCCTGCTTCCACCTTCCTGGAAGTCCATGTCCTCTCCCTTCTGTAGCACTGTCTCTGGCAGTTCTTCCTCCACAGTCCTGGAGGTTTTCTCCAGCATCAAATCGATGAACCCCTCATGGTGGAGGATGCTTCAGAGCCTCACCACCTCCTCCTGTAGTTCTCTTGCTTGTTCCCTGAGAGACAGCATAAGGAGGCACCACTTACACTGCAGGCACCCCATGATCTGGCTGTCACTGGAAGGAACCTGCAAGCTGCCATCTTCACAGCGACAATCCTGGACCTGGGTGGGAGCCTTGATGGTTAGTGGTCCTGCCTGGACAGAAACCTCACAGATGCAAGCATTGGCAGTGACAGTAGCTCTGGCATTGTGATATTCTCCATCCATTTCCCTTGGAAATCTGCCTCTTTTTTCTTACTGCCCTTCTTACAAGCACACCTTCCCTGGTGAACTTGCCTAGAAGCTGGCCTGTTTACTGTTCCTTGGCCTCAAAGGTTTCCCTGATTGCCCTGTTTGCTGCCCTTGTTTGCTGGCTCCCGGGTCACTCAGGGAGTCTCCTTTTATACCCTGCTGGGCCTGGACTGGCTCCGTCCCCTTGTTAGGGCTTCTGTCAGGCCTAGGCAGCAATCACTCAGCTACAACACTCAGCTTCTCAGAGCACACACCCTGAAAACACACAGCACACCAAACAACACTCAGCAAGCCAAAGGTACAGGCAGCTCTGGACCACTTGACTTCCCTGGGCAGGATCTGGTACCTGGCTTCTCCCCCCCTTCCTCCTCTTGCTCCATGCAAACTGCCTGCAAACTGCTTGCCCTGCTTGCTGCCCCTGTTCGCTGGCTCCTCGGTCACTTGGGGAGTCTCCTTGCCTCGCGTAGGACCATCATGGATACAACATCACTTTTACACTGCCAGATTCTTCTTAATTTTTCAGATTAAAAAATAGTATTTTGTTTCCCAATAATTTTCCAAATTTCAAAAAGTGCCATTAGAATTATTATGGGTGTCCTGTAGCTATATTGTAATTAAATTTAATGTTTTTCTTATGTCCTTTTCCGCATAGAAAAGGGAAGTTTTTGTAAATCTTGTAATTGTTCTATACCTGAAATAATGTCATATTGGCAATTGTACGGTGGGGAAACAATTTAATGTAACCATTTTACGTGTATTAGTGTTGCTGAATTACAATCAGACTGGCCCAATGTACATAATGCAAAGGTTGTTTCTAAATATTGAATAAGTTCTACTATAGGCAGGATTACAAATAAATTCATTTAACTGATAAAATGTATGCATTTAGTAACAGAAGTAAAATGTATATTAATTAAATATGTAAAAATAACTATGCATCAGTTCTTTTCAGTTTTTTGGCTTGTAATTCTAATATGTAGGCAGATGTTGTGAGATTTCTAAACTACATGTGTGAAGCACTAAAAATAACTTATAAGGTATTTGAAAATTGTCTATTCTTTTCCTCTTAACACACTTTATCTTTATGACTTGATCTGAGCTCTTGCCATTTTTGTGGACTATTTCTTATCATTGGCTTTGATTGCCACCTCCATCAGTAGAATCAGATGAAGAAGGCTCAAGAGAAGAATCACTGAAAGGAAATGCACAGGGATTCTACCTCATCTCTGTCAGTGATGGAATAAGGTTTGGCTTCCTCAGCTGGGGAATTTTTCCAGGGTTTCTGCTGACCACAACTGTCTGGGGACCTTCCCCTTAGAGGGGTATTGCAACCATGGAGGAGGGAGCTCAATTTTTAGTCAGCTTTGAGGTACTAAGAAGAAATGATTTGCGCCCCCCCCCGCCGCCGCAAAACAGATACATTTGGGGCCTGCAAAACCATCTGGCTTTTAACAAGTCAAAAATCTCCATCTGAAAGAGATTGACAGATATTCTCTCCTGTCCATGTCAGGGTTAATCGGAAATCAGACACGTCTTTGTTACCTATCTGCTGTGTTTCATTTTCATTTACAGAAGGCCAACAGAGTGAAATTTAAAATGCCTGTAATGGAGGTCAATTTGTATGAATAAGTATAGTTTTTAGAAACTGGTTCTTTATACTTGCATTACATGTAAATTGATCCTTTCTCAGATTCTACCTTTTCACTACTCTTTCACCTTCCTATGAATTTCAGTATCAGCTGGAATAGATCAATTGAAATGGACTTTAATCTCAAAATGTTTTACTTTATCCCTACGTAGATAGTGAGAATGCAAAGGTATTTGGTTGAACTGATCACACTTCTTCATCACCATAATCATTAATAAGCCTTGTGACATATCTGGTAGAATAACTTCCATGCATCATAGATAAGATCTCCCGATTATCTGTTATCTCTGAATTTTTGTGTCCTTTTGTTTTAGAAGCTTTTTTGAAACAACAGATCTTATAATGTCTGTAGGAAATCGTTTAGACTTTAATTCATTATGAGTCAATCCTATACACATTGTGTACGTGAGGATTTAGTAAATCCTGGAATTGCATATCATAAAAAGGAGAAAAGAGTATTTTATAAATGTTTTACCATTTGACTATTAATTAATAGTCATTCAAGCCACACAGTATAGTAACATAATGTTAATTCAAGAATCATAAATATAATGCAAAATGCATTTACTTCTAGTTTCCTATATAGAACACCAGCTTTTAGTGTTTATCACTGCAAGTAAGGAAGTTAATAACAATAGGTAAACCTGAGTCTTTGTGCTTAAGAATAAGCAGAAAAATATTGCCGAGAAATTAGATTAAATTTTGTATTTTTCTACGTCGTCATTTGTTACAATTAAGAATCAAGAAGACTTCACATATTATAGAAATAATGATCAATCCGGAACTGAATGTAGATAAGATGTTAGGCAAAATGGCAGAAGATCAAAAAGTATATAGCTAGATGATGTTGGATAAAAGGGCTCTTTGAAAACCTCTCATTACAACCGATCATTGCTGATTCTCAACCAGTGTGCTGCAGCTGTCATGGGTGGCTTGAGAAAATGTCAAGGGTGCCATGGGGTGCCACACAATGAACACTGTTAGGTGTGTAGACATGATTCACAAGATAAATCCAGATTTCAAATAGGAATCCATAGCATTTAAAACATCCTGACTTTTTGATCTGGGTTCTTTACAACAGAAAAACTGCTCTATTACTTGCCTAAGTAAAAAAAAAAAAAAAATGAGAATTTAAAAGCTGACATTTTCTGAGGGATGCCTTGAGTCTAACAAGGGGTGTCCTGGATCTAGAAAGGTTGAGAAGCACTGAAGTAGAAGCACTGCAGCAAAAACACCACTTGTAACTCTTAGACTTACTCTTCGAGATTGTTGGATTTTTTTGTTTGGGTAGGAAAAGATTTTTATGTTGGTTAGGAAAACTATTTACCCTTGAGTTGGACAAGGTATTTTCTTGCAGGTTATGTTCTGAACCAGTGGCTGTGGGCATATATATCCCACTTAGCGGATATATTATGAATCCTTGTACCTTCTTGTCATTTGTCGTATCCCTCTTCTCATGTTGTTGCCCTCATGATTAGCTGTTCAACTGTTTTGGAGAAGATCTAGCTTTTTTGTACCCTATATTAATCCACAGGTTTTCAGTTGCTGACAGTAGAAGTTGTAAATTCCTTTGGCCCTATGGAATATATGCCATGGTCATGAAAAGGTAGTATTAGCCAGTACCATGGAGGATTTGACGTTGAGGACTAAAACTTTGAATTTGGTCTGGGACTTGGTAGTGGGCAGGGGAGCCTAGTGAACAGGTGGAGTACTGTGGCCATGAGCTCAGACCAGCATTTTCTGAACCCAGCCATACCTTTGTTTTTAAAGTCAGTAATATCTTAACTGGGTGCATCTATATGTGCAATTAATGCAACATGATAAACTCCAGAGCTGTTTGCACCAGTCAGCTGCTCCCAGGCACAGCATCTGCACATGCACCCAGGACAGTAGCACTTTGAGCTGGGATAGAGCAGAGCACCCTTGGGCTGGCACAGGGCTGGGCAGTTATTTCAGATGGAGGGCTGTTTAATGAGTTTTGATGAGCTGTTGTTGGGGCTGCAAGGGTAGCCCCACCCTTTGACAGGTGTCTCACCCCCTGGTCACTATCTTGGAACTTGAAGTCATGCCCCCTAACACCTGAACTTTGCCACCAGAAGTCTCTCCCTTTGCCTCTGGAAAAATGCCTTTTGGGAAGGGGGTTTGCCATCTTGGAACTGTGGAAATAATATATATATCTATAATATATAGTATGTGTGTGTGTGTGTGTATACGCTAAAAAACAAACATGGAAAATAACATTTTAATTTTATTGAAAAAATATTTTTGTTCTGATTTGTGTGTGTTTTACGTGGTGTATACAGAGGTGATTGCATAATAGCTCAAAATTAAGTCTTACTCATGTATATTGTTGGGGTGTAGAGAGGCATGGGAGGGGCTATGGATGGGTGGATCTGGGATTAGTGGGAGGCTGTGGATGTGTGTATGTGGAGTGTGGGTGGGTATGCGGGGTTGTGCAGGGTGTTAATGGGAATGTGTGTGTGGGTGGGTATGGGGTTTGTGGGGGCCTGGGAGTATGTTGGGGGGATGGGGTGTGCATTGGCCAGTGCGGGTGCATGTGTGTGGTGGGATGTATGTGCGTAGCAGTGAGCAGTGTTTCTCCCAGACTTACGTTGGTGTGTGTGGGGGTGGAGTGCATGTGGGGTTTGTGGGGCAGTGTGGGGGGTGAGGTGTTTGTGGTGTGTGTAATTGTGTGGGGGGAGGGTGTGGTTGTCAGGTTTGTGGGGGAGGGTTTATAGGTATGGTGATGTGTGCATGGCAGCCCCCCTGCACACACACCCCCCTAAGGTGTTCAGCTCTCATCCTGCAGCAGCCTGGAGCCTGTGCACCCTGCAACACCTCCCTGCCACTGCCAACAGTGTGTAGCCCCTACCCCACCCCGACCTGCTCTGGACTCATCCCAGCAGGAGCAGCTCAGCTAGAACCTGTGCACACAGCCCCATCCCCAGCCTGTCCCACACCTGATCCACACCACCTGCCCATGGTGCATCCTGCCAGCCCTAGGAACCTAGCAGGGCAGGGGCAGCTCTTGCTCACTGCAGGGGAAAAGTGGCCCCTTCTCCTAGCTGCTGCTGGGCCCTTCCTACTGCAGCCACCTGGGGCCCACACTATTGTTGCCCTATGGCTGCTCTGTGATGCCACCACTGACCTGCTGGGTTGCCAGCGCTGCACTGCTCAACAGAGTAAGTAACTGATAGTGCTGTCTTATGGTGGAGTTATTTAATTTACTGCACTCTAATACTGGCACACATCTAGACAATAACACTTTAGTGTGGAGCTGATTAGTAAACGTTACGCATGTAGATATACATACAGTCCAAACGCAACATGAGAATACATTCTTTTTGTCACATACGGTTGGGTAAAAGGATGTTTTCATTGTTGTGTCTCTCTTGGTTTCAAGAAACAGTGGAGTCTAAGTAATCACCTGCCTTAATGCTCTAGGGACATATACCACATTTTTTAAAATGTTTACTCTCAGTCAGAAAGACTTCAGTTTTACTAGGACTCCTGTTCAGTCAGGTTCTGATCTTGGACAAGACCTCAGATGAGTAGATGATGATGCTGTCTGGGAAGGTGATGTGGAGCTGAGTAAAGATTATATATTGCTGCTCTGTTCAGTCTATGCCAGGGGTAGGCATAATATGGCCTGCAGGCTGGATCCGGCCCACCAGAGGATTTTATCTGGCCTGTAGCAGGTCCCTCGGCCATGCCCAGCCCAGGCGTTGTGGGGCACTCTGGGCCATGGTGTGTGCAGGTAGTCCCATTGCTCCTGGGTGCTGAGTTGGGACAGTGGGGCTGGGGGAGCATAGTGGCCAGACTCTACTTCCCAGAAGCCCCAACAGTGGTGGAGGCTCCTCCCAGCTACCAGTATTAGTGTCACCACCACCATTGCTGCACCCACCACTGGGGGCACTCGATGGAGCAGCCAGGCAGAATCTCCATGGAAACCAGCTCGGGACTCGTGGGCAGGGTGTCCTCAGCCGGGCAGGTGGGATAGGACTGCGGGAGATCAGGGAATGACAGCCAAAAATGGGACAGGCAGGCAGGACCAGGAACAGGGCTTAAGATCATAGAGCAATGACAGCACAGGGCAGGGGCCTAGGGCAGTCATGATATGCTGCCTACACATCCCTGCAACAGGTGCCAGTTCCTCAGGCAAGGGTCTGCATGGAGCAGATTGCAACTCTGCCCTGGGCCTCAGCCCTGTGCTGTCACCACGCTGTGATCCCAACCCTGGCCCTGCCCTCTCATCCTGCAACACCTCATCAAAACTCCTTAAGTGGCCCTCCAGCCCAAATAATAGCCCATCCCTAGTCTGTGCTGTTTAACAGCTCTTTGTGGATGCTGAACAAAATGGTGAGGAGAAAGACTCTAAAAAAATGTAGGAGTTTTCTTTCCTGATTCTCTAGATACAGTTAGGAGAAGTGATTGAAGTCATTTCAGTGTGATCCCATGAATTACTACCATGCATTCAAACCAAAATAGCAGAATATCATTGTTGATGATACTATATATTGACAAGACTTTCAGCAATATCAATATGGATGTATGACTTCTGTCTGTGAACAAAAGGAGTTTATCTATAGTGCCACCAATGCCAACTTTTTATACTGCTAGAAGCCTGATTGCAAGTGGAATTACATACAGTCCTTGATGAGTTTCTCAGCTTGCTTAGAAATGGAATACTACTTAGCAATATTGCCAGCAGTTTTCTGCACTGAGCAGTAATTTCATAACTTAGTTAGACTATGTCACACTGTAGAGTAGGTGGTAGCTTTCCTTCCTCAAAAGTGTTTGTGACAATCTCAGATAGTAGGTCTAAGCATTACAAGTGTTGTTCTTGCTGCAGTGCTTCTAGATCAGTGCTTCTCAACCTTTTTAGATCCAAGGCACCCCTTGTTAAACTCAAGGCATCCCTCAGAAAATGTCGGCTTTTAGTTTTCATTCGTTTTTTGACTTAGGAATGTAATAGAGCGGTTTTTCTGTCATAAAGAACTTGGATCAAAAAAGGTCAGAATGTGTTAAATGCTATGGATTCCTATTTGAAATCTGGATTTATCTTGTGAATCATGTCTGCACACCTAAGAATGCTAACATTGTGTGGCACCCCATGGCATTCCTGAAATTATTTCAAGGCACCCATAGGAACGGCAGCATGCTAGTTGAGAATCATTGTTTTAAGTTTTCCTGCTGTGTGAATTGGTCAGATTTAAAGAATTAAAGTATTGTGTCATCAGGCAAGGTCTGCTTTAAGATTTCCTGGCTCTGCTAGAGGTTGGTGAAACTACATTAAATTTTTGTAGAGAAATAGTCTATGATTCTTCCAGAATTATGATACTAGATTCTGGGGATTTGATGTATTTTGTCAAATTACAAGGAAGTGTATAGCGTAGAAAGTTAGCACATCACTGTTCAGCTGGCAGTCCATGGTGCTGAATGCAGCACACAGACGCTTTGGCTGCCACTGCCACCTCCCCCCCACCCCCGCGCATGTTGTTCTCCTGCCATGGTAGCTTGGTTCTTCAGGCTCCCCCACCTTCTTTCAGTTTCTGCTTCCCACCCCCATTCCTGAAGGTGGGGCAGCACAGTGGGAGGGGGCCTGAGTGCCTGAGCTGCACATATAGCAGTGGAGGGGGGGCAGGGTTCCTGTGCTGCGTGTGCTGCATGCAACAAAGGCAGGAGCTAGGTTGCCTGCACTGCAGGTAGGTGGCATGCATGGCCAGAATGGCTGGGTGCACTGGACTGCCTGTGTAGTAGGAAAGAACCTGGGGAGGAAGGGACTACCAGCATGGCAAATGGCCCTCAGGACTGCTTTGCTGGAGACTGCCATGGCTTGATGTTCAAAAGTAAGACAAGGATTTAGGGTGATTTGTAACCTTCCTCCACAGGGCTCTGCCTCCCCTACACCCTCTCTTTAGCACACCTGCGTAGGCATGAGCCAGTGACCCCCTCCCAGGGGTCCTCCATCAGCTATCTTTTGCCACTGGTTACAAGACAATCTTTAATACTGTGCTGTCCCATCAATTTTCAACAATATGTCACACTGTCCCTTGTCCCTCAGCAGTTGAGCAGTCTCATCCTTATTTTGATAATGCAGTAATCTATACCTCTTATGAGTACACAACATCTCAGTGATCACTTGTTCATGTCACATGGATTAATCCAGCCCTCATTCATTCCATCCACTCTAACAACTTCATCAATTTTCCTTTTTTATGGACAGAGATCAAGTCTATTGAGGTCCAATTAATCAATTTTTAATAGACCAATCAACTGGCCATCCTAGCCTTATTCAATTAATTAATCTTCTCGGTCCCCTATAATTCATTAAGCCCAGTGGGGCCAATATCTTGTTTAAATCTGTTGGGGAACAACCCCTCCCAATCTCTTCATCTTTCTTTCTCACATAATACACAAAGATCCTTTTTTGTATATCATAACAATTTTAACTAAGTGTAAGCCAAACTGACCACTCAGAGTTTAGCCTAACTGAAGGAAGAGTGACTCCTGGAAACAATACCCCGGCTACACAGGGTAACTGGAATTAGCATAGAATTGCTGTGTTAGCGGTTGATAAATTGTGCTAATTTAAGTTAGCCTTAACCCTCCTGATAGGCCAGACAACTTGAATTAGAAAAAGCAACACTCTCAAATGTAAGGCATTTTTGTGTGTGAATGGAATTCATTGAAATTAAAAGCAACACTGGAGTGTGGTGTATTGTAGTTATACTAAACTTGTTCCACAATTATGAAAGATGAAGGATATTTCTTAGAATATTAATGAGCTGGCCATCATGGAGGTCTTCACTACACCCAGTTTGAAAGTATGATACTGTAGCTGTGAAGACTTTGTATAGTTAATTTCTCACAAGCTCTATAATTATCTTTATTTGCATGCTATTTAATAAGTCCTCATAATTGATCACATTATTCTAATCGAAAAACAAGTTTTATCTGCCACCAGCTACTAATCTTCAGTCTTTCATGGATCATCTTTAAACTGGGGACATCTCAGGTATGTGCAAGAGCTGTCTGAAAAAAAAGCTTAAAGGGAGACTTTTTAGCAAAAAACTTTCAGGTACCAAACAGAGCTGCCTTTCTTAAGAGTAATTAAATCATGTTTTTAAATAGGCAAAGTCAGCCTCCAGTCTTTCTTATATCACAAAGAGAAAATAAGTGGATTATCGGGTATTTATTTTTAAGAATAACAGGTCATTTAAAGGAATTAGGCAGTTTTTTTTCCACCTGCTTTTTTCACCTCAGTTAATTGTCTCTGGTTTTCCAGCAACAGGAGTGGCCTAAGAAAAAGGCAGATGGGTGCTGCTCAGATGTTTGTGCTTCTCATGGAAAACCGTACAAATATAGTGCTCAGTTGTCTCTGCATATTTACCGTTTCACAAGCTGTACTGTCCTCTTCTCACAGGCTATATTTATCTCCAGGAAAATTAAGGTTGGAAGAGAGCTCAGGAGGTCATCTAGTCCAACACCCTGCTTAAAGCAGGACTATCCCCAGCTTCGGCCAAGCCTTTGTTTAGGTCTTAAAAAACCTCCACGGATGAAGATTCCACAACCTCTCTCGAGTAACCTGTTCCAGTGCTTTACTACCTTCCTAGTGAGAGAGTTTTTCCTAATATCTAACCTAAACTTCCCTTGTTGCAGCTTGAGACCATTGCTGCTTGTTCTGTTATCTGCCACCACTGAAACAGTCTAGCTCCAACCTCTTTGAAACCACCCTTCAGGTAGTTGCGGGCTACTATTAAATCCCCTCTTAGTCTTCTCTTCTCCAGAATGAGCCCAGTTCCCTCAGCCCCTCCTCGGAAACCATGTGCCCCAGTCCCCTAACCATTTTCATTGCCCTCTGTGGGACTTTCTCCAATTTGTCCACATTATTCTGTAGTGGGGGCCTAAAACTGGACACAGTACTTCAGATATGGCTTCACCAGTGCCAAATCAAGGGGGATAATAATTTCCCTGCATCTAGTAGCAACACTTCTACTAAAGCAGCGCAGTATGTGGTTAGCCTTCTTCACAAGGGCACACTGTTGATTTATATGCAGCTTATTGTCTACTGTAACCCCAAGAAGCAATTACAGATATAATTTGTATGGATATAAAAATGAATTTTCTTTTTAAAGAAGAAACATCCTGAGTAAAATAGTTGACCTTGGATCAGCAAATTAGAAATTGTTTTACTTTTTTGAGTACTAGTTTTACATTATGATTTTGCTGGGCGCATCTACACATACATTTAATATGCTGTAGTTAGTCCACATTAAATCTAGTACCTCCAGGGTAATTATACACATACTTTTTAGTTCTCAGACACACCCAGAGATCTGCTGCTTTGGAGCAGACTACTCCGCATGGTAGCTGATGTGCACCACATTGCACTGCATGCAGTTGTGTAAGTGGTGAAATGCTTGTCAGTGCAGAGAAAACGGTGTCAGTGCGTATTTAAACTAAAGCACCTGAGGTGTTTTAGTTCAAAAAGTGTACTGCCACCATTTTCTTCATGCTGACACGCATTTTGCCACTTATACAGCTGCATGCGTTGCAGCACCGGGTGCTTTTCAGAGTCCCTGGTGCTGCGGCACTTGCATGTGTAAAAATGCCCTCCATTGTGAGGTACTAGCAAAATGTGCAATAGCCTGTCTTAATGCACATTAACTAAAGAGTACAGGGCATTTATACACATACTTTTTTTTCCAGCAACGTGCCAGCAATCCACCACTTCAGAGCACATCTGATTAATAGAGTCTGCTCTGCATGTGAGCTGAGGCAAACTCCACTGCACCACATGCAGTTGTATAAGTGGCAAAATGCATGTAAGTGCACAAAAAATGACAGTGGTGCATTTTTGAACTAAAGTAACTCCAAGTTGTTTTAGTTCAAAAGTGCGTGGCCACCATTTTCTCAGCACTTACGTGCATTTCGCCGCTTATACAACTGCATCCATGTGACATATGCATGTGTAAAAATGCCCACACTTTAATTAGCTCCGAGGGCCGCTCTTATTAAAGTGCCCAGAGTGTCATGTTTATCAGCATTCCCATTAAGTTTGTCAAATTTTTCAGTACAGGGGCGCGGATGCACATGACACTGGTGTCTGCTGGATTTGATTTATCAAGTCTTTTCTGACATGCTGTAATTACAGAGCATCAGAGCAGCCTTGCTGCATGTGTATAGGCACCTACAGTTTTTTCAGTGACACTTTAATGCACATTAAAGTAGGCTAATGCGTATTAAAGCACACTTGTAGACACTCCTACTCGTGAGGAACGACTAACCCTTTTGGACCTTGGAAAAGAATAATAATGGATCATCAATGCCAATGCAGGATAATTCCCTTCAGTATATTCATAAGTGTTTTGCAAATTCAGATTTAAAATTCCATAAGCAATGGAACTATTTCTATGTCGTCATCTTACATGTTAGTATCATTTTGAGAGAAAATTACACATCTGATAGGAAAAATAAAATCATTTTGTGATGTATTGTAAGGGGAAAGTAAATTTGATCAGAGGCTCAGAATATTGGAAGATATGTTCCAGAGAAGGATAACTTGACAGAGGGCATGTTTACACAAGATGCTAAATGCACATTAGACTAATTCAACTACGCATTTGCACATCATGGCAAAAGCCATGTTAATGCACAGTAGAATTAGTCTACTGCACATTAATATCACTAAGGCTAAGTTCAGACATTCAAAAAGCCCGAACCTAAATCAATTGAATCTGAGTCTACCCTGCATAGATTGAACCAAAAAGCAAGTTAATAGACATTCACTTTTGATTCCAGAAATGCAGCCACATGCCTGCAGTGGCCCAGACTAGAAGCTGGGGGGTGGTAGGGCATGCTCTTCCTTCCCTTCAGCAGTGGCCAGAAGGCTGGAGAGAAGCTAAGCTGGGGTGCGGGATGTGGCCAGTTCCAGGTCCCCCCATGACTGATCACTGAGCCAAAAGATGTGGGGGGGTCCACTGCCAAGCATGTGGGGGCCCCCCCATGCTCCTGTGGGACGCTTCATCTGATCCACCATCCCAGCATTCACAAGCAGTGCCTGGTACCTTGAGGTATGTAAAAAAAAAAAAATTAAACTGTGCCTATGGCCAAATTGCTGATTCTCCAAATCAGAATCGAATCTTCAAATCTGGATACAGGCAAATTGAATCGGGACAGTAATTCAGATCAACTAATCAAATCACTGTCCACTGAATTGGGCCAAATCTGAATCCGAATTGAATACGACCTGCTTCACACAGCCCTTGTATTTACCATCCCTTTAAGAAAATAATAGAGGGACATTACCAGCTACCTGTTGATTCTGCCTTTGTCCCGTCTGCCACAACGTGGACCAGAGCCAGCAGGTGGTCTGCTAGCTAATGCTGAGAAGTGTCTGTGTAAGGCAGAGGGGATGGGAAATCCCTGCTTAGCAGGGAGTAGGGAGAGGAGGGTGGGAACAGGGGGAAGCCAGGCAAATGCCTGCAGTCTCTGCTGAGCTCCATCCAGGGAGCAGAGAGCCCCACCCAGCTCAGAGAGCATGCCAGGATGCTGGGGGAGTCTGGTTTAACTTAAACCAGCTGGGGGTGTGGGACATAAACTGGTTTGATCCAAATCAGTTGAGTCTAATACTACATTCAACCAGGTTTATCTCAAAGCAGTTTCAGTCATTTTCAAACTGGTTTATGTGCACTGAACATCTGTTCTGTTACAGGTTTAAACCAGTTTCTGATCACTTAAACCAGTTTATGTATAATGTCTGTCCCTAGACCTTCAGAAGAAAGGAAATAGTCTCCCGGCTAGGAATGTATTAATGATATGTCCTGTAAGAATCAAATTGGAAGATCATCCATGTCTTTCCCGATGAACAGAGGCATTTTCAGGAGTTGCATTAGCACCGTTTTACTTACAGGCAAAGAGCTTCTTCACTGCATGCCTCTGATTCTGTATGTGACATCACAGAAGAGCAGATAGGGTAGAGGTGCGTTCTTTATTCTCCCAGGACTACTCATTTCACTGGAAATATATTTGTGCTCTTCTCTTGTCTTTGCCATGGTTATCAAAGTGATAATCATATGAATTCTTTCTCTTTTTCATTAGTTTTGTTTTTCTATGCGTGCATGCACACACACACATAGTGCATGCACAGTATATGTGTATATATAGAAGTATGTGTGTGTATGCTTATATATATATATACACACACATACACACACAAGGTGCATGCACCGTGTGTGTGTGTGTGTGTGTGTGTGTGTGTGTGTGTGTGTGTGTGTGTGTGTGTGTGTGTGTGTGTGTGTGTATCAATGTGCTGGCTTCTGAAGGCCAGGAATGAGGTAAAAGTATCAGGGTGTCCCTGTTTGATTACTTGGTTTTATACTGGAAGCAGTGGGAAGACAAGTCTGTTCTGCCCGTAGGTTTCTGAGTGGCAAATTATCAAATTTTCATTTCCAGGTAAACCGGTGCATTATGGGACTCCATTAACTTTACATTGAACTCGGTGTTAGATAAACAAAGGGAAGCAGTAAAGAGCTTGATAGTCTGCAGGTAAAACACTAGCCCAATGTGCTCTGAGGCTAGTTTATATCATCTCAGATTTTCCTGCTAGAGCTATGTCCACTGGCATATCTAGGGAGATATTTATGCTAAGATCGTCAGGTCTTCTTTTCAGCTTCCCAAAATATTATAGAAATCTTCCATGCTAAGGGTACAGGTCTTTAGTAATAAAATGGATGAGACTGGCACAGTGCATGGATTTAAATCAAAGTAATTATTTTAATCATCAATTTTAATCATGATTTAAATCAGCAAGCCTTGATTTAAATAACTGTAATCTTTTATTGTCTTTTTATCTTTTAGTTATTATTATAAAAACGAATAAATAAATACAAATTTCAGATACATAGGGAGGATGAAGAAGGCACTGGGTAATGTGGGGCCCCTGTAAAATACGCTGGGCAATCTGGTGGTTGCGCCAGAGGAGAAAGCAGAACTCTTTAACCAATGCTTCATGTCCGTTTTCTTGTGCAGGGACCAGGACTTCCCTGCTGTGATGCCAGATGGACTCGAGGGGAACGCCTCCAGACCTCAGGTTAGGGAGGACTGGGTTAGAGAGCTTCTGGAGGGGCTGGACATGTTCAAGTCAGCGGGTCCAGATGCTCTCCACCCCAGGGTGTTGAGGGAGCTAGCTGGGGTTATTGCAGAGCCCTTGGCACGGCTTTACGAGCACTCGTGGTGCTCGGGCCAGGTACTGGATGACTGGAAGATAGCTAACATGGTCCCCATCTTCAAAAAAGGGAAGAAAGAGGACCCAGGCAACTATAGGCCCGTCAGTCTTACCTCTATCCTTGGGAAACTCTTTGAGAAGATCCTCAAGGAGCACATCTGTGATGGGCCAGATTCAGGGATGATGTTCAAGGGCAACCAGCACGGTTTCAGTAGGGGCAGGTCATGTCAGACCAACCTGATTGCCTTTTATGATCAGGTCACAAAGGCAATGGATGCAGGTGTTGCCATGGACGTAGTCTTTCTAGACTTCAGCAAGGCCTTTGACACCGTCTCCCACCCCATCCTCATTAAAAAACTAGGCGACTGTGACATTGATGCCTACACAGTCAGATGGATTGCAGATTGGCTCAAGGGTCGTACTCAGAGGGTGGTGGTGGACGGGTCATATTCAACCTGGGGGGAAGTGGGCAGCGGAGTCCCCCAGGGCTCGGTCCTGGGGCCTGCACTGTTCAATTTCTTCATCAGCGATTTGGACGACGGGGTGAAATGCAACCTGCTTAAATTTGCTGATGATACCAAAATTTGGGATGAGGTGAGCACGCTAGTAGGGAGGGAAAGGCTGCAACAAGACCTGGATAGGTTACAGGAGTGGGCTGACATAAACAGGATGCGTTTCAATACTGACAAGTGCAGGGTGCTGCACTTAGGCAGTAGAAACCAGCAGCACATTTATAGAATGGGAAACTCCCTTCTTGAGAGCACAGAGGCAGAAAGGGATCTTGGAGTCATTATCGACTCCAAGATGAACATGGGCCCACAATGCGAGGTCATGGTTGGCAGGGCTAACCGGACCTTGTCGTGCATCCACAGGTGCATCTCAAGTAGAGCCAGGGAGGTGATCCTCCCCCTCTGTGCAATGCTGGTCAGGCCACAGCTGGAGTACTGCGTCCAGTTCTGTGTGCCCCATTTCTGGAGGGATGTGGACAACATTGAGAGGGTCCAGAGGAGGGCCACCTGCATGATCCAGGGACTACAGGGCAGACCCTACATTGAAAGACTGTGGGACCTAAACCTGTTCAGCCTTGACAAGCAAAGGCTGAGGGGGGACCTGGTGTCTGTTTATAAACTCACTGGGGGGACCAGAAGGGTTTCCCCTAGCGCCCCCTGGCATGACAAGGAACAATGGACACAAATTGTTAGAGTAGATTTAGATTTGACATCTGCAAGAACTTCTTTACAGTTAGGGCGGCTAGGAGCTGGAACCAACTTCCTAGGGAAGTGGTGCTGGCTCCTACCCTGGGGGTCTTTAAGAAGAGGCTTGATGACTACCTCCCTGGAGTCATTTGAGTCCAGTCTTTTCTCCCACCCAGGCAGGGGGTCAGACTTGAAGGTCTACAAGGTCCCTTCTGACCCTACTTCTATGATTCTATGATATGATTAATTCAGTCATATTGCTTGGAACAGTGTTCATTTGCAATCAAATATAGCTTTTATTCTAAAAGTCTTCCTACTTTTAACTAATCAAGATAACATCCTATATTTGTATATTTTGTTTAAGCAAATGTAATTTAACATGCACTGTTAATAGTCTTACATTTTTTCATTGTAATATGTTACATGATTTGCTAGATGGTCATCTTTTACTCAGAAGTTGTCAAGCTGAATTTGGATGAACATTGGGATTCATTTAATTTAAGTGTACAAAAACAACATTTAAAACCAACTGAGTGTTGTTGGATAAAATGTGAAAACATCAGTGGTAAAGCTTGTGCCAAGGCCCTTCCTTCCTCCCATAGGCTTGCTTTCTTCCATCTAGTCCCACAGATCTTCCCACAAATGCCCAGGAAAGGGGGCCTAGAAATCTAGGTTGTCTGTTCCCCAGACATGTGTACTAGTTTACTGGGCCAAAAGTTGGGATGTAAGTTTATTAAAACAAGTTTTTTATTTAAACTTGATTAATTAAAGAAAGGAATTATTCACTGTACTTCATGATTTCGCAGATTGTCTCAAGGACTAACAAACAGTTTTTCAAAGGTGTTTAGGTCCTTAAATATGCAGGTACATGCCTATTGGGATTTTCAAAAATACCAAAGGCCTAGGGACAGAAATTACACATAAACCAACGTAAGTGATCAGAAACTGGTTCAAATCTGTAACACCAGTTCAGTGCACATAAACCACTTTCAAAATGGTTGAAACCAGTTTAAGATAAGTCTGGATGGACATAGTATCAGACTTAACTGATTTTGGTTAAATCAATTATTGAACTTATATCCCAGATCCCTCCAGATTCAAGTCAACTCTCAGTCCCCCAGCACCTCAGGATGCTTTGCATCACCCCTGTGGAACCCTCCCCCCAACCTGTTGCAGGGTAGGAAAGCCAGCTTTGGTCCAAGCTGTCCGCTCTACCCAAGCAGGGAGGCGTGCATGCTTTATCACCCCTGAGCTTTTGGCCTGAGCCACTGCAGGTATGTGGCTGCATTTCCAGAATGAAAAGTGAATGTCTGTTCACTTGCATATCAGTTCAAGCTGCACAGTTTAGACTAACCTGTGAAGATTGAAATAATTAAGCCTCAGGTCTTTTTGCTGGTCTGTACTTAGCCAAGAAGGTTAAGAATGTAATTTTTATTGAAATCTGGTAGAATTTGGATTGGGAGTTAGATGTCTGACATGATTTGGGGACTTCTGCAAATCTCACTGAGGCATACCTATGCATATATTATGCATCTTTAGCCACTAGAATACCTTGGAAAATGTAGTCCTGTGTCTTGCAGCCTTTTGGGATAAGAAGAGACATCAGGTTAATCCTAGGCTTTTGTTTCAGGCTTTAACTTGCATCCAAATATGTGCAGGGCAGTCACTGGAGCAGCTTGAATGATATTTGGCTTGAATTAGGCCCCTATTGTCTTAAGGGAAAACTGTTATCTCAGTACTGCACAGGTACTTAAAGTGAGACATTTTTTATACATCTGTAGGATTCCAGAATAAAAGGCTTTGTCCTGGAAGAAATCTGAAATTTGCTTTTAACCTTAGAGTTAGTAGTTCTTGTCCTCTCCTATCTGGTTTTATTCATCAGAATGAGAACTTCCTGATTTCATATCTTCCCGTCAGCTTCTCCATTTTGAATGAACTAGTCCAAATGAAGAAATGTTCCCTCTGCATCTACTAGGTAATCAAAAATTTTCAAAATCATTTAAAACAACAATTTCCCATTCTGTGCAAAAGGGGAATAGTTGGGAGGGATTTCCACTTGTTGAAAAAATAGCCCTGGACAACATTTTTCCAGGATTCCCTACACCTGACCAACCTGCCCAATAGTCTGAGCTTCATAAAACATAAATCTGAGATGAATTAAACACTAAGTATCCAGTTAGTTTCTTGGTTATTAATCCATATAGCAGCTTTGAAGAGAGGATTTTTGAAAGCTCCAGTTGTGACATCATAAACAAGTTTGAACTGAGTGTTTTATTGTTGGACACAAGTTTGGAAAAATAGGAAGTAGCAAATATCTTTACTAATAGCAATCTGTAGTCACATTTGGGATAATTATAATATCCCTATAATGTTTTTGTGAGGGAGCGGGCGCTAAGGGCGGCCGTGAAACTCCCTAGCGCCACTCACCGTCACGTTAGGGTGAACGTAGCACCCTCAGAATCTCGCCCGCCACGACTTTGATGTCTAATATATATAGTATGGAGGCTGCCTGTTTCCCTGGTGGACGGTATCGTTGTTCCTATCTCTACTCCCCAATGGGGTGTCTATCCGTGCCCTGCCTTAAGGGCTACGCGTGCCTCCAACCTCCCCTTTAGCACGCCCCAAGCCTCGCAGCTGTTCCGGGGGACGCTTGTCTTGTCCCTCGCCCATCGGGTGCCTCTCGGCCACCTGGCGCCCCACAGGGTCTATAGCGCCACCGCCGCCCAACTCTCGGCGCCATCGGGCCGGCCTTACCGCCGCCCTTGTCTCGGCGCCATTGGGCCGGCGCTATCACTGCGGGTGCCTCTCGGCCACCTGGCGCCCCACGGGGCCTATAGCGCCACCGCCACCCAACTCTCGGCGCCCTTGGACCGGCCTTACCACCGCCCTAGTCTCGGCGCCCTTGGGCCGGCGCTATCGCCTCTGCACCGCGCCCCCTCTGGGGCCTCGCCCCCTCCGGGGCCCCATACCGCGCTCCTTGCGCCTCGCCCACTCTGGGGCCCCAGAGGGGCCCAACTCGCCCACTCTGGGGCCCAACACCGCGCACCTTGCGCCTCGCCCCCTCTGGGGCCCAATCGCCCCCTCTGGGGCTTCGCCCCCTCTGGGGCCCAATCGCCCCCTCTGGGGCCCAATACCGCGCACCTTGTGCCTCGCCCCCTCTGGGGCCTCGCCCCCTCTGGGGCCTGTGCCTCCCTGGCACGATCTTCCGGAACCCCCCAAGCTGTTGGGGGGGGGGGGGCCCTGCTGAGGCCTCCTCGCTCCCCAATAGCCTCACCCGGTCCTCCGAATCTACTTGCCGTTGAAGGTGATCTTGTTCCCTGCATCATTGCAGCCGGTAAGTTTGGTAAGGCTGCCCCACTTGCCTCGGGCTGCTCAGCTCAGCCGCAGAGCTCCTGCTCCTGCAGCAGCCAGAAGGGAACTGTGAGGCAGGCTTCGGCCTAAGCTGTTTATAAAGGCCGGGCCCTGCCCCCTTCTGGCCACGTGACCCAGCTGGTCACCCTGGCAACCGGCACCTGAGCTGCCTGGGTGATTGGCAGCTCTGCCAATCACCCTCACAGTCACGGGGCACCTGCGTGACTCCATGACAGTTTTTAACCCTAATTGCTGCTATATTGTCAACATTGTTTTTTTCCCCTAGGAATACTCAAGAAAAACCATGCCTCTGTCTTATTTGTGATAAAAGGTGTAGCAGTCTAATAGTTTGGAGCTGAGTTATGTTTTCCAGGAGTTGACGAGAAGTCCACATCATCTTTTGCAGTATTCTGTAAACAGTAGCATTTTACAACTACATTTTTTGGCCTTTCTGCTAGAGGATTAGGCTACAGCACTGTACATATTTGTGTATGCAAAAGATCTGGGTTTCTAAAATGGTATGTGATGACTCAAATAGGTCTTTGGCCCTTCGATTCTTTCTTTACTTGTTATTGGTGGAGACAAGAATGTGTGGAAATAACACACCATTTAATTGTGATGCCTAATAATCCACCACAAAATAAAATAAGAAATATTGAGGCCTGAAATATAGCTATTTTGCCTGTATAGTTTTTTGATAAATATTGTCTGGGTTGACTTATTGCTGAATCAACTCAATAGACAGTAATGGCTGCTAAAAAGTAATTATAGACCAGCAAGGCAGTAATCTGTCAATCATGAAGAATGTACGTGATGTATGACAAAGGTTGTTACAGTCTGTGGAACTGAGACTTTCTTTTCTTAGCAGTGTCTTCATATGGATTTACAAAATGGTCTATTAGAGCTTTAAGCAGTTTTCAGAAGTAGATATTATTTCTTTTGAACTTATGAAATATAGGAACTAGAACTATATAGAGAACTGTAGAAAAAAAGATTACAGTAGCTTACACCTGTTCTGTTCTATCTTGTCTCGTAGTAAATTTATGTTAAACAAAATGTAAATAGTACACTTAATTAACACTATCCCCTCTCTTTTCAGTATTAAGACATCAAATGTTGTGTGGCTAAAATGTATGTAATTTTTAAAAGTGCTGGGACTGTTTTAAAAGTGCTGGGAAGTCTGTTCTCAAAGATTGAATAGATTCAGCAAGCAACCAAACTACTGTTGAGGCCCTTTGCCACTGAAGCTACATGTCTTCATGGGCCAGATCTGGCCTGCAAATTGTTGGTTTCTAACCACTAATGTAGACCTGCTGCTAGTGTTTTCCTGTGGTACAGTTCTTCAAAGAATACATCTGGATAATCCTATAGCTAACGTGTCATGCAGGCAGTTTCTAGCCTTGTGTTTCTATCACCATTACTAGTGTTTTGGGATATCTCCCATCATT
Organism: Crocodylus siamensis; assembly: GCF_052110815.1. Lineage (NCBI taxonomy): Eukaryota > Metazoa > Chordata > Crocodylia > Crocodylidae > Crocodylus > Crocodylus siamensis. The sequence continues at coordinate 186,588,203 of NC_143399.1, forward strand.
GCATATAGACTAAGTACAGACAGTCAGAAAGCCCAAGGCTGAATCAATTTAGTCTTTGCAGGTTAGTCTAAGCTGCAGAGATGAAGCTGAGAAACAAATAGACACACATTTGCTTTTGATTCAGGAAATGCAGCCACATGCCTACAGTGGCTCAGGCCAGAAGCCGGGGATACACTAGAGCACAGCTCTCTGGCACATAGAGACCAATATGGACTGTGTGTATACTTCCTCATCCTGCTGCCCCTGAGGTCTTTGGGATTTGCAGTCCAGAATCACAGAAGCAGGACCCTGAAGGGTTGCTCATCACTTCCTCTTCCTGCTTCCAGGTGCCTCTGTGATTTGCCGTCCACAGTTGCAGCCAGCAGTACCTTTCAATAAATTTAGCAGGGCAGGGAAGCTCTGTACTCAGGGGAAGTGGGGTTTAACCCAGGAAAGAGGAGTTTAATCCCCCTCCCTGGCCCCAGACCCCAGTCAGGGTTTTCCTGAGAGGGTAGTCCCTGCTTCTGCCCCCGGCTCCTCCAACCCTTGTCTGGGAGCAGACAGCACAGCACAGCCCCAGGCTGGAAAGCATGCTGGGATGCTGGGGGACTCTGATTTAACATAAACAAGGAAGGGGTCTGGGACAGAAGTTTCATAAATTGGTTTGACCCAAATCAGTTAAGTCTGATACTACATTCAACCAAGTTTCTTAAACCAGTTTCAGCCATTTGAAAACTGGTTTATGTGCACTGTGCTTCTGGTCTGTTACAAGTTTAAATCAGTTTCTGATGACTGGTTTATGTGTAACTTCTGTCCCTAGCCATAGAGTCAACCACTGATTCTTAGACAGGGTACCATGCCACTCTGGGTTTCCATGAAATCCTTTTAAGGGTGCCACACAATATTAGCATTGTTAGGTGTGTAAACACTACATCTGATTTACAATATAAACCAAGAGATTTCAAATATGAATCAATAGTGTCAAAAGGTTTATGAATTGCTGTGGCCTGACTTGTTTGTGGTGGAAGCATTGATCTATTATTTTTTCTGTATTGAAAAAAATTAACGAAAGCTAGACCTGCCTTCTGTGCCATGAGTCTAAAAAGGTTGACAATCATGAGCATAGCTAAGAGGGTGCACTAGTCCAAGGTGCCAACTGAGAAGGGGGTGCCAGAATAATGCCCCCTCCTCCAGGGTCTCTGCCACATCTGAAACAGCCCTGTCCCCTCTAAGCTGGAGAAGTCCTGTGCCACCTGGCTGTGGGAGCTGTGTGCCAGGACACAACAGGGGCAGCTTTGTGCTGGCCAGCCCTAGAAACCAAGCTGAAGAAGCCCCATGCTGCCCAGCCACAGGGCTGGCTGTAGAGGGATAGGGCAAGAGTCTTTGAGGGTCTTAGCTCAGGACAGTTAAGACTCTCCTATGCCTGGGTGACATGAGGCTGCTCCAGCTCAGCTTCTAGGGCTGGTGGTTCAAAATTGTTATTCTTGTGTTCCAGCACCCAATTCCTACAGTCAGGCAGCATGAGGCTTCTCCAGCTGTGCTCCCATGGCTCAGGGCTGCTCCAAGTGAGAGGAAGGAGGGCTCATTGCCACTGCCCCACTACTACCCAACGTTTTGTCCTGGACCCCAACATTTATAGTTATGCCTTTGCCAACCACTGTTGTAGACAGCTATTCCTACGATCTTCTTACAGTCTTTCACTACAGAGTTAGCCTTTACTTCGAATTTCCTGATTTTGCTGGCTTGAAGATACACAGTTAAAGATTTTTTCTTTTTAAACATAATTTTTAAATTTAACTAAACTGATTTTCTGTGCATCCTTGCTGAATTCAACCAGCCATACAATACACTTTACTGTTTCAACACCTTAATCAATATTTCATTTGAACATTGCTACTTTGATTAGAATTATGCACTGTGATGCATGTTTTCTGCATTTAAAACTGCATATAGATCCAACAAGAGAAGTGCAGATCTGCAATAAGCAATTTATTTGTAGCAATCCATTTAGTAGGCATTTGCTCTAACAGCAATGAAAAATTTAACGAAAATGTTCATTTATTGTATAAAGGAAAGTATACCATATAACGAGAAATTAAGAGAGAAGAATTGCATGTAAAATTCAGAAGACATGATTCTGAATATACATATTTTAGCTTTATTTTAGAAGCTATATAATAATACCATTAAATAATGGATTTATCTTGTATAAACATTTCATATTCCAGATTTCATTTACAATCTGACACCAAGTTAAAACTGGTCACTTTCTTTTCTAACACAGTATTTGAAAGCAGAATTAAAATGATTTATTAATTTAATGGTGTCAAATGTTATATTTTAAGTCATTTGCATATGGCTATATTCACCACTCTGTAATCTCCATTACAGCTCCATTTACATGATGGGCTAACTCTGGTCCCCTACTCAGTCACTCTTGAAGATAACAACCTGGGGTAATATTTTTAGAAGTGCCTAAGTTGCTCAGAACCTAAATCTTGGATTTAGCAGCATGAATAATGTAGCTCTCTATGTGAAGGAAGCTACATGTCCCTGCAAGCTGATGTTGGCGACCAGCATGGACAGCTAGAGACCCTCTGGGTAAAAATTCATGGGGAATACGGCACAGGGGACACAACAGTGGGAGTCTACTACAGACCTCCCACTCAAAGTCCTGAGCTTGACCAGGAGTTTGCCCGGGAACTGACTGAGGCCGCTTGCTCCAGGACCTTGGTTGTCATGGGTGACTTCAATTACCCAGACATCTCGTGGGAAGATCACTCAGCAAAATCCGAGCGGTCGCAAAGCTTTCTCTCGTGCGTGGATGACCTCTACCTGACTCAAGAAGTCTATGGGCCACAAGAGGCAAAGTGCTGCTCGACCTGGTACTGGCTACGGGGGACGACCTAATCAGCGACCTAGTGATCGATGGGAAGCTGGGTGACAGCGACCACGAGCTGATCACCTTCACCATCCGCCGTAAAGCTGGCAAGTCAGTCAGCAACACAGAAGTCCTTGACTTCAGAAAAGCCAACTTTGACAAGCTCGAGAGGCTTGTCGGTCAGGTCCTTAGGGACCATGACCCCAGGGAGATGGGAGTTCAAGAAGAGTGGTTGCTTCTCAAGGAAGCAATCCTCAATGTACAAGCTAAATCTATTCCAACACGGAGGAAAGGCAGCAAGAAGGCACAGCAGCCCCTCTGGCTCTCCAGGGACCTACCGGACCTCCTACAGCTAAAAAGGAAAGCCTACAAAGGATGGAGGACGGGATTCACCTCCAAGGAGAATTATTCTGCACTGGTCCGGTCCTACAGGGAGCAAACCAGGAAAGCCAAGGCTGCAACTAAACTCCAACTAACTTCAAGCATCAAGGACAACAAAAAGTCCTTTTTCAGATATGTGGGGAGCCGGAGGAAAAGCTAGGGCAACGTTGGACCCCTGCTAAACCAGATGGGGCAACTGACAACTGACGCCCAGGAAAAAGCCAACCTATTAAATAGGTACTTTGCGTCAGTCTTTCATCAGTCCCGTGGGACGCCCATGCCTGTAATGGGACAGGGAGATCCAGGTGAGGGGGATCCCCTACCCTCCATAAATGCTGACCTCATAAAGGAACACTTTGAGCAGCTGGATACCTTCAAGTCAGCCGGCCCTGACAACCTGCACCCCAGGATACTCAAGGAGCTGGCGAGCATCAGAGCCCAGCCCCTGGCGCGGATCTTTGAAAACTCCTGGCGCTCCGGTGTAGTGCCCAAAGACTGGAAGAAGGCCAATGTGTTGCCGATCTTCAAGAAAGGGAGGAGAGTGGATCCGGCTAACTACAGGCCCATTAGCCTGACTTCTATCCTGGGGAAGATCTTAGAAAAGTTTATTAAGGAGGCCATCCTTGAGGGACTGGCCCAGGCTAACATCCTAAGGGATAGCCAGCACGGGTTTGTTGCGGGTAGGTCTTGTTTGACCAATCTCATTTCCTTCTACAACCAGGTGACCTATCACCTGGACAAAGGAGAAGAGATTGATGTCATATATCTTGATTTCAGAAAAGCTTTTCATCTGGTATCCCATGATCACCTCTTGGCTAAACTGGCCAGTTGTGGCCTTGGCTCCACCACGATCTGCTGGCTGGGAAATTGGCTCTGTGGTCGGACCCAGAGGGTTGTAACTGATGGTAGTCACTCAACGTGGTGCCCTGTGACCAGTGGTGTCCCTCAAGTCTCTGTCCTTGGACCCATACTGTTCAACATCTTCATTAATGATGTGGACATTGGAGTCAGGAGTGGACTGGCCAAGTTCGCTGATGACACCAAACTTTGGGGCAAAGCATCCACGCCAGAAGATAGGCGGGTGATCCAGGCTGACCTGGACAAGCTCAGCAAATGGGCAGACGAGAACCTCATGGTGTTTAACACCAAAAAATGCAAGGTTCTCCACCTTGGGAGGAAAATCCTGCAGCATCCTTATAGGCTCGGCAGTGCTACGTTGGTTAGCACTACAGAAGAAAGAGATTTGGGGGTGATCATTGACCACAAGATGAACATGAGCCTGCAATGCGATGCTGCGGCTAGTAAAGCGACCAAAACGCTGGCTTGCATCCATAGCTGCTTCTTGAGCAAATCCCGGGACGTCATTCTCCCCTTGTACTCGGCCTTGGTGAGGCCGCAGCTGGAGTACTGCGTCCAGTTTTGGGCTCCACAATTCAAAAAGGATGTGGAGAAGCTTGAGAGAGTCCAGAGGAGAGCCACGCGCATGATCAGAGGTCAGGAAAACAGATCTTACAATGATAGGCTGAGAGCCATGGGACTCTTTAGCCTGGAAAAGCGTAGGCTCAGGGGTGATCTGATGGCCACCTATAAGTTTATCAGGGGTGACCACCAGGATCTGAGGGAACGTTTGTTCACCAGAGTGCCCCAAGGGATGACGAGGTCGAACGGTCATAAACTGTTTCAGGCTGGACATAAGGAAGAATTTCTTTACTGTCCGAGCCCCCAAGGTTTGGAACAGTCTGCGAGCGGAGGTGGTTCAAGCACCTACATTGAACACTTTCAAGAGTAAATTGGATGCTTATCTTGCTGGGATCCTATGACCCCAGCTGACTTCCTGCCCTTTGGGCAGGGGGCTGGACTCGATGGTCTCCCGAGGTTCCTTCCAATCTCATGTCTATGAAATCTATGAAATCTTATGTCCTTCTTTGCTTTTTCCCTTCCTAGTGAGTGTATGTAGTAGTTTATATTTGTTCAAGTCTAAGACCACAATCTGGTACCATAACTCAGACAGGGTGAGCAAGGAATCTGCCCGGGGTGCTGATTTAGGGAGGGAGTGTTTAGAAAGACACAGCTGCCACCAGGGCTGCACTATTGTGCTGGCAACACAGTAGCAGCCAGAAGTAGCTGTTTGTCCCCATGCATCACAGCTCCTTAAGCAAACAAGCTGTATTGTTATACCTCTGCCATAATCCTGCAAAAATTTCTCAGTGCTTAATTTACTAATCATATATAAGTCCACTGAATTATTATTAATAAGGTTAAGTATCTGTACATATGTTGCAGGATTAGGCGCTGTTCCTTGAATAGGGACCTGTGTTGTCTGTGAAATGTCTCCCATGCTCACAGGTACTGTAATTCAACAGTTCAATAATATTTATTGTAAAACATGTTGATCGCATTAAAAAAACATCATTCTTCTTTCTGGTTATAAAAATGAGGCTACTTTAGAGAAATCAGGATGCTTTTATAGTTAACTGGGTATTTCAACAATTGCTACAAAGATTGTGATGGACTTGTGCAAAAAAAAACCCTTTTTTCTTTTTTGGAATACTTCCTTGTTTCTCTGAACAGAGACTCTAGTCTGAAATGTCATCTGTTGGATCTTGTTGCATTTGGCATTATTACACAGCTGTTTTTTAGGCTTTGACACTTCTGTTGGTGACCCCCCCCCTTCTCTGCCACATTCTGTCTCTGTCAGACAGAAGTGCTGTATAGATTCCTGATTCTAATAGTCTCCTAATAGCTGTGAGATAAGTTGAGACAGTGTCATAACTGTGGAAGTGTCCCTTCTATGGAAGTCCCACTTCCTTGTTTTCCTTGGAGAGCAGTCCTCAAAATGTTCTCACTTCTTTCCTAGGCAGACACTGGGCTAGGAACCTGTTCTGTGTCAGGAGCTCTGAAGCTTAGTCACAGAAGCAGAGGTGAGCATGTAGACTCAAAAGGGTAGGAGTTTAACTTCCCAGCTAAAATTCTACTGTAGTGCTACAACTGTTAGCAGACTCCCCAGTCTTGAGTGCTGTAGGAACGAGAAGGCAGATAGTTGGGGCCACTTTCCTCTACACCAGGGGTTCTTAACCTGGGGTCCACAGACCCTTTGGGGGTCTGTGGACAGATTTCAGGGGGTCCGTGAACTTGGATGGGAAAAAAATTACATCTTTATTTTCACTAACCTCTAACTGAAATTTAGCATTTCCTTCAATTATGAATGTAGGCAACAAACCACAGTAGTATTAGCAGTACCTGTGACTTTGTCACCAATAGAAATCACAGATATCACATATCACAGTTGTTGCAGATATCTCGAAATATCGTTTACACTCATCACTACTTCGAAATTACGGTAGTTATTAGACCCGCCGCTAGATCGCACGTGATTGCAGTCTTCCTGTCTACAGATGTTCATTATTCTGAGAAGGGGTCCATAGGCTTCACCAGACTGCCAAAGGGGTTCATGGCACAAAAAAGGTTAAGAACCCGTACTCTACACAGAGTCTCTTTTTATTAGAGGGACTGGTAGAACTAGTAACGTCCCCTGTCCCATCCCCTAAGGCTGCATTGGTAGCAGCATTGCCAGCAGATTGAGGGAAGTGATTGTTCCCCTCTATTTGACACTGGTGAAGCCATGTCTGGAGTACTGTGTCTGGTTCTGGACCCCCCCACTGCAGAAAGGATGTGGACAAATTGGAGAGAGTCCAGCAGAGAGCAATGAAAATGGTTAGGGGGCTGAAGAATATGATTTATGAGGGGAGGCAAAGGAAACTGGGCTCATTTAGTCTGGAGAAGAGAAGACTGAGTGGGTATTTAATAACAGCCTTCATCTACGTGAAGAGGATGGAGCTAGGCTGTTCTCAGTGGTGGCAGATGACAGAACAAGGAGCAATGGTTTCAAGTTGCAGCAAGGGAAGTTTAGGTTAGATTTTAGGAAGAACTTTCTCACTAGGAGGGTAGTAAAGCACAGGAACAGGTTACCCAGGGAGGTAGTGAATCTCCATTTTTGGAGATTTTTAAGACCTGGGTAGACAAAGCTTTGGCTGGGATGATCTAATTGGGGATGGTCCTGTTTTGAGCAGAGGGTTGGACTAGATGACCCCCTGAGGTCTCTTTCAACCCTAATTTTCTACGATTAAGTGATTCTATTTGTAATTTTTCCAGCATTAACCATATAGGGGCTGAAATTATCCCTGACTCAGGTTGACTGTTTTGAAATTAGCTCAACCATTTCAGAGAAGGAAACTGTGGAAAACAAATACTGCCAATGTTAAAAACTGTTAAGTATAACTATTTATATAGGAATTAAAAAGATCTAGTGCTTGAAACAAAGCATTGAAATATGTTGGGTGGTATTTACTCAGCCTTCTAATATGCATGTAAAAATCCACTAAAATGTGGCTGCACTGTAAGCATCTAAAAAATTCCATTTTTTTACAATCACATTTCTTATAAGGTAGCAGCAACATTCACAGAACTAAATTTAAAGCCTAAATAAGGTTTTATTTTCAGTTGCTTTTCCTGGTTTTTGATTGACTGGACAAAGTTTGTCCTGCTCTCAATTATCCTCCTACTTGTGCCTTGATAGTATGAGGAGGAAGGGAAAAAACATCCTTCCTTGAATACAGACAGGTGAGAAGCAGAGTTGGGGACAGGATAAGCTAGGAGCACAGAGGGGGAAGAGGTGGGAGGCTGGGATCAGAATCAGGAACAAGGAGCATGAGCAATGGGGAGAACTGGGAGAGCTTTGTGTATGAACTTTAAGCGGGGGAAACAAGGTTTAACATAATGAACTTTATTTTAAATTTGTTTTAATATAGATATTTAAATGTAATTCAGTACATTTTAGAAAAGCAGTGTGAAGATTTCAAAGTCAAACTGTCAAAGGTTAGAAAATTTTGTAGTTCAGGGTTACTGTGTCATTGAACTTGTTCTCCTTGCAGAAATGCATGGTGGCATCATTTTTAATTACATCATCATATATGGTGTTTTCCCTGGAATGGATAGTGCACTGGGAATGAATCGGAGATGAGCGGGGAAGTAAGTTCCCCTCTGCAGGACCCTTGCTTCACTTGTTATAGAAGTTGGAAACTGCTTGGTTATTGAGAGAGGTGATTGCAGGGGGGAGAGAATGCTCTTATCATCAAGGCAGTTGAATGCAATGCTAAGGAATTGGATGTTGTTCAATCTCCTCCAAAGAGTTCCTATTTGATACTGTACTCGGAAGTCACTTAAACTTTGCATTGGCAATCCCTGTTTTTTCTTATTGTCTGGCTTCCAGACTTGAGACACCTAGAGACTGATTTGCAAACATGCTGAGCAGAACTGCAGCTGGAGTCAATGGAAGTTGTACTTAGCATTTTTATAGCATTTTATTATTCAAAGTGCTCTGAAATAATAAGACATTACCTTCCTTATGTTGGAAACATTTTCAAAATAACAAGAGCTGTTAGTTCACTATAGTTCAAATTTTAAAAGTATAATGAAAAAATATATTAGTATTCAAGACTTTTCTTTTATAATTTTCATATTGTACATACTCTGCATGTGAACATACATGTCTGTTTCCATGTGACAAAACAGTATTTTTTTCATTTTATTACATAAATGCTAAAAATGAAAAAAAACCTAGACCAAATGACCAAAAAGGATACAGAATCAAGCTGAATCAGTGATGGTTAAAAGTACAGCCCACAAAGCCAAGCCATTTGGCCCATAGAAGCTCCCCAAGGTCTGGATATTTGGCAGTGGGGGAACAGTGGCAGTCTTGAGCAACACTACCACTTTTCACTTCCTTATAATTGTTTGGACTCATGGGGATCTGCATGGGCTGAATTTCCTGACCCTGTTGCAGGATTGGACCAGTTTGTGTGGCTGGTCTGCAGCTGGGCTCAGCAAATGGGGTCTGATCTGGTACACAGCCCAGGATCTGGTGCACAAGGGTGGACTTGGCACCTGACCCCCAAACCACTACCCAGGAACTCTTTGCAGCTCTGGATTTGTTCCACAAACCAACCGCACTCCACTCGTCTGGCCTGTATACTGGAAAGGTTGAGCATCATTAGTTTAAAGGAACTCTTCTGTCTACTTCTACTTCTATGTCTGTTAGGTTAGGAACAGACATTACACATAAACTGGTTTAAGTGATCAGAAACTGGTTTAAACCTGTAACAGAACAGATGTTAAGTGCACATAAACCAGTCTGAAAGTGGCTGAAATCATTTTGAGATAAGTCTGATACTACATTCAACAAGGTTTAACTGATTTGGGTCAAACAGATTTATGCAATGTCTGGCCCAGACCGCTTGCTGGTTTAAGATAAACCAGACACCCCCAGCATCCCAGCATACTCTCTGGGCTGGGCAGGGCTCTCTGCCCCACAGCAGGAGTGGCCCCTCCCCTGTGCTCCCTGGCTGGAGCTGCAGCAGAGACTTGAAGGCACAGAGCGTCTGCCTGGCTTCTCCCTGTTAAGCAGGAATTATTCCCCTGCCCCTCTGCCTTACACAGACACCTCAGCATTAGCTAGCAGACCACATGTTGGCTTTGGTCTGTGCTGTGGGAGACAACAAAGGCAGACAGGCTTTTGGGAGCTAATCAACATTTAGCTTAATATCTTCCTTAGAAAAGCTGTTTAAGACAAGCTTGGAGAGGCTTTGTTTTCTTAATAGGTTGATAAACACTGAGTTAGGGGTGATAAACATTCCCTGCTGGGCTACTGTGGGGCTGGGGGAAATAATCAGAGTGACGAGGCTGGAAGGGACCTCTGTAGATCATCCAGTCCAGCCCCCTGCCCCATTATTCATTAATGATGTGGAGGTTGATATCAGAAGCAAACTGTCCAAGTTCGCTGATGACATCAAACTCTGGGGTAAAGCATCCACACCTGAGGACAGGTGGGTGATCCAGGCTGACCTTGAGAGGCTCGGGAAATGGGCGGATGAGAACCTGATGGTGTTTAACACTAAAAAATGCAAGGTTCTCCACCTTGGGAAGAAAAAACCTGCAGCATTGTTATAGGCTTGGTAGTGCTATTCTAGCTAGCACCTTGGACAAAAGGGACTTGGGGGTCATGATTGACCACAAGATGAACATGAGCCTTCAATGTAATACTGCTGCTAGTAAAGCGAGCAAAACGCTGACTTGCATCCATAGATGCTTCTCAAGCAAATTCCAGGACATCATTCTCCCCTTGTACTCGGCCTTGGTGAGGCCGCAGCTGGAGTACTGCATCCAGTTTTGGGCTCCACAATTCAAAAAGGATGTGGAGAAACTTGAGAGGGTGCAGAGGAGAGCCACGCACATGATCAGAGGTCAGGAAAACAGACGTTATGAAGAGAGCCTGAGAGCCGTGGGGCTCTTCAGCTGGAAAAGCACAGGCTCAGGGTGATCTGGTGGCCACCTATAAGTTTATCAGGGGTGCTTACCATGATCTGGGGGAACATTTGTTCACCAGAGCACCCGAAGTAATGACAAGGTTGAACAGTCACAGACTCCTCCATGACCGTTTAAGAAAGAACTTCTTTACTCTCCGAGCCACCAAGGTTTGGAATACATGGCTGCCGGAGGTGATTCAAGCACTTACTTTGAATGCTTTCAAGAGACATCTGGATGTTTATCTTGCTGGGATCCTATGACCCCAGCTGACTTCCTGCCCCTGGGATAGGGGGGGGCTGGACTTGATGATCTTCCAAGGTCCCTTCCAGCGTGAATGTCTGTGAAATCTATGAGTGTCCTGCCGGGGCCTGGCCACACTTCCCTCAGCTCAGCCCTGTGGAAGCAAGGGAGGGCTGCTCTAGTGCCTCCCGGCACGTCCCTACATTTCTGGAATGAAAAGGGAATGTCTGTCCATCAGTTCAAGTTTTGCAGGTTAGACTAACCAGCTTAGGCTTTTTGAATGTCTAACCCTAGCCTTAGTGAGCTGTAGTTGTAAATTAGAAAATGTTTTCAGGTATGTAAATGTATGAATTATTGCTGTTCTGTGGAGAGAGAAAATTTGCAGCAGTGCTTTATGCTGTCTTTTACACCAGTGCTTCTCAAGGCTTATAGAAACTAGTTTTCACAACTAGAGGTTGCGCTAATTTAGATTCCAAGGTTAAATAAAAGAAAAGTAAGGTTTTGAATATCACACTTGTAGATGAAGCTGAATTTTATAGTTAGTTGTAACTCAGAATACATGGGGCTTCACATGTATTATTGGAATGCATGGGATACTTCTCAGTCTATTTCTCTGAATGGCATACTTTTCTGTCTATTTAGACAGTTAAATAATTATTATAATATGAATCTGTTTGATAATTCTTATTACTGGAATTTCAGATATAATTTATTTCCATTTCCGTTGTATCCTCTCTACATAGTGGAATCACAATAGAAAATTCTGCAAAACATACAATTAAATATAACTTGTATTTGGTCTTTTTCAACTTACTGTATATTTTGTTTGTTTCTTTTTACTAGTATTGTGTTTCAAACATAATATACCTAAAAAGTAAATATTAATAATAATAGAACAGAAAGGCCATGAAATATAAATTATACTGTATATCTACCAGAATATGTGTTCTAGGTTTGTCTCTGAATAACTTAATAGCATGAATAAGTGGTGGGGCATTTTACATTTTTGCAAATAACACTGTGCACATAAGAAATATGGAAACATGTGGTGATCTTTTTAAATTCAAAAAGGGGCTTTTGTCATGCTCATGCATATTTTACATGGGACATTTTCCTTCTGAAATGGAAGGAAATGAGCTAGTGGCTTGCCGATTCACATTGCAACACTCCTTCCTTTTTAAAATGTTTTTTAATGGATAGAATACCTGCTTCAGGAAAAAACTCTGAAGTCAAAAGAGTAGGAATTTAGTTTCCTATTTATCTATCTTAATAGCAGGATTTCAAATGAAAGAATCAGTCTGCCTTCTGGAGTGGTAGCTGCGCAAATAGCCCCAAGTATTCAAGTGACCTAACGTAGCATGATTATGTGCATCACAGATATTCTTTTAACCTCTAAAGGAGTGTAACGGCTATAATGTGTCCATTGTCACAGCTGCGCACTCATTCATTGATAAATATTTGCACATGTTAAAGCACCATTCTTATTCTAGATATCTAGAGCATTCACATAAACATATTAAAATCTGGTAGTGGAATAACAATATGCTATATGTGTGAGAGAACCCAACGCATAAAATGCAAGTGTAAATAATTTCTATTAATAATACTAAAATTTCAGTAGAATTAACATTTGTTCCAAGAGACTTTCAGAGAAAGAAATAATATTTTCCTACAGAACCATTTTAACAGTTTCAAATTATAATGTAACGTCTGCTCTGTATCTCTAGGTTAAGACTATTTTAATAATATTTATTACCACGTGACAAAAGTACATGCTGCACTGCATAGTCTTCTTTCCACATAACTGTCATAATGTGCCGAGGGGGAGAGGGGGGAGCGTTGTTTGGTTGTTTTTTTTGTTCAGTCTGAGGAAAAAGCCTCCTTCTTTCTGGGTACTTAGTGATGGGGGGAAATGTAACATTTCCTTTGAAAGCTGCCCCCTAAGTTTCTTTTTTGCCTTATATAGTGTGATGTAGGTTCGTTGTGTATACCTGCCACATCATTTTGCCTTTAAAGAGAAAAATGCACAATAACTGCTAATCAGCAGTTTTTTTGTTCAGTCTGAGGAAAAAGCCTCCTTCTTTCTGGGTACTTAGTGATGGGGGGAAATGTAACATTTCCTTTGAAAGCTGCCCCCTAAGTTTCTTTTTTGCCTTATATAGTGTGATGTAGGTTCGTTGTGTATACCTGCCACATCATTTTGCCTTTAAAGAGAAAAATGCACAATAACTGCTAATCAGCAGTATTGTCTTCCTAAACATGTTGGGTGTACTATAGTAACACCTTTAAACAAATCATAGAACTACTCTCGGTACTGTCTAATATAAGAGTGTTTTTGTTCAGTTGTGTTTTGCTTTTTGTCTCTGTGCAGTTACCAATTACAATAATGTGGTAGAAGCAAATTCAGATTCAGATGACGAAGACAAATTGCATATTGTGGAAGAAGAAAGTGTAACAGATGCAGCAGATTGCGATGCTAGTGTGCCAGAAGATGACTTGCCAACAGATCATACAGTATTACAAGAAAACAGTGAAAGAGAAGGGAGTACAAACAGTGGTTGGGAAGATGAAGGTATGTTTTCATTTTGGTGCTAATTCTCTAAATAGAGAAGATAGAGAGAAGGAAAAACTTGTTCAATAAATTGTTTAATATACTTTATAAAACATTAACCCTGTGCTTTGTGCTATTTTAACCCATAAAGCTTGCATGGAAAGCAGGGTTACTTCAGTAATTATGGGAAAAACAGAATGGGTAAAACTATAAGGTATTATGAGACTTCAGAATTATGCTGAAGCTTTTCTAATATTCCTATTCAAGAGGCAGGTAAAGCTGAGCACTTTTTTTAAATAGATCTTCTCTATTCTATTATAGCTTCCTTTTGTGTTTTAAGTATTGCCAAATAGATTCCATAGTATGTTGGAAGCTGGAAGTCTGTAGAGGCAGCATACCCAAGTATGTCTGGGAAACAAATACCTCCTATAATTCTCTTTCAAGGCTTTTGCATGGCAGGTATGTACTTACCATGGTTGCCACTCAGCATGAGGACATGCAACACTTTTACCCCAGTATAATTCACATTGGTTTTGCCAATGGATTCAGAGTGGACAGCCAAACAGCTATTCAAACTGCCTGCTTTAGCTTGCAGTTACTATATTTTCTTGCATATAACACACCCCCAATAAAACAAACCTTGTTTTTGAATGGTAGAATGTAGAAAATAAAAAAGATTTTTCCAGAGTCATGGCTGACTGTGTAAAAGAGTAAGTCCTAGAAACATAGAGGGCACGTCCACATACTGCACAGTTTGCAGCGCCACATACTGCACAGTCTGGTGTTCTCCATACTGCAAGGGTGCACTGCCCAAGCGTGCACTAGACTAGTTTTTTCCCATGGGATTTTTTGGCTCCTGGATATTCAAGTGTCAAAAAAACCCAGAGCAGTGCACGCTTGGCCAGTGCACACTGCTAAAAAGTGAAGCCAGCCTACCCTCCCTGGTGCAATGGAAATGCCATGGTTGCAGCCCCGGGAGACCCCCAGGACCCCAGGTAAGGCTGCTGGGGCCAGCACAGTGCTGGCCTCAGCCTCTCCTGCCCCACCTGGGGTAACTTGCTGTGCACTTTGGCGCAGGTGTTCCCCAGAGACAAGAAGCAGAGGCGCAAGGTGCGCTGCCACTACTTGTCATCGGGGAATCAAACATCCATGCACATCTGGACGCATCCAGAGTGACCAGGAAGTGTGACATCTGGAACTTCCTGGCAGAGGCATACCAAGTTTATTGGCTACGCAAGACATGAGTGCAGTGGTATGCTAACCACTGTAGACTGGGGGACAGGGGACATGGGTGAGGAGAAGGGAAGAATTACCTTCCTAGGATACTGCTGTGACTGCTGCCAGTGCCATAGGAGCAGCATCTCCCCTCAGGCAGCAGCAGCCCCATGGTCAGGCTCTCTGAGAGGCAACCCTGGTGTCCTGTTCAGTCCCTCTTTCCTATACGTACACATTGGGCACAGGACTATGTCTTCTCTGGCAAAGGCTCCCAGGGAGAGTAGGGGTCTACCTCTAGAGGTGTCATGGCACCATGGGTGGCTCCACTACACCTATTCTGCTGCTCAGGCTACCCCAATATGTCCTTGTGCTCTCACCTGCACCACTTAGTGACAAGCACCTACCCCTTGAGGCTCTTACTCTTGCCTATCTTAGACATGCTGCCCTTTAAGGCACCCCTCTGGGCCCTTATCCAGGAACTAGTCCCTGTCTTGGCACTCTGGGCTATAGCCTGGGCTGTATATGCCAGGCCCTGATCCTGCAACTCAAGATGGCCAAATGTATCTCTGGCTTCTGACATTCTCTCCCTCTCTGCCCTGGATCCCCAGTCCTACCTCACTGTGCTGGGCCCTTAGACCATAGTCCCAAAAAGGACAGTGCTTCACTGGCATTCTCTGTGACAGTGCCCTCCATAAAGCACCTCTTCATGGCCTTCTTCTTCCCTTTAAACCACTATGAACCTTACCAGTAGATACTACAGACACCTTATTTATCTCCCTATATACTGCACCCTGTAGAGCTCCTTGTTGTGGGGAACTGGACCACTCTGTGCCTCTAGCCCCAGTATCAAACTATACATGCTCCTTTTCTCCTCCCCCTTCCAGCAGTGGCATGCCAACTGGGGGGTGGAGGTGGAGAGTGGGGGGAGGCCATGGCCCCTGGGCACTGGCCTTGGGGGAAGAGCACTGGTTGGAGAGGCTGGGACGCCTTCCATGTTTACTGTATGGCCCTCCCGGCCGGCGGGTTGTGGGATTCTTCTGCTGTTCTGGCCAGAAATTCCAGCTGGTGCCTCTCCCCCGGCGGGCGGTGTGCAGTGCTGGTAATTCCCCCATGGACTTGCTGGGGGGTGGGAGGTGGGACCCCGAACAGACTGATTTGCCTCAGCCCCACACCCTGATCGGATCAGGCGTTGGCCCCCCAGGCTCTGGGGACCCTCAGTATGCCACTGTCTTCCAGTCACCCAACCCAGCTCCAGTGTTGCCAACTCTAATCAACAGCCCATGGGTCTCCTGTCTGCAGTCTGAAGGCTAGGTCCTGCATCCCATTTAGTTGTGCTAATTTTCTCTGCTAAGCTGCACTTGCTTTGTTGGCAGTTTCACTAACAAGCAACAGGCATAATGCTGCCTTCCATCTTCCTCTGCACTACTAGAGTAAAAGGGGTTAGGGGTTCTCTGTTGCAGAGCACCATTCTGCTTGCTCCACTCACCCCCACCACTACTGCCTAGGTACACTGCTTGGTGCTAGACAGGGATGGCACAGGGGTATCCCTGCTGTGGCAAAGACTTGCAGGGGGTGATTGCAGTACCCCCCTTTCAACTCATCCTAGTTATGCTACTGCTTCTTGATATGACAGACTGTTTCCTACAATGCCAAACTTCCTGGATATTCTGTTTTCAGGAAGGCTTTCCACAAGGCTGGGCTACCCTTGTAAAGGGCAGTAACAAGATTATTATTTCTTTACTGGAATTAGTTCTTCATATAAGTTCCTATAAATAAAGTGTTGTTTCCACATCATGAGCCTCATCAAGATACTACCATCAGCTCACTTCCTGCTTCGGCCACAAGCTACAGTGCTCAGCCAGTAGCTACAGCTGTGAGAGAGTTAGTGCAAGCTTTAACCCCTTCAGTTTGCTGAGCAGACACAAGCAGCAGCTATCTTGGCAGCTACATGGCATGTACAATACCAGTTACTGCTCCTTTTCCAGTGAATAAAACAGTTTCCACACCTAAAACACGCATCCAAATTTTGGAGGACAATTTTGGGGGGGAAAGGTGCATGTTATATATGAGGAAATGCAGTATCATGCCTTATCATTGGCTGGCAGGGTAGCACCATGTGCAAATAGTTACCCTGAGATAAGCTGCAAATAACTAATACTTATACCAGTTTAACTAGAAACTGTACAATTTTACCTCTGATTTTTCCCAGAGTAATTCTGTGCTGGATTCAAGGGAGTTTCACCAATGCAAAGAATTACAACATGTGTGTGTTCCATTTTAATACTGGTGTAAAGGCTGATAGGATTTCTGTATATGTGTTCAAGCCATCAAAGTCTGTCTGCTCTGTTGCTTCTTGCTATTTTGCACCCAACCAGCAATGCTACCCAAAGTACCACTCGGGTGCTACTGCTAAGTTGCTCTTGCTGCTTCTCTTGCAAAAGACAAAGCTGGAAAAAAATGTCAGCTACGTGGAGAACAGGGGAAGAAAAGATAAAGCACAGAAATAACAAATATAATGGTGACAAAAAATCTACCTGTGTCTTTCTTTTGTTTATATCCAATGCTCCAAATTCTAGAAAGGTAGCAAAAGAAAGGGCAATCAAGGAGATGTTTAGGATTTGCTCCATTGAAAATACAAAGAACCCCGTGTAACTGTCATCTTGCAATAGTAATAAATTGAAGGGTCAGTGTTCAGTTCTCTTACCTATTTTTAATCGATTTTTTGAATGACTATTTGTAGCACTGCATAGCTAATCTTTAGTGTTGAGTCTGGTATTGAGAGTTTTGGGAGAAGAGCTAATGTACACACTACATTATGGATTTACAATGAAGCACTCAGAAAATAGACTAGGCTGTGCTGCCAAATTTGATAAAATCACACAACATGCTTATGTTTAGAGTCACATTTGGGAGATTATATACATATACACATATATGTTCCAAATGTGACTCTAAACATAAGCATGTTGTGTGATTTTATCAAATTTGGCAGCACAGCCTAGTCTATTTAATATATACAATATAACCTCACAAATCCAGCATGCTTGAGACTGAGCACCTGTTGGATATTTGAAAATGCCAGATATTCAAAAATGCCGAGCGGCTGGGCACGGACCGGGGTTAGCGGGGAAGCAGCGAATGGTCCCAGAGCAGTGGCTGCATGCACAATGGCAGCACGGGGTGGTGGATGGCAGCAGCAGCTGCTGTGTGCAAGCTTCTCCTGCCACGTCAGGGGGGTGCAGGGGGAGAACAGTAGCTTGTCGTGGAGCAGTGCCAGATTTTTGAGAATTCCGGATTTATGAGGTTATACTGTATATAGTCAGTATCAGTATAAGTGGATCTGGTATGAGATAAATATATAATCCACTTATATTAACTATACATGCATAGATCCACTTATATGAACTATGCTACACTTTGGCAGAAACTTCTATTTTGGGAAGATTCAGAATTGTAAACAAGGTGTACTTTTTCAGCGTTTTATCAGTGTAATGGTACCTGTGTTAACTGTACTTTTTCAAAATATACCACCTAACTTTTTAAAATTTTCTGATAAAATTGAGGTGTGGAATTAAATTGTACTGTAATCCTGGTATATTTGCAAGCATCAGTATGCAAGACATGTGGTCTGCCTTTTAAGCCTGCACCCTAAATAGCCCCAGATGAATTTGCATTAGACTCGAGTGCTAATTTAACTAAACAGTGATTCCCACCCCTATTATAAATAACATCGAATAGTCATCAAATGATTTCTCTACTTTCATCATTTTCAACATAGATTTCTTTGCTATTTTGACATTCAGTAGATTTAAACAATTTATATACTGTGTGTTTGTTAAAGACAAGTATTAACATTTAATATGTAAAAATTATACATACCCTAAAGCATTCTGATAGTGGAGTGATTAATTTTCTTGACTTGTTAGTATTTTTTTTAAATAAGTGATAGGTTTTAGCAATGGCTAAATCAGAAAAAGAATGCATTTTAGAAATTTTGATTTGCTCTGGTAATATATACTTACATTTTTTATGACATTCATAAAAAGAAAATTATAAGATCAAAAATATTTCACTTCTTTTGGCTGTGCAGGGTGATTTTAAGGAAAGAGTATTTGAATTTATGCTGTTTTTCTTGACAGGAAGTGCAACAAAGTGGGTGACTGTATAACACTGATAATATCCCTCAAAGACTTATCTAGAACTTTAAAATATCTATGTAATTTTAACTGCTTGTTTCATCATTAAAACTGTACGGAAGTTGTTTTACTTGCTTGTAACCAAAGTACTTTATGGTTTTGATATGATTGATCTGTTCAGAAAAGCAACACAAGTAGGTGTAAAAAAAATTTTACATTTCATTATCAGATCAGTTTCCTTCCGTTTCCAGCCATTCTAACTGAACTTCTAAAAGACCTTTAGAACAGGTGTCTCAAATATAAGGTATATATCTCAAGAGGTTTAACTGAAACACACATACAAGCCTGAAAAACTGAACCACAGATATCCTGCATAAGGTGATGGCAGTGTTCCAACACTGACGTGTATTGTGATTCTATAAGGTATCTTTACAACGTAATATAGATTTTAGTTTAAAAATTAAATGGTTATAATGTGAAACTTTCCAAGGAGAAATATAGACTTGCTAAATAAACACAGAATCAATTTCCAAATTTAAATATATAGGAATGTATAGATCTTAGAACAAGAGCAAGATACTTGTTACCTCTCTACATTCAAAAAAATTGTTCAATCAGTTGCGTAATCCAAATGCATTTAAAAATTAGTCTTTATTCATTTTTATATTTGTGACTCAAAAACAAATTATGTATAAAATGGTATTTGACAAGTAGCTGATCTATAACATGGTGTAATGGCTTTTGGTATTTAAAGGATAATTCTGAAAATCAACAAAATATTCAAGCTAATAAATATTTAAAACTAAAATGAAAAATTCACCCTGCAGAAGAGAGCCCAGGCAGCACCTTATGCACCATTGAAACTCTACTTTAACAGCTTAAATAGGACTTAAATGATGCTGGAGCCTTATGTAGATATTCTGTATTGTGACATTCACCCAGCAACTGCATGCCATTAAAAACTGGATTTCTTAATTTTACTGGTCTGATGCATCTCAAACTATTTTATTTATTTCATATAATCATATAAAATAGGGATGGGAGGAACCTCAAAAGGTTACCTACTCCATTCCTCTGCCCTAAGGTAGGATCACCTATATGTAAATCACTACTTACAGATATTTTCTATCCTATTCTTAAAAGTCACAACCTCTCAAAGTAATTTCTTCCAGTGTGTAACCATCTTTAAAGTTAACTATTTTTTCTAATGTCTAACCCATAGCTATCCAGCTTCTAAGTGGCCAGGGACTGCATGCTGCAGCAGTGGGAGTCGCAGGCTTCTGGGTCATACACTGCACGGTGCCCCCTCCTCTTGCATCACACACCCCTGCTGAAGCTGCACCTGCTCAGGCACCCTGCCCCCACTGCTGCAACGACCCAACATGGACACTCTCCCTCCACCATCATACTGTGCACTTATGTGAGTGCCCCACTGCTGCAGCATGTGCACCCTCCAACCACTGTACCGTGCACAGTCCCAGCTTCACCTTAACAGCACTGTGCCATGTCGCAGTGTCCCTTGGGGCTGGCACAGAACACAAACTGGGGGAGGGAGCAGGAGCCTGGAGAGTCTGGCTGCAGCCTGAATAATAGGGGAGTTAGGACTGAGTGGGAGCCCAGAGGCCACAACTTAACCCCTTGCAGGCTCTATGCAGCCTGTGCCTGACCTAACCTATATTTCCTTTGTTGCATTTTAAGTCCAATACTACTTGTCCTATCCACAGTGAACATAAAAAACAGTTTATAACCTTCCTCTTTTCACTGATCTTTACATCAGTAGCTTTCAGTTGAGGAGCTATGAAACCCCCTCGGGGTACCACAACTCAGGCATTGCCACTGCTGTGGGAGCCAGATGAAACTCCTTCATATACTCCTGCTGCATTAGGGCCCTGTCATCAGGCTAAAAGAGGCAAGAGTTGCCTCAGGCCCTTCCTTATCTGGCCCTCCCAAACACCTCCAAGAAACAGGACAGCAGGACAATTCCATCCCTGTGCTTCTGTTTCTGGGAAGAGCATGGAGGAAGCTGGACCAGAAAGGGCTGCACAACATGAGACAGCTCCTTCCTCCTTTAGGCAGATCACAGAACTGGAATGCAGCAGTAGTGTGTATGAGGCAGTTTTATATGAAAGTAGCAGCACCTGATTGAGGTAAATTAAGGCGGTGCCAATTTTGGTTCTCAACCACTGGAGCCACCATATTTAAAGTGATGGAAGGTTGTTCTGACTCTGGAAAGATTGAGAACCACTACTTTTCTATTTTAGATTACTATTATATTTCTCTGCAGTCTTCTTCTCCATAGGCTAATGAAACCTAATTCCTGAAACCTTTTGTCATAGGTCATAACTTTTTGTTACAGTTCTCTGGGCACTCTCCAGACAATTCACAAACCCATATCAAGTATGGTACACAAAACTGGGTACAGTAGTCCAGCTGAGCTCTTACCAGCACCAAGTCATGGGCAGCAATCCCTCACAGTTGAGCATGATTACTCCAGGGGTCAATTAAAGGGTTGTAGATAAGTCCTTTGATGGCTAAGAAGACTAATCCTAGAACCACAGACTCTGGCAGGTGCCACAGATGGTGGTTAAAGAGAGACCAAACTGTTGATTTCTCAGTCTTGTTTCCTTTGCTTCCGTTTCTGCCATTTGTCTGCCTCCAGGGCAAGATGGTTTTCCTCAAAGTAAGATGTACTTTCTCTCACAAGGTGTTGCCATGTCGCCCTGCCCCAAGCTAATTTTTCCCAGTTAGTGATGTCAGTGTCACACTTCTTAATGTTTGCCTCGAGGGTGTCCTTGAAGCATTTCTTTTGGCCCCTGTGTGTCCTTTGTCCTAGGGTGACTTGGAAGTACAGCAGCTGTATTGGTAAATGTACATCAGGCATACACCCACAATCGCATGTCCACCACAGCTGATGCTGAATAATCAACACTTCCATATTGGTGGTGTCAGCATCAATAAGGTCACTGGAATTTGTGTGACAATCCTCCTAATTTGATGCCAAGGATCTTTTAGAGGTAGTACTGGTGAAGGTATTCCAGGCTTTTCAGGTGGTCCCTGTAGGTCACCCAAAATTCACAGATGTAGAGAAGAGTTGGGATTACTATAATAGGAGCTTTGTTCAAGTCCTGATGTCATGTTTATTGAACACACGATACAATCTTCTGAAGGCACAGTTGGCACATCAGATCCTATACTGGATCTCCTCATCAATGTTGGTCTTTGAGAGATGGCTGCTGAGATATGCAAAGTGTTCAACATTCTCCAGCTCCCATCTGTCAATGGAGATGTTTGCCAGAGAGTTAACTGGTCCAGAGCAGGCTGGTGGTACACCTTTGTTTTTCTGATAGTAAGGGTCAGTCCCAGGCCCTGGTTTGCTTGAGGGAAGAAGTTAAGGGCCATTTGTAGGTCCTCTTCAGTGTGTGCAACGATAGCACAATCTTCAGCATACTGAAGTTCTACAATCGAGGCTGATGTAACTTTGGTTTGGGCACAGAGGCAAGAAAGATTGAAAAGGTTCTCATCCATCTTGAACTTGATGTTGATGCCATGTGGCAGATGGTCATGGATGAACATCTTGTTGACCACAAGGAAGATAGAAAACAGAAAAGGTGTGATCATGCAGCCCTGCTTGGTGCCAGCTTGAATGGAAAAGGGATCTGTAATGGAGCCACTGTGGCAGTCATCTGGTGATGAAGGAGTCTTAGGATGGTGATATATTTCCCTGGGTAGCCAAACTTTAATAAGATCTTCCATAGAGCCTCATGGTTAACAGAGTCAAAGGCTTTGGTCAAATCAGTAAAGACCATATACAATTCATGCCATTGTTCTCAGCATTTTTTCTGGATAAGCCAAGTAGAGTAGAAAGATTATTGCAGACGTTATACATGATACTATTGTTTACATATTTCATTATGGTGTTAACTGAAAGAAAAAAAAAGCAGCAGCAGTATGGCATTGTTGGCCCTGGTTCAGTTTATGATCTTCTGTGTGGCAGGGCACTGTGTGTGCCTGCCACTTTAAGGCTCTGGAGCTGGCAATCTCCAGGTACCTAATGAGGGCAGCCATTTTCAGTTCAGGGCTGCCCATATAAACAAGGCAGTTTGGCTGCTGGAGAATAGGCAACAACATTGCCTGGCCAGAGATCTGCTGAGTTTCATCTGGAGGTAAGGGAGGAGCTGTAGGGGATGGTAGGAGGCTCCTGGTCCTGGGTACAACCTAAAAATACACCCTGCCGGGAGTGGGTGGCCTCGTGGGTCTCCCAGTGGCATGGGAGCCCCCAGGAAATGCTAGGCCAGTGATCACCCCAGTGAAAGGCGGGTCAGGGTGCCGTAACCCCTAACCCTCACCTTCGGGTGGGTCGCGTTCCATTGGAGATAGTTGTGGGGGTGCAAGCCCCGAGGAGGAGAGTGGAGAGTTGGAGGCCAGGTGTGGCTGAGGCCGCCAGAGCCCTGCAGGGGCTCGAGACCCCGAGCTGGAGAGTTGGGACCAGGCATGACTACAGCCACCTGAGCCCCCCACCAAGGAGGGAAGCCCCAAGACCCCAAATAGAGAGGGGCATTACGAGCGTGAAAAGCCCCCATGGTGAGGGGGGCACCGTGAGAAGCCCCCAGGGTGAGGGAAGAACAGGGGCTCAGTCAGAGGGCGAGAGAACTGAGTCCTGACCCCAGTAAGTCCTCCACTGTTGGGAGGCGGAGTTTGGGTCAAATATAACATCTGAACCCCAGTTGTGAGGGGGCAGCATGGGAAGCCCCAGTGTGAGGGGGCAGCATGAGAACAGAGGGGGCCATGGTGAGACACCCCGGTGAGGGAAGAAGGGGCTCAGCCAGAGAGCAAGAGAACTGAGTCCTGACCCCAGTAAGTCCTCCAATGTGGGGAGGCAGAGTTTGGGCCAAATTTATCATCTGAGCCCCAGTTGTGAGGGGGCAGCATGGGAAGCCCCAGTTGTGAGGGGGCAGCGTAAGAACTGGGGGCAGTAATGAGAACCCCCAGTAGAAGCCCCAGCGTGAGGGGCAGAGAGGTGGAGTCCAGTGAGGGAAGAAAGGGGGCTCAGCCAGAGAACAAGAGAGCTGAGTCCTGACCACACTAAGTCCTCCAATGCTGGGAGGCAGAGTTTGGGTCAAATATAATGTCCGTAAAGGAGAACCCAGAGAAGGGGACCCAGGGAAAGGGTAACGGCCTGCAGTGGCCAGGACCAGGAGAGTCAGAAGGGCAAGGAGGCCCACCGAGAGGGACACCCAAGTGACAGGTGAGCCAGTGAGGGGACCACACCCAAAGGGGAACCGGTGGCAGGGAGATATGTGGCCCGGTATGACAGCAGCAGCCTGAAGGAGACCTACAGCAGGATTCTGGGCCCCATCGTGTGGGACTGGCACATATGAGAACATCATGATGTCATCTGCGAGGCTCGGGCTGCCGTGTAGGGGAGGAATGGAGCTGTAGATAGTGCCCCCTGGTGGCGGGGCATAAAATGGGCAGCCTCCTGCTTATTACCAACTAATTAATCAATTAAGATCAAGGCATGGCGGGAAAGAAGGTGGGCGGTTTGCCCAAGAACAGGTGGGCGGGCCGCGCTAAGATTGGCCCCGGTAGGTCCCCTGTTACATTCTGTATAACCCCCCTTCAGTTTCGTTTCTGCCTAGTTAAGTTTTCCCAGTTTTTCATCTCTGCCATTGCATATTTCTATACGTATTTCATAGACGTATATACGTATTGAAAATAGACCCCGAGCTGGAGAGTTGGGACCAGGCACGGCTACAGTCACCTGAGCCCCCCCCCCAAGGAGGGAAGCCCCGAGACCCCAAATAGAGAGGGGCATTACGAGCGTGAAAAGCCCCCAGGGTGAGGGGGGCACCGTGAGAAGCCCCCAGGGTGAGGGAAGAACAGGGGCTCAGTCAGAGGGCGAGAGAGCTGAGTCCTGACCCCAGTAAGTCTGACCTGCCTTTCACTGGGGTGATCACTGGCCTAGCATTTCCTGGGGGCTCCCATTCCACTGGGAGACCCACGAGGCCACCCACTCCCGGCAGGGTGTATTTTTAGGTTGTACCCAGGACCAGGAGCCTCCTACCATCCCCTACAGCTCCTCCCTTACCTCCAGATGAAACTCAGCAGACCTCTGGCCAGGCGATGTTGTTGCCTACCCTCCAGCAGCCAAACTGCCTTGTTTATATGGGCAGCCCTGAACTGAAAATGGCTGCCCTCACACTATACGTATTGAATTTTATTCTATGTATTTGATTTAAGATAGGCTCTTACCCTGTACCCCTTACACTGGTATCTTATATCAGGATGCTGAAAAGTATTTTAAGTATGCAACTTCCATTGATTTCAGCAGGATTTGGACACCTAAGTACTTTTGATGATCTGGGCTTAGTAATTTTTAAGTTAAAAATAAGCATGATGACTAATCTCAGTCAAATTAAGCTTCTCGTCATTCTCCACCTCCCAACTTCCTCACCGCAAAGGGAAGAACTTAGGTGTGGCTTGAGTCTTTAAAAAATATAAGTAAAACTGATAGAACATATGATAAGCTTATACTGCTATTCAGGAAATCCAGATTGAAGAAGAGAGTTTTGTGTTTTGAGAGAAAGTATTACACTTTGTTAATTTTAGTTCCTTCAGGAGTCTTTTGAGCTAGTCCGCAAGAATTGCCTGAGATGTAATTGCATGTAGTTGTAAGCGTCATTCCAGAGACATGCAATTCCATCATTTTCTGAGGTGCATACATATTAAAGGTGGTCCAAGTACTAAAAGGGAACATCCTGTTACCAAGTCAGGACTATATATGTAGCCCTACAAATGAAAACGGAGACTTTAAACTTAAACAGATGTTTTATGGACAGATAATGGGACTAGAGAAGTACATAGATTGTGTACTTTCAGTAGCCTATGTTGCTAAGTATGCATTTTGCAGTAGTTGTACCTTTTCAGGCTTAGAAAATGTTGTATAATTCAGGGCAAATTATCACTAACAAAGACAGGCCATAGCCAGAGATGATAGTTCTATGATTCTGCCACCTGTCTTTATTACGTGCAAGTCCAGAATGAGAGGTGCTTATAAAAAGTATTAATGTAGTGCATCTTCACATGCAGTTAATTGAATAAGTGAGTTTTGTGTTGCACTTCCATGCATGTGTCTATAAGTGTACCCCCATCAGAAGCAAATTGCGCTTGACAAGAGCAGTCCAGTCTAGGGCTGCTCCTGCCCTGCTCTGCCCTCCTGTAACTGCTAGGGGGAGCTCCAGACTCCCCAGATGTCAGCTCTGGAGACTGGAAGGGGTACGGGGGCAAGTTCCAATCTCCGTCAGGCGGGAAGAGCTGTGCCGACTGCAGGGGCTGCTGTCTTTCCAGCCGTGTGGGGATTGAGACGGGTTCCAACATGGCTAAGAGAAATGTGCCAGCTGTAGGATCCCACATGGGGATCGGGTTGGGTCCCACATGGGGATCAGCTGCCTGAGCTAACCAGGAGCAAATTGCTCCTGCTCAGCATCTACACATGCTCTACAGTGCATTAGCTAATGCACCATTTATCTAGTGCCTATATATGCTGGTGCTAGCAAACAACACATTAGATTGATTTAATGCACAGAAAATCTCGTTCACGTGGAGATGGTGACACTTAACTGCACCTTAGATTAGTCTAATGCTTAATAAAGTGTCTTGTGTAGTTGTGCCCACTATGTTAATTATCTGTATAATGTATACACTACCACTGGAAGCAGCACTGTAGCAGAAAGCTTTTTGAAGAGCTGACCAGTAACAAAGAATTGTTGGAAGATGTGAAGGTTATGGGTAAGTTTGGAAAAGCTATCATAATATGATAGAATTCCAGATCCTGAGACAAGGAAGCATGAGGTCAGCAAAACTAGGTTGCTAGATTTCAAAATGGTGGATTTCAGCTGACTCAAGGAGTTGATAGGTATGGTGCCATGGGAAGACAGATTGAAGGATAAATGCACCCAGGAGTGCTTGAAAGTTGTAAAGGGCACAATATTGGGAGCCCAGCAAGAAACTGAATAATATCATGAGACCAATATAGCTGCACAAGGAGCTTCTAGGATGCCTCAAATGCTAAAGGAAAGTATACAGGTAATGTAAAAATGGGCAGGTCACCAGGAAGGAAGCCATAAAATAGCAAAAGCCTGCAGGGACAAAATCAGGAAGGAAAAGATAAAGATATTGATATTGGCTGCACCTGATTAAGAAAGTTAAAAGCAACAAATTTAAATATGCTGGCCAGCAGAGAGAAACCAAGGAAGATGTGGGTCCACTGTTAAATAGTCAGGAGGAACTCCTAACAGAAGATGCAAAGAAAGCAAAGCTACTCAACAGTTACTTTGCCTCGGTCTCCACAAAAAAGTTAAGCTGATGGATAAAATGACATAAGGGACTGTCGGAGAGCTTTTGATGAGTCTGAATGAATTCAAGTCACCAGGTTCTGATTAACTTTTGAATGTACTGGCAGAATCCATTTGGAGGCGGAAGCTTCTGGAGGACAACAGGCTGATTACAAGCAACTAGCATAGATTTACTAAGAACACATTGTGTCAAACAAACAATCTTCTTTGACAAAGTAACTACATGGGTAGATGAAGGGAGCTGTGAATATAGTGTATCTAGACTTCAGCAAGGCCTTTGACAGGGTTCCTCATGACCTTCTCATAAACAAATTGGAAAAATGTGGGCTGGACAAAACTACTATAAGGTGGATAGACGCATGGCTCAGTAGCTGCAAGCAAACAGTAAAGGGATGCTAGAATGACAGGAAGTTTTGAGTGGAGTCCCACAGGGCTCTTTCTGGGCCCAGTGCCATTCAAGCTGTATATTAATGATTTGGATGCTGGAATAGAGAGCTTCTTGAGCAAATTTGTAGATGACAGAATTGGGAAGGAGTGCAAATGCACTGGAAGACAGGATCACAATTTGGAAGGATCTTGGCAGTTTGGAAAGTTGGGTTGGACTGACAAATACACATCACACCTCAGGAAGAATAATAAAAAGCGCAGTGCAAAATGGGTGATACCTGCCTGAATGACAGCACTATGGAGGATATGAGAGTCTTGGCAGACCACAAGCTCAACATGAGTCTGCAGTGTGATACAGCCACACGAAAAGGCTAAACAGTTTTGGGCTGCATCAATTTTGGGCAGCTAAAACAGTTTGGGGCAGCATTAGGAGCAAGACACAGGAAGTCATTGATCCTCTTTCCTCAGCATTGGTTAGGCCTCATCTGGAGTATTGTGTATAGTTTTGGGCTCTACTTTTTCAAAAGGACAGGAGAAGTTAGAGAGGATCCAGAGGCAGACAACATGAATAATAAAGGGCTTGGAAGACAAGAAATATGAGGTGAGGTTAAAAGAAATAAACACCTTTTTTACAAATTGACCATGCCTAAGAGGGTACATCATAGCAGTCTTCAACTATCTGGAGGGCTGCCATAAAGCTAAGGGAAAATGTCTTTTCTCTCTAGCTCCTGGGAGCAGGATGAGGACCAATTGGCTTGAAACTGCAGCAAAATATGTTTAGGTTAGATAACAGAAAAAACTTCTTCACTGTTAGAACAGTGATCTTCTTATGTCCTGTCTGAGATTGTTGATGACAGGTATCTAGCGGAATTCACAGATTAATTACTTTAAATATGGTGATTTAAATTACTGTAAGCATTCTACCTCTTCAGCAGATTTAATGATCATAATGGAGAGATCTAACTAGCCTTTTTTTATAGGGAAAACACCACTGTTTTATGTATTCTAGGTTAATTTTCAGTACCCCATAATGTCTTTCAGGGTTATACAGCATATGATTTCAGCCTTCAGGAAGGTTCTGAGCAGCAGACCAGGTCTTGGGTATCGAAAAGCCAAAATCATGTAAACTACCTAATATTTATCAGTTAAAGACAACTTTTAGACATTATCATTTTGTTCCAATAGTCTTGATATCCCACTATAGACTACTTGAGTCTTCCACTTGTCCAGTTCTACAGCAGATAGGAGGTTGTTTAAGTATTATACAGGATGCTAATAAAAAAAGCTGAGGGGTGGATGCACTGGACAACTGGAAAGGGGGCGGGGAGATCTGGGCTGATGGGGAGCCAATGTAGTGGGCGGAAGCCAGTGCCTATCTGCCATATATATCTAGCTCTAGGATCTGCATTTCCTGTCTGCCTGGATGCTGGACAGCTTTGATCTATTTGATTTCTGCTAATCTCTTCATTGTTAACAACTTGTAAACTTCTTTTAATCAAGCTTGCTTTTCTTCTAAAATTACTCTGTCTGAGATCTATTCCCATTAATGTTTCTTCAGTAAAAGTGAGTTGCTACCTGAGAACCTGTACTGTGTAGCCTTTTTCTTAGGGGACTAAAACCCACAACAAATCAGAGACAGGGTAGGGAGGACAGGGCTAAAAGTAGGCTGGGTGGTCCAATGGTGCAGCAGTCAAAAGCAGGAGGGAGTTAGTTGCAAGGTGGCAAAGGAGAGGCAAAAAGGTAAGTTACTGCAGTGGCCCTTTCCTGGCTTTTTCATTGCAGCAGATGACAGAAGCTGTAGGAAACTGAACCAGTGGCACAAGGGCAGCATAAAACAGGCAAGGGTGGATCTAGAGGAGTTGCACTTTCTGGGTAGGGGTACTGC
Organism: Crocodylus siamensis; assembly: GCF_052110815.1. NCBI lineage: Eukaryota > Metazoa > Chordata > Crocodylia > Crocodylidae > Crocodylus > Crocodylus siamensis. The sequence continues at coordinate 186,617,574 of NC_143399.1, forward strand.
TGAGGTGGGTGAGTGGGGACTGGAGTAATCCTCTCACACCTTTAATTGTTTCTGTATTTTGAGAATGGAGGGCAATGGAGGCCGTATGGCCATGGGTGGAGGGGGCAGCAGTGGTGGGGGGGAGGGAAGACAGCTAGAGCCCTATGGTCAGGGGCTGTGAAGCGTGGAGAGAACTCTTTGGGAGGGGTTCTGGAAGGAAAGGGACTCCTGAGGGTCACAAACAGCTGAACTTAACACCTGTTCTTGCTGAATTTCACTTGGTTGATTATGGACCATATCTCCTGTTTATCCAGGTCATTCTAGATACCTCTACCCTCCAAAGTATATGTAGCTCAATCCAACTTGATGTCATCTGCAGATCTGTTAAGCATGCACTCAGTCCTATGGGCCACATCATTAATAAAGATACTGAGCAATAACAGACCTAGGACAGACATCTGGAAAACCTCACTTGATACCACCTCTCAACTGATCATTGAGCCATTTATGACTACTTATTGAGCATGATGATCCAAACAGTTATGTCTCCATCTTTCGTCTTTATTTCCTTAGCTTGTTAATGAAAATGCCACGAGACACCATGTCAAAAGCCTTGCTAAAATCAAGGTATATCAAGGTATATCACATATCCACTGCTCTTCTCTGATCTATAAAGCCTGATTTCCTTATCATTCACCTTCTTAATGAATTTGCATTGGCTGTTCCTGATTATCATGTTCTCCTCTAGCTGCTTCACAACAGACTCGTGGAAGTCTTGTTCCATAATCTTTTCAGGTATCAAGGTTAAGTTCACTGTTCTGTCATTTCCCAGATCCTCCTCATTCCCAGTCCCAAAGACAGGCAACTTGAGCATTTTTACATGTGTTGCCAAAAGGGTGCTGTGTCAACCCAGGCCAGGCTGCCTGCTAGGGTTCCTGACAGGATGGGAGTGGGTGGTACCAGACCCCAGGGTCGGATCTTGGAGTGGGGGAGCAGCCAAGGCATTGCAGGGCCCTCTCAGGGCACGTGGGCCTTCTCAAGCCATGTAACAAGCTCTATGCCACTCATCTGGCCTGCAGAGACAAAAGCTTGAGCATCACTGGTCTAGGCTGTTTGATTCCTCCCCTATCTTTGTTGCATGGGCGACTGGTGCCGCCTTAGTCAAGTGGGGCACATGCTCCCCCTGCCCCCGTGACCAGTCCTGCCAAACGAGGGATGAGGGGAGTCCCCCCATCGGTGATCCCACAATGGCCAGTTGCTCTGTTTGCTGCAGCTGCTTCTGGGAGTGCTTGCAGGGTGGGCACTGGTGCTCCCACCTGCTCCCCCTGCCCACCACCTAAGTAGCAGGTGCGGCCGGTGAGGGGGTGCACTGGCACTCACAGGGGGTGCATGTGCACCCCCATGCGCCCCCTACACATTGCCACTACTTTGTTGCCAGTTGTGCTTGTCATCTGGTAGCTGCCCCTATTTGTAAAGACTGAAATTTAAAAAAGGCATTAAATACTTTAGCCTTCTCTGCATCATTGGTAGCTAGATCATCTTCTGCATTCTGTAAGGAAACTATGGCTTCTTGGGTCTTTATTTTACTTCAGACATACTCGTAGAATCCTTTTTTTATTGCCTTTTTATGTCCCTTGCCAGTTGCATATCAAATAGTGCCTTGGCCTTCCTAACTTCTTCCCGAAATATCTGTGTGACATTCTTTTAAGCTTCCCTAGTTCTGTAACCAAATTTCGACTTTTTGTAGGATTCCTTTCTGAGTTTCAACTTACTGAAGAGACTTGTGTCTAGACACGTTAGCAATTTATAAAGGAAGTGAGGGCCATTTTGGAGACACAGTGGAGTGTCTTTGGGTCTCATGTGGAAGGGTAGAGGGAGCAGTTCTGTTTATGGACAGGCTATGGGATAACAGCTGTAGTCTCACCCAAGTCCCAGGTGCCTACCCCACCCTGGACCTGGCAGTTAGCCCCCATCAGATTCAGTTATATTAGTTTTTGCTTGGTTCAAACTGAATAATACATCCCTAGCATATTAAGCAAGCTCCTAGTTTCTTTTAATGGGATAAAAATATGTTGTGCTGACACCAAGGGACACCATGTCACCTGCACCCCTTTTTTCAAAATCCTAGATCTGTCCATGACTCCAGAGCATAAACCATCTGAGAGATTACATAGATTATTCCACATTCTATTGTTGGGACTCTAGCATATTCCTACAAGACGCTGAGTATTTACCCCTATCAGATACAGGATGCTAGCCTAGATGAACTACTCATCTGATTTGGAATGGCAAGTCTTAAACTCTTATACACATACTAGAGAATTGCCTGTCAAGAATGATGAGAGGGGGGGCAGGGGGAGGGGGGAACAGAGAGTTGCCACCCACTATGCTGCACTGCCTCCACCTCCCAGGAGCGGCAGGGGGGAGGGGGGGAAGCTTGCACGCAGTGGTTGCTGCCACCACTCTCCCCACTCACATCCGGTCCTGTACCACCCTCCCCCCACTCCACGTCCAGCCCTGCACGTCCATCATTTTTGGCGGGCATTCTTGACTCCATGCCCTGCCAGGAGTCATGCCACCCCAAGAACATTATGGACAGACACACAGGCAGATGAACTAAGCCCTTTATATACAGAATTTAAGTAAAGCATAGTGCCATAACCACATTAAAAATATTTATTTATTTATTTGATTTATATGCCATTCTCCACAAAAAGGCTCAGGGCAGCTTACAATAAAAACAAAATACACTTTAAAAGCAGATAAAACATTAAAATAAAAGTTTGTAATAGAATACACTCCCCAAACAACACTTCAACCCCATCTACTAAAAGCCTAGTCAAATAAAAAGGTCCTATATCACTTCCAGAAGACATTTACATATACCTAACAATAGCAATTGTTAGAATCCATAATTTAGAGAGGATAATAAGAAACAAGGACAGTATACTTTTTAAAATATTGAAGAGTCAGTATCAGCTTTAGCTATACACCGAGGAATTCTATGACTACTTTCTGTGTACGCCTGCACTACTTCCTGGATGTGTCTAGGAAAGAATGCTCCAAGCATGCTTCACACAGCTGCTCCTGCCAAACCCGAGCACTCAGCTTCAAGGTACCTGATGTAGGCAGTCCTCAATCTCTGACATGCTTGAGAGTGATTGTGGGAGATGCTTTAGGAGTGGTTTCACCTCTTCATTTTTGGGGTTGGTGTGTGTGAGCAGGAGGAGCATCCATCTCCAGACACACCAAGGCTTTGATGCAGACATACCCTTCATTCCCAGCTAAGAGGTCAAAGAAGGAAAAATCTGCTATTTCTACCTGCCTTAATAGCAGAGATCATAGCTAAAATCTGATAGATGTACAGACCCAACGAATTTGACTGTATACCTGTAAATATATCCAGAAACAAGATATGTATTTGAAGGGAGATTGTAATGCTTTAATCCAGTTCTAATTTTTACCACTGCTTGAAAAGTCTTACACTAATGGAATGAAGCCTGATGTAATCCTTTGGCTTTAGAAACTAAATGCTGTTCCATCAAAACACAAGTCAAAACGGTGCCGTTTTGCACAGCCCAGGTTTCCCCTCACTGCCCAGTCCTCCCAAGTGTTCCCCATCAGGATGAGAGCAGGCTCAAGGAGAGAGCACGCACCCAGTGCCACTGCTACTGCCCCTGGCTGAACTCAGCTACCTGTGCAGCCCTTCTGGAGTGGGGCAGAAATGGCTCTGGAGCTTCCCTTGCCTCTGGGTGAGACAAGGACATCAGGGACAGGCAGTGTCAGAAAGAGGAGGGGGGAGAATAGGAAGACAGGGGACCTGCCACAAAACATGGAGTGGGGGGAATGAATTCTTACTTGCTTCAGAGACTTAATGTCCCCAGCCACTCTTCCTGTAGATCTGAAAAGGAGGGTACAACCATGCCACTGCACCCCCTCTGGATCTGGTCCTGGTAGTATAAAGTGAGTTGATCGCCATGGTCAAATTCATATAAGATAAGTTTTCATCCTCATATCACTTAGTTTTCTGTCTTGTCAGTCTCAGAATTGAGGCATCTTCAGAAGCCTCCAGGTTCAACGTCAGTGTTGTTATACCTGATTTGTAATTAATATAAATTCTTTTGCTTTCATGAATAAAGCTACTATTGTAGCTTCTTACCAGCAATAGTTTAGTTAAAGACAGCAGGCTGTTGACTAATCTGGAGTCAGTCTTTCAAGGGGAACAACTGATATTTAAATATTTAAAAAGAAATGGCCACCATCAAAATATAGTTGGGGAAAGTATGGGTGTGATGATGAAATGACCTTGTAGCCTATTAGGTTACAGTTCTGCAGCAGGGCAAAATTCACAGAACAGTTTCTGTACTTGTAGTATCAAATCTAGTTTCAGTCTTAAAGCTGATTTAAAGTTGTCAGATAAAGAAATGATGCTATATCATGATGTTTAAATCAGTGCTCTTTGCAGGCATGATATGTAAATCCTTCAGCCTATAACCTGTCAAATGAAATCATCTTTTGAGGGTATACATCTAACAAGCCAGATATGCTCCATAATGTCAGCACTAGTGGCTATGTATAAGTGATGGCATAGTAATTACATTTATTTCAGTTGTGTAACACGAGGTTTGTGCTTCAGTGCCAATTCAATAGGCAAACTTAATAGGAACTCTCATAAAAAGTTTTATTAGATGTCTAGTGATCTATAGGCAGGCTACAGGTAATTGCACAATATTATGTCATATATCTATTGTAAATAGTTTCTAAATAATTATTAATGATCTTCTGGTGCTGCTAATTGGAAAAAATAGAGTAAGTGTGTTTATCTTCCAGTACTGTAGCTTCTAAAGACACATTCTAAAGCATTAGATACTAAGAGCAAACTACCTGAATTTATTCTAAGTAGCACACTCTGTACTTACTGTACAAAAGCACCATATTTGGATATGCTGCAGCAATCCTTTCCCTATTTTTCCTGTCTGGACATAATTACATTGGTGTAGGCTGTTTGCCTTTTTTTAAAATTACAGTTTCTTTTCCATGTAAAATCTGTGATCAGAGAGGTTCTGTGCCAGCTGAAATCATGAGGAATCCATATGATTGCAAGTATATGCAACTGAACTATATTTTTCCCAAACACTAGAAGATTGAAAATAAATGTGTTTAAGAAACAAAGGGAACTTTTATAATAAAAAAGAAAGAAAGGTGGTGCTTTGAAATGTTAATTCTTCCTTTTGTGCAATATTATATTTCAGCTGGAAAAGAAACAAAGGAAATCCTGGGGCCTGAAGCTCAAACAGATGAAGTTGGATGTACAGGTACTCATTTTATTAAATTCTATTACTTGTTCCTTACTCATAAAATGTCAGAATGAGATAGATCTATATACTTCTGAAATCTTTGAATCTTCTCTTTTTTAAACTGCCTTATTACTGTCCCAGACTGAAAGCCTTAAATTGCAAACAGTTTTCTGGCTGAAGAAGAATAGACTTAGGCTTCTTTTAGATCTCTTCAGTCTCAAGGTATTGCTGACAAATGACACAAAGCAGTCCCTTCCCACAAGGGACTGACTGCAGTGCCTCTGCAGCAGCTTATCTACAGATGGCTTTAGGAACAAGAGATCAAAATAAGGAATCTATTGCTAGTCTTGTGTGTGGTAGTAGATAATATCACTATGGGTCAGTAGAATGTATCATTAAAATGAACTGAGGTTAATACCTCATTAAAAGCTCCTCTGTTTATAGTAATACTACACAGCAGATAAAGTAAAAAGTATATTGTCCACTGCAGTACTAGATCATAATATATAGAGCTCCTTTTATTAGAAATAGTCTTATACATTACTAAAATATATGCCTAGTACTTAGCTGATACAGTGATCTATCGTATAAAAAATTGTAGGTGGATTATTCAGAAATATATGTTCACATATTTCCAACTAAAAATTTAGTAACCCAAAGAGGAGAAAGAACTACATTATACAGTACCTACACTATATATAGTGAATACTGCCCTGTGTCATAAGTGGTACCTAGCAGTTGGATTGTGTAGAGCAGTATAACCAGTATGAGACTTCACACTGTGAGACAAATGGTAGACCTTTACATCCATATTAAAAATATACTTTGCATTAATAACTGAGGAAGAGGTTTATTATAGTAATTTAGGATGCTTGCACTCAAAGCTTTCATAGAATGCATTTTATGGCAATAAGTGTAAACTCTATGAATAATGTATTCAAGCAAATACTTGCTAGCAAATATTTGTCATGCTACAGATTATGTAAAATATTTTACTATGTATTGGTTAACATTGAAATGCAGTTTTAATGAAAAACAAACGAAGTTTGTCATTGATTTTGTGAAGTTTAAAACTAGAAGATTAAGTAAGGTATTAATTCACAGAGCTAAAGCAAGCTGCTCAACACCCATATCCAAAACTTGAAGATCAAGCTGCTCAAATTCTTAGGCTTACTGCATTTCAGCCAGCAAACTTGCTACTCAGTAAAAACCCAAATGTGTCCTTTGAGCTTGCAGTAATGAGCAAGCCTTAAATAGTACTAAAATTATGTCTTAAAGGCAACATATAAAGCCTTGTTGGCACAGGAGCCAAAGGAGCTGCAAAAATGTAAGGTACCTTTCAAGACAGGAATGCTGGTCATGATTAAGATTTCATTATCCAGGTTCTTAGAAGAGCTATGCGGAACAAGTGAGCCTAAAGTGAGGAAAACTAGGCCTTAAAGAAATACTGTCCTAAATTATTTGTGTAAACTGAAGATGGAAAAATAATCCAGGAAAGGCATAAAGAGAAAACACAAGTTGTCATTGAGGCTTGGTAATCTTGCTGATTCTTAATAAAGATTATCAAATGTTTCCTTTCTTTTCCTTTCCATTCTTTTTGTAAAGCAAGTCCAAGTGATACCTGAGCCAGCTGAATGACTTGAGTATTCCTTTCAATAGATAGGTTTGAGCGATTTCCTTTAAGTGTGTTTACTTAGAAATCCAGGTTGTAGCCATATTGGTCTAGAGGAAAAGGCAATCAGGACTTATTGTAGAGATGATATATTCATAGATTTCATAGACATTAGGGCTGGAAGAGACCTCAGAAGATCATCGAGTCCAGCCCCCCACCCCAGGGCCAGGAAGTCAGCTGGGTCACAGGATTCCAGCAAGATAAACATCCAGTTTTCTCTTGAAGGCACACAGAGTAGGTGCTTGAACCACCTCTGATGGCAGGCTATTCCAGACCTTGGGAACTTGGACTAGCCTGCCAATTTTATTATCTAATATTTTATTAGACCAACTAGATTTTTGCAAAAAAATTCTTTAATTGCAAGCTTTCGGGCACAAACACCCTTCATCAGGTATCAGAGAAAATATTGTAAAAGTTCTTTTGGGTAGAAATGAAAGTTCATATTTCATAGGAGAGTTGAAGGTGTGATAAAATTTCCTCTTTGGAAAAGTTCATTTTATATGCAGATAAGGCTCAGAGAAAAGTTGGAATAGTCTGTTTACCTCAAAGTTGTTTGGTAGTAAGCAGGATGTATTCATATTTCCTTCTGGTTATGGTGTTTCATGTTTCTCAGAGGAGTAAATAGACGGAACGCTCTTCTGGACAGGCATTTCTTATCTGGTAAGGTGTCTCTGAGCTCTGTTGTAAGGCTCTGTGATGATACAAATTACCTTGAACAAAGGTAGGAGCAGTATCTCAGGTTTCAGGTGGTCAAAGTTGCTTCCTCCTTGTAAAATTATGAAGATTTAATTTCAAAATCTTCATAATTTTAAATTTTGAAACTCCCCCTCCCCCAGATACCTGGATAGGCATCTGCTGGGTGTCGTCTGACCCCAGCACTCTTTCCTGCCTAGGCAGGGGGTCAGACTCAATGATCTGTTGAGGTCCCTTCCGACCCTAGCATCTATGAATCTATGAATACCTCCATGCAGCTGGGCTGGGTCCAAGCCACATACCCTCCCCCTGTGCAGCTGCATCGGGGCCAGGCTGCCTGCTCACCCATCCCACTCTACACAGCTGGACCAGGGCCTGTCACTCCCACTCCTAATGCTGGATCAGTCCCACCAGCTGGATCCAGCCTGTGGACAGACCACACATCACACATCTAGCTCACAGGGCAAAAAGGTTGAGCGCCCCTCGTTTAAATGGACACACTTTAATTTGTTTGTAAAATAGGTATAAAAACCTTCTTATTCACAGGGCTTAACCTAAGTTTTAATTCATTAATATTTGGGAAGTGCTTTGAAATCTGTGAATAGAACAGATCTCAAATAATTTGGGTAATATAGTAAGTTATTTGTCATATATTTTTTAATTTAAAATATTTTCATGCAGTGTTTTGTAATGGACTCTCACCATTTTGTACTTTAGTAAAAGAAGATGAATGTGATTCTGATGCAGAAAATGAGCAAAACCATGACCCAAATGTTGAAGAATTCCTTCAACAGGAAGATACAGCTGTTATTTACCCTGAAGCACCTGAAGAGGACCAGAGACAAGGCACGCCAGAAGCTAGTGGTCAGGATGAAAATGGTAATTATTTTACTGATCTGGGTTTTTAATAAATGAGTTAGATGGAAGTTCTCTTGTACTTTAGACAAATGAGGAAGCATATATGTATTGAAGATTGTGTATCTGTTGAAATGAATGGAGGCTCAAACTACTGATCGTTTTGAGATGAGGATATAACAATGCAAAAATGATTATTTGTTCTTGAGTAACTGTCCACAAACACATTATCACTAGCAGGTATTAAAAACACACTATCACTATCACCCAGATATTTTTTTGCCTTAATAGTATAGAGTATGCTAGCACCTTTCCTTGTCATGCTCTGTTGTAGAAGGGAAAAGAGATGTGCAGGGTTTTAGCTCCTCATTTCCTTTCAGTTCCCTGGATAGGGATAGAGCAATTCCCTTGAGTTCCAACCAGCCTTCAGGCCTCAGAAAACACTGCAAAGATTTTTGGGGTTTGCAGGGTGAAGAGAGGTTCTACTAAGAATATTTAAGAGCCTGTTTTCCCTTCAGGGGCAGCCTGCAATTCTTGGGCTTTGGCTTGTTGCCTGTTGGCATCTCCCACCCCTCCCTTCCCCACTTAAAACAATGGCATGAAGTAATACCACTCTGTGGCTACAACTCCAGAACTTGGCTGGCCCTTGTTGTTTCCATGTACCTGAGTTGAACTCATTCAGAGTCCTTTTGGTAAAGGTAGGGTTGCATCTTATTTTTCCTCAGAAGTCTGACTCAGACCTGTTTCATCACTAAAGTCATATCCATGCCTATCTTGTGATGGCCAGATTCCAGTATTAGATGATTACACAAAGTGCCTGTTTCTTAGGTTGAGAGCTGTGTTCCTGATTGCTATTCACTCTGTTAGTCATTTAAGTCAAGAACAAGGAAGGACAGAGAGAATAACTTTCAGGGAGCACATTCAAGATACCTTCAAGTTCAAAAAAAGGTGAAGCTCTTTATTAATGTCCCAGGGCATTTATACACATACTCCGAGAGGTGGGGAGGGGGTGCTTTAATTAAAGCGGCTCTTGGCAGGGGCACTTTAACTAAAGCTCGTCAAATGAGGTTTAGTTAAAGCGCCCCCACCACCATTTTTCAGTCCAAGGACACTGATGCACCTGATGCTGGAGTCTGCTGGAACACGGTAATTGCCACACTGCAGCAGACTTGATTTCTAACGCACTGTAATTTCAATTTGTCAGAGCAGCCTTGATGCACATATAGGCAACTCTACTACTCAGAGCAGTACTGAAGCCTTGCACAGTCTTTTCCACATCATCCAGATTATGATAGGCAACTCTTCCACAATGTTCTGTATCAGCAGACAGGAAAGCGCAAGATTTCTCAACCTATATAGAGGGGGCAGTCAGACACAGCAACACATGCCCGGACAGAGTTTTCTCCTTATGTCATGAGTGGATCATCAAGGACTAAGTGCTCAGGGTCATATTTGCAGAAGGGGGTGCCTCTGATCCTAGACATCTTTAAAAAAAAATCAATGGGAAATGCCCATCCTTTTGCTCTAGGGGAGGTCTCAGCCCAGGTTCCTTCTCAGACACATTTATGATGGAGTAGTTGAGGAGCCTCCTATATGCATTTCTCTCCTACACCTCAAATTCCACAAGTTCGGAAAAAGAAAAGTCAAGGACCTCATTTATATCTTTATTGCGAGCACAACATAAACTCAAGGACATTTCAAAGCACCTGCCTAACTGAAGAATCTAACTTTAGGTTTCTATTTTTGAAAATGTTGTCCTGTATAGCTATATAAAAGTTCACAATTAATTTTTTGCAAATGTAATTACAAGCTCAAATAAAGGGTTGTTATTACCTGACAATTTTGTTTTGAAGTGATAAAGTTATATTACTATGAGTAAAGCCCTTTTGTTAATCAGAGTATTATTTTAGTTCCTGCTGTTGCAAGCATGTGTGCGCGTACTTATATTTAAGCATAAACAGCCCCATTGAAGTCAATGAGATGATTTATGTGAGTAAAGCCCTAATTAAGTATTTACAGGATCAGAGCCTTATTTTTTAATATTTTGACCTCTGTCTAGCAGTTTTGTAAGATTCATATGAGTCACTGGCCAATAATGGCATTGAAATGCAGTTGAAATCATCATAAATTTAAATCTAAAGTTGTGACTGCAGCAACTTTCAAATTAATCCTACAAAGGCTCTACCTGAGTTAATTCAGTGCTTTTTAGTAAAATTATTTTAATCACTGTTTGAATCTGTTATTTACATTTTCCACCCCAGTCAGATGGTAATGAGGTATTCTGGGAATCTTAATAGGGAACATGGATATTCTGTGTTAATATACAGTGTGTGTACACACTTGCAAGTGGCCACACACATACACATAAACAAGTCTAGAATATACTACTGTACACACGCAGAGTATGTTTGTGTGTGTGCCTGTACAGATATTAAAAAAAATTGAGGGGAAAAAGCACAGCAAGATAATGACACTAGTCAGTGTTACTAAACTAAAAGCCCTGTGAGCCATCTGAAAAAGATGTACTCAAACTTGGGTATCAAGTAGCACGTTGCATGATTAGGGCCCTCTCTATATATTACAGGTATTGTGCAGTTAACTGGTTAACTGTCCAATTACCTTAAGACTAGCTACCTGTGCAAAGTAGCTGTCACACAATAAAAACTCCAACCAGTTATAAAGTTAGACATTGAAAATGTATAGTAACTTTATAGCTGGTTGCTGTCAAGTTTTAATTTGCACATATAACCAGGTCTCCCCTGTGGCTGAGAACCCCATCAGCTCTCAGGACTCAGTCACAGAGGTGCACCAAGCCCAGCATGAAACCCCTGGGTCTGGGAGATCACAGCAGCTACAGTCCCCAAGGCTTGGGGGTGTGTGAAACTCCTGACCTCGAGGATCACAGCTGCCATGATCCCCAAGGCTTGGGGATCTGATCCCCCCCAAGACCTGGGGGTTTCACACACTCCCAGGGCTGATCATGGCTGCTGTGGTGCCCCAGGCCTAGGGATTTCATGCACCCCTGAGCCGGGGAGATCACAGCTGCTGCAGTCCCCAAGCCGGAGGGGTGCATGGGTCACCCCTGTGGCTAACACACCCCTGCACCTCAACAAAGGGAGCTCCTAGCCACAGGAGCCTGTTTCTTTCCGGTGAAAAGGAAGCTCCCCATGCACCAGCAGTAAGGCGCAATGGGATCTAATGTGTGATCCCACAATCACGTCTCCTGCCATGCACATGTGGCATGGCAGGAAGCACACTTGTGTGCATTGTGCATTAGATCCCATCGCACTTCTACCTACAGGTGTAGAGGGGCCCTAATTTTGAGGTTCTCAGAAGTGCTCAGTGTTGGTTTAACTCTTCCATTTCATCACTGACTTAAATGGCAGCAGAATTTGGCCGAAAATGAAAGCTCTTGAAAATTCATCTCTAAATTTTAATATGAATAAGTGCAATGTGTTATGAGATGCACTGAGTTATATTCACATTGGAATGATGGACCTTCTTTTGCTTAAAGTGAATTATAAAAATGAGAGGATATAATAGATATTATAAAAACAAAGTTACAGTATGTCCACACTTATGCAGCTGTGTTTAGCTTTAGACATCTACTTAAATCTAGCCTGAGCAGAGACTGAAAAAACCCACAGAATAACACAAAATCAGTGGAGATTAACTTATTTCCATGAGCATTACATACCCTGAAAATGTGAAGGGGAAGGAAGGACTTTTTTGAAAAAGAAAAAATGTAAATAATATAGTGAAAACTGAACTGATTCTCCTCTTTCGCTTGTCCCACTGTCCAAGAACAATAAAGCCATGTTTTAAAGATGAAGGGCAGTAAATTCTAAACAAACAAAAGGAAATGCTACTTTATGGAGCATATATAATCAACATGTGATATTAAGTGTCAGAGGAGGTCATCAAGATAAATAATTTAGAAGTGCTTTCAAAGATAGCAGCTAATCTTACAAGTATTAATATTTGTCGTTATTTAAGTTAAAATAATGATCCATGGGAATTTACACCTTATGCTTCAGAGCATAGGATGATAATCTACGAAGCTCAGGAAGACATTCTGTCCCACTCCCCTATAATAGCTCTGCACAGTTGGATAACTGAATTATGGCAAAAATTGCCTTCCATATTCTCTGAAGCTTGAAGAGCTGGAACAGCCAGAGGCAAGGTTCCTTGCTTTATAGACCAATAGTCTGATCCAAGATTGGCAAATCCCGCATTTTATTTATCTGAAAATAAATTGAGAGGTTTTTCATAGATTTCATAGACATTAGGGCTGGAAGGGACCTCGGGAGATCATCCCCAAAGGGCAGGAAGTCAGCTGGGGTCATAGGATCCCAGCAAGATAAGCATCCAATTTACTCTTGAAGGTGTTCAATGTAGGTGCTTGAACCACCTCCGCTGGCAGACTGTTCCAGACCTTGGGGGCTCGGACAATAAAGAAATTCTTCCTTATGTCCAGCCTGAAACGGTCTTGCAGGAGTTTGTGACCGTTCAACCTCGTCATCCCTTGGGGCGCTCTGGTAAACAAACGTTCCCCCAGATCCTGGTGGTCACCCCTGATAAACTTATAGGTGGCCATCAGATCACCCCTGAGTCTGCGCTTTTCCAGGCTAAAGAGTCCCATGTCTCTCAGCCTGTCATCATAAGATCTGTTTTCCTGACCTCTGATCATGCGCGTGGCTCTCCTCTGGACTCTCTCAAGTTTCTCCACATCCTTTTTGAATTGTGGAGCCCAAAACTGGACACAGTACTCCAGTACCTCACCAAGGCCAAGTACAAGGGGAGAATGACGTCCCGGGATTTGCTCGAGAAGCATCTATGGATGCAAACGAGCGTTTTGGTCGCTTTACTAGCCGCAGCATCGCATTGCAGGCTCATGTTCATCTTGTGGTCAATGATGACCCCCAAGTGTCTTTCTTCTGTAGTGCTATCCAATGTAGCACTGCCGAGCCTATAAGGATGCTGCAGGTTTTTCCTCCCAAGGTGGAGAACCTTGCATTTTTCGGTGTTAAACACCATCAAGTTCTCGTCCGCCCATTTGCTGAGCTTGTCCAGGTCAGCCTGGATCACCCGCCTATCTTCTGGCGTGGATGCTTTGCCCCAAAGTTTGGTGTCATCGGCGAACTTAGCCAGTCCACTCTTGACTCCAATGTCCACATCATTAATGAAGATGTTGAACAGGATGGGTCCCAGGACAGAGCCTTGAGGGACCCCACTGGTCACAGGGCTCCACGATGAGCGACTGCCATCGATTACAACCCTCTGGGTCCGACCACAGAGCCAGTTTCCCAGCCAGCGGATTGTGGTGGAGCCAAGGCCACAACTGGCCAGTTTGGCCAAGAGGTGATCGTGGGATACCAGATCAAAGGCTTTTTTGAAGTCAAGATATATGACATCAATCTCTTCTCCCCTGTCCAGGTGATAGGTCACCTGGTCATAGAAGGAAATGAGATTGGTCAAACAAGACCTACCCGCAACAAACCCGTGCTGGCTATCCCTTAGGATGTTAGCCTGGGCCAGTCCCTCAAGGATGGCCTCCTTAATAAACTTTTCTAAGATCTTCCCCAGGATAGAAGTCAGGCTAATGGGCCTGTAGTTAGCCGGATCCACTCTCCTCCCTTTCTTGAAGATCGGCAACACATTGGCCTTCTTCCAGTCTTCAGGCACTACACCAGAGCGCCAGGAGTTTTCAAAGATCCGTGCCAGGAGCTGGGCTATGACGCTCGCCAGCTCCTTGAGTACCCTGGGGTGCAGATTGTCAGGGCCAGCTGACTTGAAGGTATCCAGCTTCTCAAGGTGTTCCTTCACGAGGTCAGCATTTATGGAGGGTAGGGGATCCCCATCACCCGGATCTCCCTGTCCCATAGCAGGCATGGGCGCCCCATGGGACTGATGAAAGACTGACAGCAAAGTACCTATTTAATAGGTTGGCTTTTGCCTGGGCGTCAGTTGTCAGTTGCCCCATCTGGTTTAGCAGGGGTCCAACATTGCCCTTGCTTTTCCTCTGGCTCCCCACATATCTGAAAAAGGACTTTTTGTTGTCCTTGATGCTTGAAGTTAGTTGGAGTTCAGTTGCAGCCTTGGCTTTCCTGGTTTGCTCCCTGCAGGACCGGACCAGTGCAGAATAATCCTCCTTGGAGGTGAATCCCGTCCTCCATCCTTTGTAGGCTTTCCTTTTTAGCCACAGGAGGTCCGCTAGGTCCCTAGAGAGCCAGGGGGGCTGCTGTGCCTTCTTGCTGCCTTTCCTCCGTGTTGGAATAGATTTAGCTCGTGCATTGAGGATCGCTTCCTTGAGAAGCAACCACTCTTCTTGAACTCCCATCTCCCTGGGGTCATGGTCCCTGAAGGCCTGACCGACAAGCCTCTTGAGCTTGTCAGAGTCAGCTTTTCTGAAGTCAAGGACTTCTGTGTCGCTGACTGACTTGCCAGCTTTATGGCGGATGGTGAATTGTGAACGATGTAATTTTTTTAATTCAAAAATATATAAGATTACTAGCCATTATGGTCACAATGTTACAAATGAATTCCTGGGTATATAAAATAGATACGTACAGATAAATTTACAGAGTTATTGAATATATATACTTATTTGCAAAACAGTAGGCATGAGGTCTTCTTACGTACAGTCTTAAAGAGACTAAAGGCCACATCCAAATTTACCTTGTAGAAGTTTCCAACTTAAGAATTTGAACATCTGAAAAATAGGCAGCTTGTCCCAAGAGAGCAATACAAATAATAAGTTGGTTAGACTCCATATAGTTAATGGAGAGAGTTACAAGTCTTCACAGGGGAATCTCTAGACCAGGGGTTTTCCATACTTTTTGAATGTAAGGCTGGATCATGAACTTTTTATCACCCAGTGAGCCGGCGAGCCATATTCAAAGACCTCACAGGAAGTAGTATCACATCACCCCCCAAAACAAAAGTACAGTGTTTATTTCCGTTTCCCATTGCAGCACCTCAGGCCTCAGAAAACAGCTCGGGGGGCCGAATGGCGGCCACGGGCCACATTTTGGACAAGCCTGCTCTAGACCATCCACTATAAAAATTTCTATGATAGCACAGAAGCCAAGAAAATAGATATCTATACTCCTGCTCATGCCACAAATGCTCAAAAATTGTGGCCGTGAAACAGGTGGTATCCGTCTGTGCTGCTGTTTAGTGGTAGATGTGGCAGGGCAGTAGTGTTGCCTGCCACTTTGAGGCCAGGTAGCCACTGAAACTGTTGGCCGGTATAGGCCAAAGCTAAATGGGTGGTCCACAGACCCAGAGAGTTGGCAGATATAAGTCCAGGCACTGAGAGAAGCTGGCAGTACAATCTCGAGCTTGCTGAGAGAACACCACCTTAGCAGGAAAATTGCAACTCTGGAGCACCACCATAGAAAAGGGGTCCAGAGCCTAATGAGAGGCTGAAAGTGAGGGACCAGTAAAGGTCTAGGAATCCCAGATGGGGGCTTAAGTGAAAGAACATACCAATGAAGATGCCATCTGTGAGGCATGGGGCATGGTATAGGGAAGGAACAGAGCCATGCAATTAGCCCTTAAGGCAGAGACTGTGCACCTGGTGATGATTTTCATACATTCATAGAAGCTGGGGTCAGAAGGGACCTCAGCATATCATTGAGTCAAACCCTCTGCCTAGGCAGGAAAGAGTGCTAGGATCGGATGACCCCAGCCAGATGCCTATCCAGCCTTCTCTTAAAGACCCCTCAGGTAGAGAGAGCACCACCTCGCTTGGAAACCAATTCCAAATTTTGACCAATCTTACCGCGAAGTTTTTCCTGTTATCTAGCTTAAATCTGCTGTCTGTCAGTTTGTGACCATTGTTCCTTGTTACCCCAAAAGACACCCTGGTGAACAGAGCATCTCCAATCCCTTGCTGCGTCCCCCTAATTAATTTGTAGGCAGCCACAAGATCACCTCTCAGCCTTCTCTTGTGGAAGCTGAAGAGGTCCAGTTACCTCAGTCTCTCCTCATAGGGCTTATCCTATAAGCCCCTGACCATACAAGTGGCCCTCCTCTGGACCCTCTTGAGTCTTCAGCATCCTTCTTGAATTGTAGCACCCAAAACTGGATGCACTACTCCAACTGCGGTCTGACCAATGTTGCACAGAGGGGAAGTATCGCCTCCTTGGTTCTGTTTGTCATGCATCTGCTGATGCATGATAAAGGGCGGTTAGCTTTGCTGATGATTTTGTCGACGACTCATGTTCATCTTGGAATCCACTATGACTCTGAAATCCTTTTTCATTTCTGTGCTGCTGAGAGGGTCACTTCCCAGCCAGTAGGTATGCTGGATATTTTTGCACCCTAGGTGCAGCACTCTGCACTTGTTCTTCTTGTACTGCATCCTATTGTGTACTGCCCATTTTTCTAACCTGTCCAGGTCTGCCTGCAAGAGTTCCCTACCCTCCAGAGTGTGCACTTCACCCTACAATTTAGTATCATCTGCAAACTTGAACAGAGTACACTTCACACCCATGTCCAAGTCACTGATGAAGATATTAAAGAGTACAGGTCCAAGGACCAAACCCTGCAGGACCCACTACCCACATCCATCCAGGTCGAGACTGAGCCATCTGCTACAACTCTGTGGGTGTGACCACTGAGCCAATTTGCCACCCACTGGACCATGTTAACATCTATATCACAGCCTCTTTATTTATGACAATGGGATGAGATACAGTATCGAAAGTCTTGCTAAAGTCCAAGAAAATGACATCCACCTCTATTTCTGCATCTAAGCATTTTGTGACCCTGTCATAAAACAAAACCAGATTGGTCAGGCATGATCCACCTGCTACAAATCCATGCTGGTTTCCCTGCTGCATTATTTTTCCCACTGGACTTCCATAAATATGATCCTTCATAATCTTGTCAAAGACTTTTCCAGGGCTGGAGGGGAGACTGACTGGCCTGTAATTACTCGGATCCTCCTTTCTTCCCTTCTCAGATCATCCTTCCTCCCCACATTGGCCCTTTTCCAGTCCTCTGGGACCTGACCTGAGCTCCATGAGTGCTCAAACAGCCATGCCAGTGGTTCTGCTATGACACCAGCCAATTCCTTCAGTACTCTTGGATGAAGCTCATTCAGGCCCGCTGACTTGAACACATCCGGTCCATCCAAGTTACTCTGCACCAAGTCAACATCGACGGTTAGTGGGCTGGCGTCCCTCTGATGCCTGTCTAAGAGCCCACTAGGAGATTTATCTTGACCTCTGTTCAAGAACACTGAGGGAAAAAAAATCATTCAGTAGCTCAGCCTTGTCCCCCCTATCTGTCACTAATTGCTCCTTGTTTAGTAGGGGTCCTATGCTGCCCTGCGCCTTCCTTTTACTCCCTACATACCTAAAAAGACTTTTTGTTGTCTTTAATTTTTGTTGCCAGCCTCAGCTCTGTAGTTGCTTTGGCCTTTCTAACTGCCTCCTTGCAAGCGCAGGCCAAGTAGGTATACTTCTCCTTGGTAGCTTCAACCTGCTTCCACCGCCTGTATGACTTCTTTTTTGCCCTTAGGCTTCCCTGAATTTCCCTGTTTAGCCAATGAAGTTTTTTGGCTCCTTTGCCCCTTTTCTCTCACACTGGGATAGTCTCCCTCTGCACCTGAAGGATTGCCTCCTTTCCACCCTTCCTGGACTCCCATCTCGCCAGTACTCCTACCCTGCAATGTGTCATTGACTACACTCCTGAGCACACTGAAGTTAGCCTTCCTAAAGTCAAGCACTTCCCTACTAGTTATCTTACCCACCCTACGCCGGATGGTGAATTCAGTTGATTGGTGGTCACTGTCCCCAAGGTGACCACAAATTTGTACCTCCCCTACCAGGTCCTCCCCCATAGCCAACACCAAGTCTGGTAAGGCATTTCCTCTAGTGGGACAGTACCTCCTGCTTTAGATGTTCTTCTTGTTTGGAAGAACTATTTAGGTAGCCCTGAGCAGCCTCCCTCATTAAAATAACCAACATCAAGGCATGGCAGAAAACCAGAAGGGGTTTGCCCAGAAAGTGAGGGCTGCAAGGGCTTCACGGCCACCACTGAAGAGGCACCCTGTCACAGTGGACATCTGTTAACTTTATGGTGCCAGAGCACCAGCCTCCTGGAACTGTCCACACTCTTCCCAGCATTCCCTGCTTACTGAAACATGCCACTAAGCAATGGGGTCTGATCCCCAATCCCAACAATCATGCCCCGTACCATGGCACACATGCATGGCAGGAAGTACAATTGTGGGATCAGGGATCAGAACCCAATCACACCCTTTCTATTTGCTGGTGCAGGGGGAACACAGATTTCCCCTGCACTGGCAAGTTGAAACCCAGGTGGCTCTGCAGTTATTTTGCAGTGGGAGCCAGTCAGCTTTCCCCTGTGTGGCAAGTTCAAAACCAGTGTCAGCAGTGCCATGTGCAGGGCTGCAGATGCTGGCTGTGCAGCTGGCAGCTGATTAAGACCTGGGGCTCCCTGGTCTATGACTAGCAATCAGCTTAGTGTTAGCATCAGCCCTGGGTTGTTTTGAGATTCCAGGCTGTTTGGGGCCAGGGCTGACAATGAGCTGACTGTCAGCCCTACGCTTAGTGGGCTTGAGACCCTGAACTGGTTGGGGCTGAGGCCAACCATCAGCTGCCTGGGCCCCAGACAGCACCAGGGTTCAAAGAAAATTGCAGTTTTCAAGTGTCTCAGGACACTGAGACGTCTAAAAACCATGCAAGTAGCCCAGTTCCCCATGGCTTCCCATGACTGAAAATTTTAAAGTACCTTGCCCCACAACCCCTGCAGGGGCTTTGGAGCAAGGCAGGAAAGGCTGCTGAGCATGGGAATTGCCAGGTTTCTTAGGGTTTACTCTTGCCAGGAAACCCTGCAACACAAGGCAGTTCATTTTTGTCATCAGGACATCTTGATCACAGTGCTGAGTCTCATCCCGGTGCTGAAGTTGACAGTCAGTTGATTGTCATCTTTGGGATGGGAACATGCTACATGTTCAGTTTATGGCACTTTGGGATGGGGGCATGCTACGTGTTCAGTTGATGGCTCTATACAAATGAGCCACAAAGATATTCCCTATTTTTTGCGGAACATCTTTGTGCCTGGTTTGCCACTTTATGGTGCCATAAATTAGCTGAATGTGTAGCATTCTTGCAATTGATGCATGATTGGCATGTTAATTGTGCCATAAATGTACTATGTGCCTGGGATCTTAGGTATCTTAATTCTATGCATTTGCTTGGATGCCCAGTTCACCCATTTGGATCTGGCCTGAAATCTGTTTTGCTTTATCTTGACATAAAGCTGGAAGAACTCTTGAACAGTCAGTAGAGTGACACCAGTGTAAACCTGGTACAAGTAAGATCAAAATTGGTCTTCTGGTACCAAATGTTTTTGTTTTCTCATTATTTTCTTTCATCCTTGTCATCTCTACATCTTTGCCATCCCTACAGAATATCTTACTATGAGTTAAATATTTGTATTACATGTTTCCTTGTATTTCTTCTTATTAAGATGTAGAGAGGCAGAAGAGAGATGAATAATGTATTTTGTTTCCAAGAACTATCACAAGAAACTACATTTCTATCAGTCCTTTAATATAAATTTATTAGTTCTTCCAGTACTTGTCTATATATTTATGTATTAGGTGAACATTGTTAGAACAATAAGAGGGGTGCCCTTATAATTCACAAGATTGTTCTTAAGCAACTGAAAGTAAAACAGCTATTCATCACTGGCAAAGTAGTGTTAAATGGTAAATATGACTGCAGGATTGGCATGCATATTCAGAGCTAAATCACTGATGAATTCTTAGACTTTGTTCTGAAATTTTAAAGCTGCTTTTCAATCAAAAAATATATTCATAAATGTTATAGTGTTGCACCGGTAATCCAATAGATGATTAATTATGAGAGACGTGTTTAGTTAGATCTTATTTCTGTTTAGATTAATCAGCGCAAACTTAGTGATATCTGTTCCATAGATAATTAATGAGTAGGTGCATGTCAGGAAAAACTGAAGTAATAGTTCTTATTGCTTTCCTGAAAGTACACAATCTACCAGTAGTTCAAGACAACTATATGTATATATGGACCTAAGGATATATCATCAACATACTAATTCTTGTTGTTATACCCAGAGGTTTCATTTTGATTTAAATAAAGTTATATTGTCTGTCCTGTACAGGAACGCCAGATGCATTTTCACAACTGCTTACCTGCCCATATTGTGATAGAGGATACAAACGTTTTACCTCTCTGAAGGAACACATTAAATATCGCCATGAAAAAAATGAAGATAATTTCAGTTGCTCCTTATGCAGTTACACATTTGCATACAGAACACAGCTTGAACGCCACATGACATCACATAAATCAGGAAGAGATCAAGTAAGTGGCAGTAATATTAATTATATATTTGTTATCATTGTAGCAATATGAATAAAAAGGTATGATATAAACAATAAAGTAGAGCTTCAGCAGGTTTATAACAGATAACCTACTTCTAAAGTCCATATTCTTCTAGGGTATTTGCATGGACAAACTCACTACTGGTTTCATACTTTCCCCTAGGTAATAACTACTGGATTGCACCTTTAGTTCAGTACTTCCAACCACCTTGAAAGTGCAGTGTACATAGAATAATTATATTTCTCTATGTGTTTTGCCTTTAAGTTGCACCCTTTTCTTGTTTTCTTACTAACAGGTAGAATCATTCTCTTGATTCATTTGACTGGATTGGACATGAAATACTTAAAGAGCAACTGAGTAATTAAAATTATTGTTTCACATAGAATAAACTTATGCAAAACTATATCAATCAATAAAAAGGAGAAAATTATTCTAATCTTGTTTTTCTATGTTTCATGGGCTGATTCTAAGAAGTGCTGAACCCTTCCAGTGTGCATTTAGATACCGTATTTACCCAAATTCAAGATGACTTCAAATTTAAGATGACCACTCAATAATAAATTCTAGAAGTGAAAAATTATAAATGTGTTATAAATTATGTATTTGTTATAATTTCCATGTCTCCAATCTCATTATTGGGTGATCCTCTTAAATTTGGCCCCTCCACTTCTACCGCTATAGTAGAGAATACAGCAGCAAGGACCCAAACCTCCTACCCTTGTCCCCTGTGCCTTGCCCTCCCTGCCTTCCCTCCTATCACCTGTTGTCCCTGCCACTTGCCCTACTCATTGCCTGGCCCCCTGCCCCTTGATGCCCCATGGTTGTGTCTTCTCCTCTGCTGCCTATCCCCAGCTGGAGCTGAGTCATTGCCTGCCCCAGGCCAGTACTTGAATTTAAGATGAGGCTTCCTTCTCCCTCCCTATGTTGATGGGGTTGGGGGAGACTCATGTTTGATTCTATTAAATACAGTAAATAGGAGTTGCAGATATTCAGCATCTCTGTTCTTGTACAAATGACCCTCAGAACTGGTTATAAGTTGTGACCATAGGTCATTTCTGAACAGGTTGCAAGTAGTGTTCTATTTGAAATTCATAATTTTTAAAGCCAGGAGGGATCACTGACAGCATTGAATCTGATCTCCTGTGTAATGAAGGCTACAGAATTTCAAAGATACATTCTGCATGAAACCCATAACTTCTGTTGAGCTATAGTTTTAGCTTTTAGAACCACATCCAATCTTGATATGAAGACTCCAAGTGATGGAGAATCTACCACAATCTTAGATAAATTGTTCTACTAGTTAATTACCTTCCCTGTTAAAAATTGCGCCTGTATCTAGTCTTCATTGATTTAGTTTCACCTTCCAAATCCTGGCTCTCATTATAGCTTTTTATGTAAGATTAAAGATTCATCTACTGTCATAAAGGTCTTCCCCATCATAGCTTCCCCTACTTACGGACTGTAATTCCTCATAATTTTCTCTTTAATAGGAAGGTCAAGCTGTTCTGTTAAATTATCGCATTATAAGGCATTTTTCCTTGCTTGAATCAGACTTGTAACTTGTTTCAGAAACATTTGCAATTAGTCAACAGAATTGTGGACACCAGAATTGGACATATTAGTCCAGTAGGGATTTTATTAGGACCATACAAAGAGACAATACCACCTCTTTACTTCTTTTTGACATTCCCCAACTTAAACATCCAAGAATTGTGTTTTCTGTTACAATGCTACATTGGGAGCTTCAGTTATCTACCCTCTATGTTCTCTTCAGTATCATTGCATTCCAGGATAGTCTTTCCCTTTTTGTAGGTGTGGCTTACAGTCCTTGCTCCTGGATGATATTGCATTTGGCATATATTGTTCAAATGAGCCAACTTTAGCAAATTTGACTTCTTTTAATTTTTTCTCATTCTTCCAGATTTTTCCACCTGCAAATTTTACCACCAGCACCGTTATGGGTTTTTTCCCCCAAATCATTGCCAAAGATATTGAATAGACATGGGCAAAGAACAGATCCTTGTGGGACACTGCCTGAAATGCTTTCATTTCAGTTTCATCATTTCAGAGAATTCAACATTTCTGATGGCTTTTTAAAGCTTTCAGTTTACCAAATATTATAGTTTTGAACTTGGCCCTTGTTACTGCCATCCTACGGCTGGCAAGAAGGTTATGTGTGTTGCCCTGATTCTGTATAGTGCGAATTATAACAACAGATTGTCATACAAAACTAAGTCCATACAGTGCCTTACAAAAAATATACATATATTCTATCCACACAATTGCATAATTTAATTAAAAATGTAAAAGGTTTCTGACATGATCTGTTTTCCATAAAAATATTAAATATGCAATGATCATATAAGTCTTTACACAGTTTTATCTCAGATCAATGTCAGGTTACCCACATAATCTTATACCCTTTTCATACTGATATACCTGCAGCCTTATAACCAGTATAATTGGTATAACTGCAACCTGGTGCATCTACATGCACAGTTAATGTAATGTGACAAACTCCAGAGCAGTTTGCGCTGGAGTACACTGCTCCTGGGTTCAGTGTCTGCACATGCACTTGGGACAGCAGCACTTTTAGCCAGGGTGGAGCAGCCCCAGGCTGGCACCAGGCTCCAAGGTTCAGCCCCACTCTCCAGGTGGTGGGGTCAGGAGGCAGAGGGACAAAAATGCTGAAACTGTGGAGCCATGTGGCTGGCTCCCTGAGCCTACTGCCAACCCAGGGCTGCTTTGCTCCATCTCAAAGTGCTGCAGTCCCAGTCACCATCCACATGTTTGTTACAGTACTGTAAGATAGTCCCATCCCTGACAGTACTATCGTATGGTGGAGTTAATTAATTTACTGTGCCCTAATACTGGCACTCATGTAGATAGTGATGCTTTACTGTTGAGCATTTGCAGTAAAGCATGCATGTAGATGCACCCACTTTGCAGTAAAGCGCACATGTAGATGTACCCACTGTTTGTCAGTCTGTACTGACAAAGCAAGCACAAATGTTAGCATGTATAAATGAAAGGATAGAAAATAATACTGAGGGTATAATACTGCAACTATGTGAACCAAATACATACTGTTACCCTTCCTAATGTTTTCAATTCTGGTCACTTCTTCTAAAAGGGGTATAGAGATAGATTATAAAAATGATTAGAGGCATGGTAATGCAACACTATGAGGACAGATTAAAAAGAATAGCCTTTTAAAAAGGAGACAGATAATTCAGAGAATCATGATAGAAGGCTGCAAAATAATGAACAGTACAAAGAAAAGTAAATTGGAAACTTGCATATACCCTCGCATATACATGTCTTGGTTCCACCATTAGAGTTACTTTTACTCTTTCTGCTGTTGGTTCCTGTATGTTCTGGTTGGTGCTTCTTACTGTATTTATGTTAACTTGTAAATGCCTTATTTAAATCATAATTTTGGAATTTTTCAAGTGGAGGACAATTAAAAGTGGTTGGAGGGAGTATAAATGCAGTGCAAGTTATTTAAGATACCAATGAGTGACCCAGGCAACTATTTAAAACTTGCACTCCCTATTCTATGTTAAAGGAACCACTTAAAATTCATCCTCCCTATCCTCCCCCACTGATGTGGCAGAAAAAGCAGTGGCGGGGGGGTAAGCAGTGAGGAAGCAAGTAATCTCAGCCTCCCCTGGTGCCCCCCAGACACTTGCCCTTCTCCCCGCCGCCAGATCCCTCCATGCTGGGTCCCTTGCTGCCCCATTCCTCTACACCAGGTCCCAGGCCTCTGCGCCAGGTCCCTTGCTGCCTCATGCCTTTATGCTGGGCTCTTACTGCTCTGTATGTGGTTCTATGCCTACATTCTGGGTCTCTCACTTCTCTGTGCCTCTATGCTGCCCTTACCGCTGCACCAGGTCCTTGACTGCCCCATGCCTCTGTGCTGCCCTGTGGCTCTGTTCCGGGTCCCTCGCTGCCCTGTGCCTGTGCAGTGGATTCCTGCTGCTTCTTCTGACCTCAGATACTGCAATTTTACTTGATACTCTATTCTAAGACAAGGCTTTGTGTTTCCCATGTTGAATGGGAGAAAAAAACCTTGTGTTGGAATAGACTAAATACCATAGTTAAGATACTGTTTAACAACCATACCCACACTGGCTGCTCTGTAATACAAGCAGAGTCTGCTGTCCACTACCAAGTTCTGCTGGAAGAACTTTGCAAGCCTCAGCCTTCAAAGTTCCCTTATGGCAGGAGAATCCCTCCCATTTGCTCTCAGTAACTTCACTCTGGGCACAGCTACATGAGACGCTATGTTGCTGTAGCAACAAGCTACAGCGACATAGCTTGTCACTACAGCAATGTAACATTGGCTGGCACAAACTGTGACACCAACGGTACAGCACAGCACAGCAGCAACAAGCTACTGTGCAGTAGGGTCAGAAACAACCCATGCACTGGTGGGACTGCACAGTAACAGTGGTTACTGCTCAATCATTTAGTACTTGCTAGTACAGTTAGGTGCACTTGTAGATGCTCCTTCTGTTGAGCAGAGTAAGGTTCTTACTGTCATCCGGAAGCAAACTGATTTCAGGATTAGTTGAATTTCAAGAGAAATCAACCGACAGGCATGTTGGCCAATTGCCTAATAGCCAAATATGATTTAGACTGTCATCTCACTTTTCTATTTGTTTGAAGTAACATAATAAAAAGAAGAGGAAATACTCAGCAGTTAAATAAAAAATTACAAAGAAGAATTTCCATGAAAGCAAATTTAAGTTTAACTCCTACAGCAAATCTATCAGATATTTTAATTTGTTGTTTTTTTAAGGTGCAGGACTACACTGAGATTTGATAAACAGAACAGAACTGTGTTGTTATCAAAACATCTGGAAGCAAAGCTAGACCAATTTAAACGTGATTATAAGATCTGCATCACAATCAGAACAATAGTTTAGCTAACTTTCAGATTGAAATGCTTCTTTGTGTGTGCACCTTCATAACAAAACAGACACTTACATGAAGGACAGATATTTTTGTTATGAAAATGTGCACCCACCTGTTGTGAATCTTAATTAGCTATGGATTCAAAAATGGATCTTTTAAAAGTAATATGCTCTTTTTTCCTTTAAAGGCATACTTTTCATGCTGATTATTTAGATAACTTTCTGCTCACTATATTAGTGTTCTTCAGGAAAATATTTGCAATACTTTTATAAACAGAAGGAATAAACAATGATGATGCTGTTATGTGTCATTGTGCTTTTATATACAAGCACCAAGTGAGACACAAAAACTGTTGAACCAATATATTCAAATTCATTCTGGCATTCCCTCAAGGACACTTAGTTTTGTTCTTTATGAATGTTTTGTAGATAACACATAACCATTCTTTTCTAAGTACACATTACCATGGGAAGAGCAGAATAAAGGATCAAGAAAAGTTCTTACATAACGTGCCTAGATTGGCTGCAAGAGAAACTTCTTATATGTAATTTTGATTTTCTACAGGTATTGTCTTGCAGTTTTAAACTTCCTAGTGTGAGAAGTGTAGTACTCTTGAAGCTCTAAGGGTAATATTCTAATCCCTTCCTTCTCATCTCTGTGTTCAGCTTTGGTTGTCTCCATGCCAAAATGCCACTTATACACAGGTTGGAATTCTGTTTTTGCTTGAGTAGCCTCACACACATGGATGACTTTGCAACTACAGAGTGGCACAGGACTAGACATGCACAGTCGTAGCCCAGGCCCATGGTGCATGCCCCTTTTGGATGCACAGCTGCTTAGTGCCCATAAATGGAATCAGTCAAAACCCATGACTACCAGACCTAGACTCAGGAACAGAAAAGATTGGTGTTGGTACCTTTGCCTCTATAGGTCAGTGGCTAGGGCAGTTACCTAGGAAGCTGGACATTCTAGGACCATCTCTTCCACATCTGGTATGAACCTGAGCATCTCCAGCTTAGCACAGTTGTCCATCCAATATGCTACAGATCAGTGATTACTTAGCACAAGAGTGACCAACCTGTGGCACATATGCCATAAATCAGTGGTTCTCAACCTTTTTGTACCAGGACCCATTTGTAAACATGGATGGCCAGTATTAGCTCTGTAAATACTTACAGTAGAAAACAGCCCCCTGGCCCTGCTGGTGCCTTTCACTCCCAACCCACAGCCCTCTACCTCCCCAGCCCTGCTGGTGCCCCCACTTCTGACCTGCTGCTCTCTTCCAACCGGTGTATGGGGCAGGGAGTGGGTGTGTGGGGTATGGGGGGGGAGCACATGCCTCCCAGATTTGTGCACCCACAGTGGGCACGGGGCTATAGCCTGGCTGGAACAGCATGGGCAGGTGCCGCCACCGTGACCCAGCAAACGGGACTTATCATCAGAGGGCAGAGCAGGATGACAAGGCTCATTGCTGCCACCAGAATCCCCACACCAGCAATGCCACCCACTAGCAGCATAAGGAGTAATGAAGGGGTGGGGGGGGCACACTGCCCTTACCTTCTCCAACTGCTCATGCACCAGGCCGTGGATCTACCCTGTTGCCATGGCTCAGCTACTACTGTTGCTCCCCTCAGGCCATGGCTCTGGCCCGGGAGGAGAGGGAGTGATGAGTAGTGTCACCTGTGTCCCCCGACCCCCCTGACATAGTTTATGCCTCTGCCTCCCCCCTGCCCTATAGATTTACCTGCAGGAAGCTGCAGAAGCTACTCTCCACACTGCTTGGCTGCATTTGGTTGCAACACTTTTATATATTCTTGTGAACCATGGGTTGAGAAATGCTGCCATAAATGACATGGTTAGCCTCTGGGCTAGCTTCAAAAGGAGCACCAAAGAAGGGCCTAGATAATGGCTGGCCTGTGGCATGGGAAATGATGATCAGTTTAAAAGAATGGCTCTTTGTGGAATGGAATCTTCTGTAGAACATTATTCACTGGGCTGTGCTGAAGAATTTTTCATTATGAAGAACAATGGCAAAAAACACAATTAATCCCTAATAAAAGTCTTCAAACATAGTCTGTACAACAGAATTTAATTAGTTTAACTATAAGAGAAGTTTGGAGAATGTGTTAGATATTTTGAGTCTTCATCATCTATACCTGCTACATTTTTGTAAAGAACCTGTTTCAAAAATGTATTTTAATTCATAAATTAATTCCTTTACTTATAATTTCTCTGAAAACTTCATTAAACATTCAAAGAATAACTTGACAAGGTAGTTAAATTTCTGCTTTTCATGTGTGGCTGCATTAAATACATCTTTGGAACTGCAAGCAGCACTTTCATAAGTAGAATTTGGTTTGCTGTTTGTTTGCCTTCTTTCTTAATAAATAACTGTGCTTGTTTCCTGAGAGATGGGACTCTTGTCAGAAGAATAAAAAATGCCTGCTGTAATACTCAATACTTGTACAATATTTTGAAGATACAAGGTACTATAAAAGTACTAGCTGATTAATCTTCACAAGACTCCAGCAGCTAAAGAAGCATTGCTTCCTGTCATACACAGAAGTGGAAACAAGCATGGGAGGTTAAGCAAAAGGCCTCAAATTAACTAATGATGAGTTGTAATTGGAATTTGGATGATTCTGACCTCCAGCCCCATTCTTAATCTACTAGACAGTGCTACTTTGGCATCACTTGGAGTTATTGCAAGACAGCTTGTGCCCAGGAGAATTATGTTTTATCTTGGAATATTTTTAAGATGAAACAAGAATCAAAGAATAAGGTTCATCAACTTAAACTGTTCTTTCTTTCATCTGTTAGCATTTGAGGGGAGGGAAACTGAGTAAAAATAGATTTGGGAGCTTCCCAATAAGGATAAGAAATGACCATAATTTCTTGCATACAACGTGCAACTTTCCCCCCAAATTAGCTCCCCAATATTGGAGTGCTTGTATTAAGTGGGGAAGCTGATTTTCTGCTCGGGAAAGAAGCACCTTGCTTTGATTCCTGCTGCACAGTGCCGCAGCTCTTGCATTACTGTTCGGGTACCTGAGAGGGTCAGTTGACTTCACAGCTCATTGTTCTTCACTTCAAAGGTATTAACGACCATCCCTCCCTTTCAGTGGTTTTAATGTTCCACTAATCCAGCTAAACTTCCTTACGGCAGATTTGTTGGCTACCAGCTGCTCTGGTCTCCATCTTCCTGTTTCATAGCCCTAGAGACTCCTTAGCTCCTTTCAGAAGCATAGATCCACCCATGGAAACCAGTCTTCAGCAGTAGTAAGGATCACAGTTTTTGATTGAGTAGGAAAGGGACAGTGAGTCAACTGAAGGTTAGGCACTGTCCCTGCTCTATGCAGCCAAAACTCTAGAAAAATATTTTTCTTCATTTTGCCTTTCAAAAATGAAATGCATTTTATATTCTAAGTCATATTATATGCAAG
The DNA here is from genome assembly GCF_052110815.1 of Crocodylus siamensis. NCBI lineage: Eukaryota > Metazoa > Chordata > Crocodylia > Crocodylidae > Crocodylus > Crocodylus siamensis. The sequence goes on from NC_143399.1 coordinate 186,646,837, forward strand.
AAAACAGAGTATTTCCTATGAATACAAAAATGTACAACTGCATCCAAAGGCAGGAAAGCTTCCAGTATCTTTTATTCCTAGATTTCTGAACTAAAATTAATCTTGCTGTTGCTGTTACTGTGTTTTTAAATAATAAACTAATTCCATTTGTTTTAGCAGTAAAATATTTCTCTACTCTTTCCATTTGTTAACATATTGAAATCAAACAGTTCTGACTTCAAGAATGATATTCTTTGTCTGTTCGTAAATATATCAATTCATGGTTATAAACTATTTATATTAAAATAAATAAGGCTATATTTATTTTGGTTCATCTTTCATAGCCTTTGCTACTTTGAAAGAACTGTAACATAACAATAGTAACAATAAGGCTAAATCATTTAAATGTATTATGAGAACCTAGCAATTAGTACTCCCACAAGATAAGATCTGAAAAAGTTAAGTAGCTTCAACACAGATTGTTAATATGGTGGTTGAGGAATCCTTTTATGATATTATATATTTTAATACATTTTTTTTTGCATTTATTTTGAGACTAAATTGTGACTGAGAGTGCCTTTGTTTTTACTGAACCATCTTCTCTTGAGCAGTCCTCTAGTGCCATTGCATAAAGGAATCCAAGGCCAACAGTAAGAACTGGAAGCATGTAAATAGAAAAATCAAGGCAACTGATTAAATTTTTAACAGGCTTAAATGCTTTCATGTTTCCTTCTCCTGTATCCCATATCCTTTGGCTGATTTAACAAACAGAATAAGGAAATGCCTTGCTGAATTTCTTAGCTATATTCCACCTTTGTCAGGAATTAAGAGATGACTACTTTTACTGTACCAGATTTATATAGAAGATACGTGTTACAGTGTTCTAACCTGACCACTAATTTGTTTCTTTTTCATAAGTAAGATACACAACCTTCAATCACTTAAAATTATGATTGATTGTATTCACTCTTGCATTACATCTTTTCTGCTGAAGTTTGAAAAATCTAATATATTTAATATCCTGGCTGTTTTTGGAATGAATTGCAAGTTACAAATATTCTCTTTCAGAGACATGTGACGCAATCCAGTGGCAACCGCAAATTCAAGTGCACTGAATGTGGAAAAGCTTTCAAATACAAACACCATCTAAAGGAACACCTACGAATCCACAGTGGTAAATATTACAAGTGTTGCTATCCATATTGATCAGTGTCATGCACATGCTGTATATCTGTGATGCAAAATCAATTTTGTAACTATTAGTCTAACATATAAACTTTGTAATGCATGCCACAAATGGGATAAGCAGATTTTCTGTGTAGAATGCAGCAGATCAGGGAGGGGACAGGCGGCACAGTGGCACGTGGGGCAGAGAGCAGAAAGCAGATGGGGCAGGGAGCACAGGACAAGAAGCAGAAAGAGCAGAAGATCAGGCAAGACAAGGGGATCAAAGTGGCTTGCAGAGAGGGGTGGTGCTAATTGTGGCTTGCCTGCCAAAAAAGTTGTCCCTTACTAATTTAGTTCATTGTAAAGGGTTTATTATCAAAGTTATATCTAGAACTGTGTGGAGATGCATTGTTTTCTGGGTATTATGGCTTGATAGAGATGCTGTGTAATCTAATTAATTATCTTTTTATTTTTCTTCAGGAGAGAAGCCATATGAGTGCCCAAACTGCAAGAAACGTTTTTCCCATTCTGGTTCATATAGTTCACACATAAGCAGTAAGAAGTGTATTGGTTTGATGCCTGTGAATGGTCGAGCACGGTCAGGGCTCAAGACATCTCAGTGCTCCTCCCCTTCCCTTTCTGCATCACCAGGCAGCCCAGCAAGACCACAGATACGGCAAAAGATTGAAAACAAGCCCTTACAAGAGCAACTTCCTGTTAACCAAATTAAAACGGAACCTGTGGATTATGAATTCAAGCCCATTGTGGTTGCTTCAGGAATTAATTGTTCAACCCCTTTGCAAAATGGGGTTTTTAGTGGTGGTAGCCCATTGCAGGCAACCAGTTCTCCTCAGGGTGTAGTGCAAGCTGTTGTTTTACCAACAGTGGGTCTGGTGTCTCCCATAAGCATCAACTTAAGTGACATTCAAAATGTACTTAAAGTGGCAGTGGATGGTAATGTAATAAGGCAAGTATTGGAAAATAATCATGCTAATCTTGCATCCAAAGAACAAGAAACAATCAACACTGCATCCATACCACAAGCTGGTCATTCACTCATTTCAGCTATCAGTCTTCCTTTGGTTGATCAAGATGGAACAACCAAAATCATCATCAATTACAGTTTGGAACAGCCTAGTCAACTTCAGGTTGTTCCACAGAACCTAAAAAAAGAAAACTCTGTCTCCACAAACAGCTGCAAAAATGAAAAATTACCAGAAGATCTCACAGTGAAGTCTGAGAAAGAAAAAAATTTTGAAGGGGAAACCAATGATAGCACTTGCCTTCTTTGTGATGACTGTCCAGGAGATCTTAATGCACTTCAAGAATTAAAGCACTATGATCCAAAAAATCCCACCCAGCTTCCTCAGCTCAGTGGGACAGAAGCTGAGAAGTCTGAATCCCCTGCTCCATCAGAAGCAGGGGAAGGCAATTTATCTCCTGGTCAGCCACCTTTAAAGAACCTTTTATCTCTCCTAAAAGCATATTATGCATTAAATGCCCAACCCAGTGCAGAAGAGCTTTCAAAAATTGCTGATTCAGTAAACCTACCACTGGATGTGGTAAAAAAATGGTTTGAAAAAATGCAAGCTGGACAAATTTCTGTACAGTCTTCTGGACCATCTTCTCCTGAACAAGGCAAATTAAGTAATCCTAATGATAATGATGATCAAGCAGGACATACAGATGTGAGTGAACCCTCCAACAGCACAAGTAACTCACAAAATTCACTCAAGATAATTAAATCTCAGACTTTATCAGTGGGATCGGCTCTGAATGGTTCGCGAAGTAGCACGCCATCCCCATCACCACTAAACCTCTCATCATCCAGAAGTTCACAGGGTTATACGTACACAGCAGAAGGTGTACAAGAAGAGCCACAAATAGAACCTCTTGACCTTTCACTACCAAAGCAACATGGAGAACTATTGGAAAGATCTACCATAACTAGTGTTTACCAGAACAGTGTTTATTCTGTCCAAGAAGAACCTTTGAACTTGACTTGTGCAAAAAAAGAACCACAAAAGGACAGCAGTATTACAGACTCTGATCCTGTTGTAAATGTAATCCCACCAAGTGCCAACCCCATAAATATTGCTATACCTACAGTCACTGCCCAATTACCTACAATTGTTGCCATTGCTGACCAGAACAGTGTTCCATGCTTAAGAGCTCTAGCTGCCAATAAGCAAACCATTTTGATTCCACAGGTGGCTTATACATATTCAGCTACAGTTACCCCTGCAGTCCAAGAAACACCACCAAAACAGACTCAAGCCAATGGAAATCAGGTGTGTTAGGCTGGATCTATTCCTGAATGTATTATAAATAAAGTGTGGTCTATTAAGTTAATCAATCTTGCTAAACCAATTAACAAAAAAGAAAAAAGTCAAGATTGTTTGAAATAGTGTTTACATTGTTACTAATGTATATTTTGGCTGAATTCTAAAAATTAGGTGGTGAAAGTTACTGTAAAACCTTTCTGTGAAGCTAGTAACTGGTCAGGCTGGGTCAGGGCTGATAACACATACACACGTGTTGTGCATATGTGTATATTTATTTATCTCAGTTCCTCACGATATTCAGACAGTCACAAAGTGGCTTCTTCTCTGTTAGTATAATTTGGAAAGATTTTACTGTACTATAATGTAGTCTAAATTTTGGACCTATGCACTTGATGCAAAGGAAGAACACATATAAATAAGTAGTTATATCTGATTTTTGGGATCAATTTTCAAATCCAAAATAATACATGTATAATCTGTCTACAAGTTTCAGTACCTCTGATCAGAAAACGATGTGTGTATCGTGCGTGTGTGTGTGTGTGTGTGTGTGTGTGTAGTTAGCCCTGTCTCCATACCTTCCTCCTCCCTGCACTCAGACATACCATATATGTTGCCAGTTCTCTCCTCTTTCCTGCACCTCATCTCCCCACAGTCTTATCTTGATACAGAGGGAAACAACTGAACTCTAAACCATAATGTTCCATAATAGGATATTAAACAAAATTAAAACTAAGCATCCATTGATGTGCTCCTTTGGCACACTGTATGTGTTCTGTGCTCTGTTGTCTGTCATAAATACATGTAATCAAACTCAGTCCCACTGGTAATCATCTACACATATATGAAGCAGGACTTCAACACAGAAAAATAAGAATTAAAAGTAGAATAGAGCATTGAAAAACGGAAGTAGAAAATTTATATATGCGGAGGATAAGCATTTTTCTTGGCTGAATTCTAGTTAAGTGCGTGATTTAAGTTATTGTAAATGTTTCTGTGTGTCTAGACGGGTCAGCTTGATTTAAACTGTGGGTGTGCATGGAGGGTGTTATATATTTAATGAATACTGAAATGACTAATATAAATATTATTTGGATTTGAAAACAGACTCCAAAGTAAAAATTACAACTATTAAGAATCTGTATTTTGCGATTTTGCTGATACGATTTTTGCTGCTTAAAGGTCAGTTAACCAAATGAAATTCCAGGGATTTTCACAGAGCCAGAAATATGGTATGGTAAAGCTAGACATAAAATTTTCTGGCCAATTATTCTAGGTTATTTTTGTCACAGACAAGGCCAGATCCAGGATTTCTTAAAGGGGGTGTATGCAGCGTGTGGCCCCATAAACCATGAGAAGATGAGGGCAAAGCATGGCTGGAGCCACAGGGTTGGTAGGGTTCACAAGGGAGTTAGAAAGTTATCAGACACATGAAGGCAGGGGACCTTCCCCCTACCAACCCTGCTTTCATGGGGAACGGAGGGAAGGCAGAGCCACTCCTCCCCCATTTCAACTGGGGCTGTGGGGAGTGGCTGCATAGGGCTCCAGACTCATCCAGGGACAGCAGCATTGGTGTGCAGTTTCCTCCTTACCCAACTCCCCTCCCACCTTGGTATTCCCTGCTGGCCAGGAGCAAGTGCTGGAAGGAAGAATTTTAGCACTGCCACAGCTGTCCCCAGCTGAGCCTGGCTCCCCACACAGCCTCTCTCTACAGTGTGGGGCAGGAGTATGTCAGAAGCATACGCTGGGGCTCCCCCTGCACCTGGAGCAGCACAGGATAATGGCAGAAGGGAGTGTCCACACCACCATACCCCCCACTGGATCCATCCTGGTCACAGAATTATGGGGAGGAAAGAAGCCAATTTAGCAAATTTGAACATTCATGCTATCATTATGTGGGAAAACTTCAACCATCAAAACTTTCTTACTTTCCATAAAAAAGTGAAATACCTCAGTGCAGATGGTGTACATTAATTTAAAAATATAGGTTTACAGAGGGTAGTACTCTTTCACTTTTCCAGTATACTTGTATATACCTTTTCAGTCTTAATCTTCTTTCCCTCGCTCAGCCAGCTCTTGCTCAGTGGGCTTTCAGACTTGCTGTGTCAGTGTCGCTCTAAAACTTGGCCAGCAGCCAATCTTGAAATGCCTGTTATTTTGTTAACTGCTGGTTTTGAGGCCTTCTAATAGTAAGACAGCAAGAATGGTAGTTTCACAAAGGCGTATTTTCTATTCTATGCATATATTAGAATTCAACATTTTTTCTAGTTAAATTAATGAAATTAAGTGAAATTACAAATAGAACTCAGGTTGTGTTCATGGACTTTTTTTAGATTTAACTTTGTCTGTAAATTTTTAGGATGAAAAGCAAGACACTAGCTCAGAAGGAGTATCAAATGTGGAAGATCAAAATGATTCAGATTCAACCCCACCCAAGAAGAAAATGAGAAAGACAGAAAATGGGATGTATGCTTGTGATTTATGTGACAAAATATTCCAGAAGAGCAGTTCATTACTGAGACATAAGTATGAACACACAGGTGTGTAGTAGGAAATGTAGTTTTAAAAGAATTACTTTATTAGAAGTGTTATTTGTGTCTATAGATCGTTTCAGTTGGAATCCAAGAACATATAGTATATCCATATTGGAACTGGAGGGGACGAGAGTGGTAGAGGAGAGAATAAGATTTCTCATGAGGTCTCAGTGGATACCTTTTGCAATAAATCTGCATTCTTCATATTTGCTGGATTGTCATAGCAACCATATATTGTCACTTGATACAATTGTCACCCCAGCCTCGACTTGTAAGATGTTGGCATTCTAGGGGTGAACAGCAGGGGAGCTGTGAGGGACCCGATCCTTGTTGTGGCAGCATAGCCCTGGCCCCTTCCCCACCATCAGTCTGGGGTCATACATGCACCTGCTTCCAGTAATGAACTGGGCCAGGCCTCCACACACCCCAATGCAGCAACTTACAGTCTCCCCATCACCTGCTAAGAGCGGCCTGAGCCTCCATGGCAGGAAGCAGGGGTCTGCTGAGAGCCTGAGTTTGCTGTGTGGTAGGCAGCTGGGAGGCTGCAAACCATTGCACCAAGGTCTGCAGAGCCCCAGCCTGGCTCATCACTGGCAGCAGATGCATGTGTATTTCCAGGCAGATGGTGGGGCAGGTCCAAGGGTCCCACTCCTTGTTGTGGCAGTGCAGCCCCAGCCCCTTCCCCATTGTCTGCCCAGAGGCATGAGTGCCGAGCAAAATGCCTTTGCATGCCACATACTGGCACGTGTGCTGGGGGTTGCCAACCCTTGATATATTTATTTATGTATTAGATCTATATGTCACCCTTCCCAAAAAGATTCAGGTCATCTTAGAATAAAGGCCAAAATTATAGAAATAGAATAAAAAATTAAACTAAGCAAGTATAATGAAATAAAATCCCCTCCAATCTCTACAAATACAAAAGCAATGCACCCCATCCCAACCCACCCCCTCCCAATGGTCACAGTCAACAATAAAGGTTTCCCATTCTGTTGCCTTCCTTATAATATATAATTCAAAGAGCATTATGTATGTGTAGAAGGTAGGGCAGGGTGGCACCTTATTGGTTCAGAGACTCATGAACTTTTGCAGACAACTACCTACTTCATCAGATGCTATATACGTGTGTGTTACTTTACCAAAATAGCAGTGTCCTTGCCCTAAGGATTTTAAAATTTAGGGGTGAGGGGGTTAATTTGAAACACCCACAGCGTCTCATATATTCAGCATCCTACCTTTCAAAATGGTGGGGGCACTTTAACTAAATCTTATTTGACAAGCTTTAGATCAGGGTGGGCAAAATGTGACCTGGGGGCTGGATGTGGCCCACCAGGCCATTTTATCTGGCCCGTGGGGCCCCTAAAAAAGTTAGAAAATTAATATTAATCTGCCCTGGGCTGCCTATCTTGTGGCCCTCGATGGCTTGCCAAAACTCAGTAAGTGGCCCTCTACCCAAAATAACTGCCCGCTCCTGCTTTAGATAATGCACCCCTGCTGCCATTTTGAAACATAGAGATGCTGAATACACAAGAAGCTGCAGCATGCTGGACTGTCTGATTAATCAACTCTGCTCCCACAGAAAGCATTGGAGTAGGTGTAAAAGTGCCCTAAGAGCCTAATCTAAAATCTTTTGAAGTCAGTTGCAGCCTTAAATGTCCTTTGAGTTTAGCCTGACAAGAATAAATAGCCTTTTAGCCTTAAGATTTTTATTTTTTTCCATCCTTCTTCCTTTCAGCTCTGGTCCTGGATCTTCTGGCCATTTCTTATATTCATTACTTCCTTGTTTATTAAAGATCTGTTTTAATGTGTTTCCTTCTACATGGTGTACTTTCAACTGGTTCTATGTTTTGCTTCGCTGACATTCCCATTCAGTTCAGTTTGTCAGAGAGTGTTTCTTAACGTGTATTTTTCTCAGATTGGCTTTTCTGACAGTGTTGTTGCTTTAGTTTCTCCTATTTTAAAACACTAGTTCTTGGTATTTTACTTTTTAATTGAATGTAGCATTTGGGGAAGATGCCTGTTTGCCTGTATTAGTACAGTCATTGCTTTATGTACTGCAGCCCGAAGCTTCTTTCTTACTCTGTCCCCATCTTTCATATCTGGGCTTTTTTACCTATCTTCTATCCCATTGAATTGTGAATTTTTAATTACTGCCTACTGGGTGTGTCTACACATGCCCCTGACTGTGCATTTGGTACTGCACAGTCATTTAGATGCTTTAGCAAGGGAAGAGTTGGATCTGGTGGGTGCTGCCTCCAAGCTGGGGCAGCATCTGGCCTGCGAGCAGCCCACCTGCATGGCCCTGGGGGAAGCCACTGCTGTGGAGGGAAGGACCAGGGCCCCCCAGAGCTCACAGGCTGCTCAGCCCACTAGTAGCTTGTATGGGCAAGCTCTGCCAGAAAGTAAAAAAGAAACAGAAAGGAGCCCGATCCTTTTTTTTTGTGAAGCCTGCCTGTGGCCAGGGGGCAAGTCATCGCCGGGCTCTGAACTGGTCCTTCTTTCCACAGTGGTGATGCCCCCCAGGGCTACCTGGGTGGGCTGCTGGCTGGCCGGATGCTGCCCCAGTTCGGAGGCAGCACACGTGATTCCAAGTCTTCTCTGAGCCCAGCCAGGCAGCAGCACCTCATGCACTGTCCCTGCCACCTTCTTGCTGCCTAGGACCACCCAGAAACAGGCTGGCTTGCCCCTGGGGCAGCACAGGAAAGCAGCAGGAGGGCAGCTAGATGTGCTGATGGCCGGAGAAGGTGGTAGGGGTGGTGCACAGTGAGCTGGAAACCCAGGAGCACTTGGGGAAGCACTGGATCAGGCACCTCCAAGATGGGGCAACCCCTGGCCCACTAGCAGCCCACCCAGGCAGCTCCAGGGGGCACCATCACTGTGGAAGGAAAGGCTGAGCTCCCTGCAGCTCAAGGACTGGTTGGCGCACTGGCAACTCACCCCTTCCCCCTCACCTCCCCCCCAGTGCCACTGGATAGGCGGGCAGGCGCTCCACAAAAATAAAAAGGATCGGGCCCCTCACTGCTTCTGCCTTCAGCTCACATCACCCACAGCCAGGGGGCAATCTGTCAGATTAAAGGCTGCAACATTACAAGTATCTGCGTTGCAAATAAAACTACTTGGGATTTTGGTTTAGTTTGCAATATAACAAACTCATCTAAATTGCAAAAAAAAACAACATACATGTAAAGTGTGATGTGGTTTAACCGCAAAAAACAGGCAATTTTGATCACGTGTACAAGCAGCCCTGGAAAAGAGAAAGGGATAATCACTTACACAGCCAACATGGATTTAGCAAGAATAACTCATACCAAACTAACTTGATGTCCTTATTGACAGAGTAACTAGTTTAGTGGATGAAGAGAATATGATGGATATAACATACTTGTACTTTTGTAAGGTAAACTTGATAAACGTAGGCTCGATTGAATTACAATTAAGTGAACATGGTAATGGTTGAATAACTCACAAACAAAGGATAATTATAAATAAATCAATGTCAGAATGGCAGGAGGTTTCAAGTAGGGTTCCATAGGGGAAAATTCTGGGTCCAATGTTATTTAACAGTTTCGTTAGTGACTTGGATACTGGACTCGAGAACTTCCTGATCAAGTTTGCAGATGATGCAAAACTGAGCAGTGTTGCAAACACTTAAAAGTATTAGGATTCAAAAGGAACTTGATAGATGGCAGAACTGGGCCATAGGGTTAAAAATCAAAAAAAAAGAATGCAAGGTTCTAAACCTAGGAAAGAAGAAAGCACAAACTCAGATTTGGGGATAACTGGCTTGGCAGTAACACTGCAGTGATTCAGCAGCAAAAAAAGTGAATTCAGTTTTGGACCACAGACATGGGAGGTGATTGTACCCCTCTGCTCAGCATAGGTTAAAGTACTGTGTGCAGTTTTTGGCTGTACATTTTAAGAAGGATGTAGAGAAACTGGAAAGGATCCAGAGGCAAAAAACACAGAAGATAAAGGGATAGACATTCAAGCTGTATGAGGAAAGGCTGAGAGAATTAGGTATGTTTAGTTTGGAGAAAAGGAGATTAAGGGAGATGGGGGAATGGGACACACATGATAATTGTTTGCAAATAGTTGAAAGACTGCCATAAAACAGAGAGAGAACAACTGTCTTCCCTTGCCACAGAGGGCAGTACGTGTATCAATAAGTTTAAACTTCCCCAGAACACATTTTGATTAAATCCTAAGGGAAAACTTTCTAACTATAAGAACCATGGGACAGTGGAACAAGCTGCCCAGGGAAGCTGTAGAGTCTGCTGCATCAGAGGTTTTCAAGAAGGACTTGATAAATATATGTCTGGGATGATTTATGAATAGTGACTCCTGCCCATCCTTCCAACTCTGCCACTCACTTGTACCAACCTGTTTTTAATGTGAAGATGTTTTTTCTCTTCCTAATACGTAGAGAATTATAAATACAAATTAATAAAAATATTTAAATGAATTAAGCGTGGAGAAGATGGGTTTACATAATAAGTTAAGAAATCTGTTTGCATTATTTGTACTGATTTTGCAAACTGAAAATGGACTCCCACTTCATTAATCCCAAAAGATTCTGGCATGTTCATTTGCTGAAAACTGCATCTAAGGCTGTGTCCTCATGAGCATGGACGTTTGGTTCCCCAGGGCCACTGCTAGTTGTCCCCAGTGAACACCCATGCCACACACCTTCTGGCACACAGCACATTACCCTAGGTGGGGTAGGGGAGGCTGTGGCCAGTACTGGGCAGGTCCCAGCAGCCTTACCTAGGGTACTAGGGGCCTCCTGGGGCTGCAGGAGTGGCAATCCTGCTGCTCAGAGCCTGGCTGGCAGCCAGAGTCTGACTTCGGCTGTCCAGGCTCCAGTTTTGAGCCCCCGTGTGTGCCACTCTGCGCTATTTTTTGCTTCTTTTTTTTTTTGCACAGGTTTTTTTTGACCCCCAGATATCCAGGGGTCAAAAAAATTACCTTGTGCTGCTCTCTTGCATATACTGCATGGCCATGCATGGCTCCATATACTGCCAGGCCACATTCATCTGGATGTGGTCTAAGAGTCCATCTATATCATTCCTGCATTCTATGAAGCATTATAAAAAGCTTTCAAGATAGTCATCTTTTTTCTCTCTCATTATTCAGCTGTATAAAGGAGTAAAGTCAGCTTGGCTGCGCTTCAGTGGTTTGTAGAATTGAGGTCCCAATGTGCAGTGGGGAAGAGATGGGTCTGATCCTGCCCTTTTTTAAAATAGCAATATGACAGCAACCATTGCAGTTTTCTAATTTTTTAACACTGGCCTGAAAGGTGTGAGATATGGGTTTTAACCCCTTCATGCGTGGACAGGAGGACAGGAAAGGGTTTCAAGCTGTGAATCCCAGTCTCATAAAGACATTCTCACAAGTCTGCTGGTCAGCACCTAATATAACGCGACCTTCTCTTCAGTGTTCTTGTTGACTGACCAAGGTGTCTTGCCACTCAGCATGCTGCCTTTTATCAGTCCCACCCTGTGTGCCTCTCTCCTTATGCACCATATAGGAAATGTGGGTACTTAATTTGGATTTATGAATTCCTCTCTTGGAGCTGGACACCTAAATGTTAGCATGACATTTAGTCCCATTATGAAGCTGGACTGGGCTGGGCTGCATTGGATAGGCTCCTTTAAAATACTAGTATTAATTTTGATATGTTAAATCTTACTTGCAGCTTGTTAACCAGCAGAAGACACTTAGGTTGGTATTTTCAAAGAAGCCTAAGGGACTTACGTGCCCTGTTCCCATTAATTTTCTGTGAGACTTGGGCATCTAACCCGTTTAGTCTCCTTTGAACCAGATATTCATGCTAAAGCTTTGAAAGGAGACTGAACAGGTAGGTATCCCAAACCTTTTGCTATTCAATGAAAATTGAATACGTGTGTGCTGGACGTAGGAAAGGAAGATATTGTGACAAAAAGCTGCCGGTTGTTATAAATCTGAGTATGAAACCCCTGTTGGTTTCACTGATATTTTTAAACAACCATGGGTGGATTTGGGGAGGAGCAGGGGTGCAGTGGTGCAGTTGTACCCCCTTTGAATTCTGCCCCATCCAAACTTTAAAACCATCTGCCCCAGAAGGACACTGGCATTTCTGTTCATCTATGCTGATGGAGTCAATTGACTTCATGGCTCATTATCATGTATCTGATTCATGCTAATCTCTCTCCATTTCACAGGTGTTAACAACCTCTCTCCTTTGTAATGGTCTTGACTTCCACTATTCAGACTACCCTTTCTTCTTGTTTTGCTGTCTGTTAGCCATTCCTTGTAATATCTCTCTCCCATTTCACAGTCCTGCAGATTGTATTTATCTCTATCTAAAATTTTTAACTCTGTTGTAGTAATATTAACTCAGGTGTAGAAATGATTGGCTGAAGTATTAGAAGCTCTGGCAAGATGCTCAAGAAGACTACATTTTGTTTTATAACTCTGAATAACAGATGTACATCTACCTGTAATGACTACAAAGTAATTACACTCTCTTTTGACTATTTTGAAGATGTTTTACTGAGTTTGTTGTGTTTTTTAAGACTGCATATAATTTAGCAACTTTGTGCTCATTTCAGTAGTTATACTGATTTTTGTTTTGACCTTAAACTGAATAATGTAGCACTAGACCTTTAGCATTTACTAAAGCTCCTAGTTTCTCTGTAACTGGAGAAAAGTATGTGTTGTGTTATATATGATGAATTATATACTACCTGATCCGCACCATCCCCTTTTCAAAATCCTAGCTCCACCCATGCCAAAAACCACAAATGGTAGAGGAATTAATACTAAATCATTAGGATCTGAAGTTTCAAATCTTTGCTTTTTATTTCTAGGTAAAAGACCTCATGAGTGTGGAATTTGTAAAAAAGCATTTAAACACAAACACCATTTGATTGAACACATGCGACTGCATTCTGGAGAAAAGCCCTATCAATGTGACAAATGTGGAAAGCGTTTTTCACACTCGGGGTCTTATTCTCAACACATGAATCATCGTTATTCGTATTGCAAAAGAGAAGCAGAAGAGCGAGATAGCACGGAACAAGAAGAGGCAGGACAAGAGGTCCTAAATAGTGAGCATGTTAGTGCCAGGGCATCACCATCACAGATCGACTCAGATGAAAGAGAGAGTTTAACAAGGGAAGAGGAGGAAGACAGTGAAAAAGAGGAAGAAGAGGAAGAGTACAAAGAGATGGAAGAACTTCAGGAAGAAAAAGAATGTAGGAAACTACAAATAGAGAAGGAAGATGATGAGGAAGGGAAAACTGAGGGTAATAAGAAGGATGAAGAAGCTGCAAATGAAGTTAGCAATGTAGAAGAAGAAGTTATACAGAATGGTGAGCAGGTGTCAGAAGAAAACAAAGCTTAACTGATAGTTTTTTCTATAAGGAAAAAATAATTGGTAATGAAGTTTGTTCTATATTATACATGCTTTTCCTGGAAACACAGTAGGCTGCATACTGTGATTTCTGTTCACTACTGTGTAAAAAACAAAAATATAAAAAGGAAAAAAAACAAGAAAAAAAAAAAAAGAAATCCAGGTGTGCCTGAACCTCAAACTTAGTAATTTTTCACACAGTTTTCAAAGTTAGGAACAAGTTTGTAACATGAAGCAGATTAGAAAAATACAGTGACTCTGGAAGCAAAGATTTAACAGGTTGTAGGAAACCTGATTTACTAGACAAGCATCTGGCATCATTTGTTTTATCAGTATTAATTTCATTCTTATGTTGATTAATTTGTAAGCTGTACAATTGGGAGAGATTTATATGATTTTTTTTATGGGTAAAACATTTCCTAAATCCGCTTCAGTATTTTATTATGTTCTTAAAATGTGAGAACTTCTGCACTACAGAATTCCCTTTCGCAGAAATATATAATGCAGTTGCAAACAGTGCTTGACTACCTTTGTAAATTCAACCTAGAAGGTAGCAGTTTACGACATTAGATGTTGTAGTAGAACATATTATCATTTAAAGTGTATTGTTAGCCTTAAGAAAGCAGCTGATAGAAGAAATGAAGTTTCTTACTCAAGTGGTTAAAATGTAGTTGAAAAGATTGTTGTTGAGTTCTGATTGCAGGGACTAACAGTGTTAATACTGGTAAGGACAGCCAAGTCGTCAAAATCAGTGTTTGTATTGTGTTTTGAGTATGTAGTAACAATATGAAGGATCTGATATGAAGCTTTGTATCTCCTTTGGCCTTATGCAAGACCTGTGTGCTGTAAGTGCCATTTATCAGTATTTTAAAGGCTCTGCCCAGCCTTTACCCAATGTGTGGCCTACAATAACTAGCATTTGTTGAATTGTATCAAACTTCTAAACTAAATCATGGGGGAAAAACACTCAGCCATCAAAGAAGTAAGAACACTGGTACATTTCATTATTTAATTCTTCAATATTATTTTTGTTTAATACCTAACTTGCAGAATTTCTCTATCATAAGTACAAGGGAAAATTTCTAATCTGCTTTACTGCTTTCCTGGTTTACTTTAATTTCAGACACATACATGACACATTATCTGGCTCATAAGTATTTCCAAATGTTAGTTATTATGGACCCCATTTATTAACAATGTTAGCTGATTTTTACCTATCAGTATTATTTTATTTCTTTTAGTTTATAGATCTGTGCAACATTTTGTACTGTATGTCTTCAAACCTGGCAGTATTAATACCCTTCTTACTGACATATGTACCTTTTTAGTTTTAGAAAACTTTTATATTTATGTGTCTTATTTTTATATTTCTTTATTTATTACACAGTGTAGTGTATAATACTGTAGTTTGTATTAATACAATAATATATTTTAGTATGAAAATTTGGAAAGTTGATAAGATTTAAAGTAGAGATGCAATTGGTTCTCTTGCATTGAGATTTGATTTAACAGTGTTATGTTAACATTTATACTTGCCTTGGACTGTAGAACAGAAGAATTAAAATGGGAATGTATTAATTTTACAATTGCAATCAATTCATTTTACCTTTACCCAGTTTTTAATATAAAGCTCTTAAATTTTGAAATTCACTGTGTGACTAATAGCATGATGCTCTGCAGTTTTATTAAGAGATTAGTCTAACCATAAAACTCTCATTTCCTTAGTAAGCCAAATTAGAATAATCTTATAAACAGTGTTGGGAACAATGTTTAACATTTTTGTGCCAATTTGTTCCTGTATTCATGTATGTATGTTACAAATCTGAATCTTCATTTTTAAGTTCCTTGTTACATCATGGTCATTTTCTAGTTTTTTACCAGACTCCCCATCTCACAATAAAATGCGTCAACAAGCCTGACTTACTGTCGTTATTCTAGTAATATAAGAAGATTATTTTTTGAATTATTCCTATGAAGTATCATTTAGTATTCACCCTTTGCTTGAATGCAGATAGTCAACTTGTACTGTGTTCAGGGACAAATGAAATATGAACAAGGACTGACTGTATACAGGTAAAGGGATTGCTATTTTGAAGATTTGTTGAGTTTTTTAAGAGTCAGTATAACTTCTAGCATTTCAGAGGCAAACAATGTTTTCATGGATTTTTGTTGTACTTACATCTGCATACTGTATTTTAAAGTAGTATATTTCATTATAATTTATTTTAAAGCCAGTACTTATGTAAGTATTTTCTTGATTTAGCAATACGTTGAATAGTATGCAGCTGTTGAATTTTCCAAAGATACTGAATTGATATCTTTGCTACAGATAATTGCAGCAATGTAAAATTAAGGCTTTAAAAATGTATTATAGATGCTATTGCATAAAAAAAATAAAATTTATCTTTACACTGCATAGACTTTATTTAAAAGAAAGTATATACTGTTAAATCTATGGTCTTTAAACAATGTTATGTTGTTTTAATAACCCCTAAAAAGTTGGGGGGTTTTACATGTGAGTCATATATGTTGGATTTTTCATTTGAGCATCTGAGTTCTGACACATTCTGAATCCTATTATATCATATCTGCTCCCCATTAAGCCATATAAAGGATTGGTCAGATAGGATAGGTTTCCCCTCTGGGTTCATTAATAGTTTGGCTGTATTTTACTTTATGATATATCAAATACTGCAGTGCTTAAATGGAATGAACTCCTAGCTGAATGGTATACTCATTGCACATAAAAACATGCCAGCTGGTTTGAGAGAAACTTGAAATTTGTCTTACGATGAGAGAAAGCTAAATTGGCCTTTAATTATTTACTGGGAGTTCGTAGGAAGTCTGAGGCCAGAGGTAACTGAGTCCTTCTCTAGGTCTGATTGCTTTTGCCTTTTTTAAAACCCGTGCTTCTGCCTTATTTCTGGGATATAATTTATGTATAATCCATAAAGAAATCCAGAAACTCTGATATATTATCTTGATTGCCATTAGAGGAATGCAGTCAGCCACAACAAAGTTGAACTGGGGAGACCTAAGTTCTCTTCATAGCTCTTCTCATAAAGGACATGTCTGCACTAAAGCTGTGCTAAGGCTGTGGCTGTTTCCAAGCAGGGTAAATTGGCTCAGGCAGACTTCTCTGTCGTAGAGGCTGAACTTTTCCACCCTCTACCCCCCAAACTGATTCATTTATGGATGGCTAGCTGTGGTCTGTCTATACACTGCACTGCAGTCTACAGTATAGACATACCATAAGTTGCTATGTGCGTTTTGATGAGCCAGTTAATCCCTCTGGACCTTTTCTTTCAGATTCTTAAAACGGGGATCATACTTACTGCTGTCTACTTCATATGCATGTAGTGAGCTTAATTTTAGGACTATGTATGTAAAATATGTTTAGATCCTGAGCTGGAAGACATGCTAAGTATAATAAAGTATTGTTTATGAATCCCTTTCTTGGAAGAACTTCCTATACAATGCGTGCGTCAACAAGTGCATTTATGCCAGGTTTAAGTTACTGCGCAGCATGCGGGAATAGGCAGGTGTCTACACATGTAAGTGTTAAAGTGCATTAATGTTGTGTATGGACTGACTTGGGACTAAGTTAGTCCCAAGTAGGTCCATACCACAGTGTCACTGCACAGTAGGTTTTTTACATGTGCATTACTGCACAGTATCTAATCAGGCATAAATCTGATACCTGCATGATGCAGGTATCAAATTTACACTCAAGCCGGCTTAAGTCACCATATTTACTGCACGGTATAGGCATACATATGTAGACGCATGCCTGTACTGTGCAGTAATTTTGGTTACTACGCAGTAAATGCACATGTGTAGACATGCCCAGTGAGGACTGAAAAAGATCATATTTTAAAGGGGAAAAAGATTGTATATTTAGAATCAAGTGAAAGCTGCTGGAGTAATTAACATGAAACCTATCAGCGGAAGCTCCTTGGTAGTGATGAAGGTTCAGTCTTACAGACCCTTATGTGAGTAAATCATATATAGTATCTGTTGTCTACTCACATGAGTAAGAATTTGCAAGATTTGCTGTCATGTTAACTCAGGGTATAAAGGTGGTAAATGCACAGTGTAATACATGCAAACAGTTCCAAAGTCTGCCTGTCACTTGACCTGCCATCCTTAGACTTGGCTCAGAATCTGTGGCAAAGAATTACTTTTGACTTTACAGAAAAGGACAAGCAGAGATATTCTGAAAATGCCATTGTAAAGCAATGTTATCTTCTCCCAAGACCACAAATGGTAAAGCAATTACAGGAAAAATAAGTCTGATGCATAGAAAAATGTGAAAGTTTAAAGATAAGAATTGAATATGTATTCTCTCCTAAAGAGGTTTTAGTCGGTGATTGCTAGGGAAGGGGAAAGGGAAATAAAGGTTTAATGATGCTTTCTTTTGTGATTTGTTTTGTGATTGAAATGGCATAACCAGGTGTGTCTGTACATATCATCTACAAGCCTTTTTCAGGACCCATGCTCTCGTCTCCAAGCATGAGATGTCCCAGCCGAATCAACAAAGGTAAGTCTCTTCTGGAGGCAGTATGGCACAGTACATTGCACTGTGACTTGGGAGACCTCCTTTCTGTTTTGGACTCTGCCAGTGACCCGTTTTGCAATCTTGGGAAAGAATTTATTGCTTCCTTGTCTCCATTTGCATAATTGGGCAATGGTTTTTATATAAATTATTTCTACAAAGTATATGGAGAAGTGCAGGATAGAAGTGTTACAGAAGAGCTAGGTGTTATTTATTGCAACATAGGAAAAGAATGACCCTTCAGAGCATGCCGTTTCAGAGAAAATACAAATGGAAAACATTGAAGGAGCAGGCAGGACTCTTGGATAGAAGTAACTGCTTGACTGCTTCATTTTCTTCCTCCAATAGTATCTGTATAGCACCATAGCATAAGAGCTGGTGGCTGTTTCCTAAATAAAGTAAATGTTATATTATTATTGGAACAAATTGCTCCAATCCTGGAGATAAACTAATTCGGAAGCACTGCCTGGAAGAGAGTGCAAAACATCCAGAATATGAAACTGCAGTTAGTAACTTACTAAAGCTGTATGAACATGGATGGCAAGGTGTATTTTTTCTATCAAGTTAGCTCAAGTGAGAACATAGACAATTTCATAGTGTAACGCCTTTTAAATTTTTTGAATTGGCTGTCATAACTAACAGGTTTTTAGATCTAATCAGGTGATTCTTATAATTTACCACCTACAGATTGCTTGAAGTGGCCAGGACCACACTTTGACCAGCTCAAATGATCTCAGTTGTGGGTGCAGAGATTGGCGAATGGGTTCAGTTGAAGCTAGCTGACAGATGAGTTAGCACAAGCTTTTTCCTGGGTAGATGTGCGCTAAACATCAAATCCTGGGCCTAGTACACAGCTGTATGCTGAAGCTCTCTGGGACCTCAGCTGGCAGCCCTGCTTTATGCAGCTACTGTATGCCAGTATGCCAGTGTGCTTCCTCTGGCAGTGATGTAAATTCCAGTACTGCCAACAGTGACTTCAAAAATCAAGAGCTGGGTTTCAAAAATAGATTGACATTCAAATCATGATTGTCTTAAAGTTGTGGTTCTCATTTACTTTTGTTTCTGAGCTTTTAAGGTGCCTTCTCTTCTGTTTCAACTTTATTTGCTACTATGAAACCTAGAAACTAGCTTTCATTGTAAAAAGCACAGAGAATAATCTTCAGCACCTGGGACTTCTCTAAAAAACATTACCAATGTTGTGGGGGGAAAACAGATATTTTTGAAGCAGAGTCAGCTATGCTGGGATATGTCCTGGCACAGCTGATCCATTTCATTGGCATCTATGGGGATCTGATCCTGTGGAACGGTGATTACGGGCGCTACACCCCAACTCAAGGTGCAGCATCATGACATAAGCACCACAGGACTCCCCTGTAGGGGGATTCCCAGGGCACATCTCTGTAAGCAAGGTCACAGGAAACCTGAAGGGGGATTCATCGGGTATTTAGGATTGGGCTCCTGAAGCCCCGGGAATGACTGTCCAGGGTGTGTGGAGAGTGCAGGCAGCCCTGGGCTACCCACACTCTTCTGCAGTAAACGAACAGATATCAGCCATGAAAAGGTGACATAAATAATGATTAGGAGTCCACTTAAACTCACAAATTCAAGCGTTAGTGGTGTGACAAAGAGCTAAGGCAGCTGTGCTTGGGTTTTGAGCCACCATAAAAATGTTTATGTCTGTTTGCAGCCTTAAAAGTAGAGGACTTGGTAAAACTGCTGCCTCACAGGCTACACCAGTTACTACACAACTACAGTGAAAAAGATTGAGAGGTGATGTGATTACGGTGTGTACAAGTGGCAGGATTTGGCTGGAGCTGGAAGCAATTTTGTGATAACTCAAGAAGTTCCTGCCCCTGAGTGCATTTTACCCCTGTGTCAAGCAAACCCCCTCCCATTGCTTGCCTATGCCTGCCTCCCAGTGTAGGAGCTACTTAGAGAGCAGGCAGAGCTCTTGCCTCAGCAACCATCAGTCCTCACCGAAGGGAGGAGCAAGTGTCTGGAGTGCAGTATAATAAGCTGCCTTTGGCCATGCTCAGGCTTGTGAAGTCACAGGGCTAATGCTTCTGCAAACTGCCCAGCACAGAGTTCCTAAACAGAGAGCCATACTTTCTCCTGTCACAATTCCTATCCAAGCTTGGTGAGTGCCATCGCCAGTGCCTCAAACTCACCCCATGGCTTATAAATCCCGCAGTGCAGGAACCATCACTCTCTCTGTCTGAGCAATACTGAGCACAATGGGGTCTCAGTCTTGGTTAGGTCCCCTAAGAAAAGCTCCTTCATCCGGCCATGAAATCACCTAAGACATGGCAACACTATTGTCCTCACACATTTGGATGGACAGGGAAATCTGAAGCCAGGAGACGCACCAAGATATAATTTAATCTGTTTTTAAACAAACTCATGAGTTTGGGGAGTCTGACTCCTGATTTCTGAACTTTTGGCTTTAGCAGAGCCCTACATTGGTGAGGCAGGCCGCGCCTGCTGCAGATGTCAGCCTCAGGACCAGGAGCATATGGTGCTAGAGGAGGACAGTTGAGTGTCGGTATGTATGCCCCTACAGGACATTTGTTTTACAACACCTAGCCATGAAACCAAACCAAGTTGTGGCTTTTAGCTGCTACCGCAATATAAATATTAATCATGTGAGTGCTAGGTTGCAGGAAGAGCATCTGGAGAGAATCAGGGGAATGACTATTGTGGTGCAAGATGGCAAGGGTAGAGGTATAACACTCCAACAGCAAACATACCTGCTGGGAGGGCACCAAATATCATGTTAGTCCGCTGATAGCTTTTTTATGGTTTTGAATTGAGGAACTGAACTAATTGAGAAGAGAAGTGAAGGAGAAAAGGGCAAAGGGGATAGCAAAGGGGAGAAGAGCTTACAAGGGGCAGATGTGGAGTGAGGCTGAAATGAAGAGACTGTAAGAGGAAGGAAGAGTGAAAGAAAGGGTTGGACCAAACACCCATTCAGCACAGAGCCAAGACAAGTCCAGTCAAACCTGCCCTGCAGAGATTTCTCTGAATGTTGCTGGTGTGAAGTTTTTTCCCAAGGCCACATCACAGAAATAAGAGGAGATCCTGTTTGGTTCCTAGTGGTATGTCTGCCCACGCAGCCCCAAGGCCAGGGCTGTGCCAGAAGGGGTGGCTTTCGTCAGGCCCCTTTTTAACTCCTCCACAATACAGTTGCCTCCTTCAGCAGCTGTTTCCATCAGCTGGAGTCTTTGGCCCCTGTAGCTCTTCTGAATTGGGTCAGCACTACAAAGTGTCCCTTCTTCTGCAGATAGCTCAATTCAGGATTACCATGTGAGTGAGACCTTGCAGGATGTGACCCTGCTTTGCACTTAGAGCTTTCAGAAATGTCTTTTTAAAAAGCGTACTGTGAAAAAAAAATCCTGCTTTACTGTAACTTAATGGGAATATTCCATCTAATTATTTTGGGCTTACAATCTGTATTTCTAAGACTGACAGTAACTGCATTACTTACTCCATAATAATGGAAATGTATTCAGTGTATTTGAATCTGAATCCGTATCTGAAACTCATTTAAATCAGCTGTAGACTCTGACGTCAGAATATGCAAATGTTTCATGACTGCAAAATGTGCGTAAGTCAAAGACATTTTAACTTCTGATTTTAAAATATATGGTAACAAGCATTGTTAAACACATTCTGTTATTCCTCTTTGTAAGTATAATTGCATATTTGTACCCACAATTCTCTGTTGGTTGTCTTTACGGTTAAAAAGAAAGCACTTTACAGTAGTGGAATAGGAGATAGCCTAGCTAGGCTAATGGTCATCATGGAACCATATTGTTCAATCAGACATAAACAGTTGTATCTAATTCACTTATCTTCCTTCATAATATACTTTATTTATATTCGGTCTTCTAAATCCAAACTTTACACTGTTTCATGGGATTTCTCATATTTTAAACCCTCAGATATGCATAGAGACAGAACTGCATATTTTGCATGCCAACTTTTCATAGTTTGCATACTGAAACTCCATTAATTGGATGTCTTCTATCATTTCTGAAGTATTCTTTCCCCACTGTCTAGTTCATATCAGATCTGGTTTTGCTGTATTCTAGATGTTATCGGTTATGGGACTCATTGATTAAATTCAACTTTCCATCTCTTAACTCTCACAAAATGCTTGTATTACCACCACTGCAGTAAGACACATGCAGATTCCCATATAGCTCTTCCGAACTGCAGAACATTGCAAGGACTGCTGAGCTGTGTGACCTGTGGTACATAGTCCATTTGAGACTACAACATGTTCCTCCTTCAAAGAACAAACAACCACCTGGAAAAATATTAAAGGCTGCATTTTTCTGGAAATTAATTAATTTTTGTAAGATACAATGCCTTAAGAGCTTGGAACAATTTACATTATTTTTTAAAATTATACAGATTTAAAAAATAGTGCCCTGTGGACTAATGGCTCAGTCCCAAAGAGGCACTTGTCACTATAGAGGAATCCCTGGCACTGAATTCAGGTCCTAGATTCACTGTATAGCATATGGGAAGGACTGGACTCCCTGGAATGGGATTTATGGCAGCCAGCAAACTGAGCTGCTTAAAATATTCATTAGGAATTGCCACACAGATGGATGTATCTAAACTTTTGCCCTGCCTGAGGATTTAGGAGTCTCCTTTTCAACCTTGTGCATGTGTGTGTGTGTGTGTGTGTGTGTGTGTAAGATAGATATATAGATAAATACACACACACTCAAGTATTTAGGTTAGTCTATAAGATGCAACTCTACCCTGGCTTCTACAGCATCTGAGCCCTTCTAAAAAGAAAGGATGAAGAGTCAGTCCTTTCTTTCAAAATATGGTGCGAGAAGGAGCAGCCTTCCCACCTTCTTTTGTTCAGTAGCTCAGTGATTAAAGCACTTCCCCATGATTTGGGAAGGATGGGTTCATTGCCCTGTACTATGAGAAGAAATCCAAACCCACATTTTCCCACTTGCAGGGTAGTGGATGTGTCTACATGCATGGGCTACTGGTGCCTACAGGGTCTGGGGGGGCATCGGCAACTGATTGCCGACTGGGGGTGGGGGAGGTCCCCCAGTGGCTGATTGCAGCGCCAGTGGCAAAAATGGAAATGCCAGCAGCAAAATTGGAAGTGCCAGTAGCACTTCTCTCAGTGTTGGCCGGTGTTTCTTAGCGCTGGCCAGCACCAATCTCAGGGAGGGCGCTGACTGGCGCTTCACTTGGTGCCCCCACTCCCCAGCCAGCGAGGGCCAATCTCAGGGGGAGCATATGCCCCCCGCCCCCTGTGATCTCCTACACATCACCTATGTCTACATGTGCATTTTAATGTGCATTCACTTATTTTAATGTTCATTAACGTGTCACAAAAAGTGTGCTTTTGCTAATGTGCATTAAAATAGGCTAATGCACCTTTTTCTAGTACCTCACAGAGGAAGTACTAAATTTAATGCACATTAGCAAAAGCACACTAATGAACAGGTAGATGCACCCAATAGGTCCCAACCACCAGGCTCTAGAGAAGTTTTTAGTCTCTCTGGATAAAGTCGTCTTATGTTGTATGAGGAAGGAGGAAGAGAGATTGAAACCACCTCCCCCTAACACCCTTTGTGGGGTTACACATTTAGGACTGGCCATCCATCATCTACCTTGCAGAGTGCCTCCTCATCAGCCCAGCATGACACAAATTGGTCCATATTTTGTTGCAAGGTGAAGTGTCCAAACTAAAATAAGACATCTGCTTGGGCCATGAAATGGAAGAATTGGAGTGGCCCCTGTGAACTGGTTTCTGTGGTCATTCAGGGTCACCATCTTGTCCTGGCTCAGCAGGAAATTGACCATGCAGATCATGCTCCCCTAACCTACCCAGTACAAAGAAAATGTACACAGTCTTGAAATAGTTCTTCTACCTCCTCCTTACATTAAGAGCAGGCCACTGATGCTGTCAGGCCACTGATGCTGCCACTGATGCTGCCAGGCCATTGAGTGGCAGACAAAGACAGCAATGGCCAGGGCCCCATGCAGCTGCCACTGGAGGTTGTGAGTTCTCTTGGAGATCGACAGCTCATACAAGGTGTGCCAGGCTGGGGTGGGGCTTGTCCTGGTGTTGTTGCCACCAGGCACCTCCTCCAGATTGTATCAGGGCAAGCGTTAAGGACATAGGCACTTTGACTGTCCCTGCGTACAGTGCCTTCCCAGACAGGATCTCAAAGTGGGTTGATCTCACCACTGTTCTCATTGAGCACAGGGAGGGACAACAAGGTAACAGGCCTGCCACTCTCAGCACTGCCTGCAGCTGGAGAAATAGGCAGCAATAGGTGTTGTTTGTCTAGTGAGGTACCATCAGGAAGAGCTTGTCATATGCAGAGTTGGTCCTCTAGGGCAACAAGCACATCTGTGTGGAAGGCAGCTTTTACTTCAGCCAAGAGTTACAAAACAAAGCAGACAGAGTGCAGGCCCAGCTGGTCAGTCAGGACTTTTGCCAAGAGCTACACAGACTGGGTTGAATGGAGGAGATGGATCAGCTTGATGGTGTGGAACCACACCAAGGAAACAACAAAGCTTCCAAAGATAAGGCTTAGTGATCCATACTACAAAGCCAGGTTATAGACCAGAGACTCCTGCAGCAGCTCTGGAAATTGCAGGAGCCTGCCCTGAGGTCTCAGTCAGAAGCAGGCCTGGTAGACCTGGGAGAGGCTGTGGTAGATGGGTGTCCCAGCTGAGATGATCAGAATCTAAGAGGAAAAGTTCTTAAACTGAGGTTGAAGTCCCCTACCAGATGCAGGGCCAGCCATTGCTGGGGAAAGGGTTCACTAGCGAAAAGGAGGAGCTGTAGGTCTTGTAGGTTCACGACACTGATCAGGTCCTCCCTGCCCCACTTTGTTGGTGGGCAAATAGAGGACAGCCCGCTGAAGCCAGTGGTGACCATTCCAGAAGAAGTCCTCAAGGAACTTCTGGAACCTTTTGAGCAGGGTCATTGTCAGGTCCAGGATGGTGAGTAACAGCTAACCAGAACCTGACCACAGCAGGAGAGTGCACGTACCAGTGTCACTGCTGTAATTGCACCTCAGCTTATTCACTGAGTCCTTCCCAGTTCTCAACTGGATAGGCTGGTAGGCCTAGGAAAATGTCCAGGGCCTTGCAACCCCAACAGAACTATGACAGGCCTCCAGGCAGGTTTAGAGACTAAATGTTGGCCCAGGTGGCTAGAAGGATTGTATTGCTTTTGGCCCAGTTGATATGGGACGAGGAGGCACCTTAGTAGACCTGCTAATATTCAGTCAGGAACTGGACACTTCTCTCATCACTCACAAAAATGATCCCATTGACATATACTGTCACCTTAACTGGGGGGGGGGGGGGGGCCAATGGCTGTGGGTGATGGGAGGGCCAGGTTTTCAGACACTGCCATAATGCATGGAATAGTGGTGCAATGGTTGGAGCAAAGAGCATTCCAGAGAGAGGGCAGCCGTGTTGGAAATCCTACTTTCTGGGAATGGGGAATATGGTACTCCATTCACCTTCAGGAGGCTACAGATATCCCAGGGACAGGATGGTTTTGTTGAAGATAGGCCAGCTGCCTGCAGCAGCAGAAGCAGGCTGTCCTGTATGGTTCTGCCAGGTACATGGGAGCTCTGTTCAGGGCCTATGGCTGAGGCCCATGACTATTTTGAGCCATTTGGCCAGGACTTTGGTCCAGTTGTTGTAATCAGTACCCAGGAGCGATGCAGTGCTGATCACCAGTTCTTAATGTTGCTGAGATCTCCTTTCTTGGACATACTAATAGTATGCTTTTGGATCTTGACAGGCTTAGACATGGCTTTCCTGAATGTCTATTCAGGAGGTCTGGGCTGAGGAGAGGCCAGATGGTCTTGTAGAAATTGCCAAGGCCACAGCCTCTTCCATGGTGAGGCCCTCAACCATGCCAAGGATAACTCCTGTTTAAGCTTGTCAGCCTCAGATGTGGAAATCTTGGGGAGGCCCTCATGCAGGTGTTGAATGGCCTCTGGGCAGGCAGGCTGAGCTGCAAACAGCTCTGCGTACAAGCTAATAGTATGCTTTTGGATCTTGGCAGGATCTGTGAGCACTCGGCCCAGTGGGGGATGCCTGTATATGTGCTCCAGTATGTTCTGATTAGCACTCATCAGAGCAGACTCGATGAATCGAGTCTGTCGGAGTGTTCTAATCACAGCGCTCCAGCATGCTGCAGCATCTCCTGCATTCAGTGACCCCCGTTTCAAAATGGTGGCAGGGACACTAACTAAAACTTATTAAATGAGCTTAAGTTAAAGACCCTCTGTGGCCATTTTGAAATGCAGGATGCTGAATACATGATGCACTGGGGCATTTTAATTACAGCTTCTCCTAAGGGCCACTCTAGTTAAAACACGCCATCCTGGAGCACATGTAGCCCACATAGGCACTTGGGATTTTTGTGGCAGCCAATGAGTTTTGTTCTGCCATTTTTTCTCTAGGTTGAAAAAGAACCAAGTCAGCAAGTCAGCTTCTGTGACCTCTTGAAAGCAGCCTCATGTCCTTGTACTCTGAACTGTGCCCTCTCCAGCTGTCTCAAGCACTTTTTCTGGAGCTTGAAGCTCTCATACAGGCCATGGTCATTATTGCTTTCTGTCAGGGCAGCCTCAAGCTCCACAGTGTCTTTCTCAAGCCCTTGCATGCTGCAGTGGCAGTTGCGTATATTCTTGGCAGAAAATCTTGATGTGTGCTTTCCCCAATTCCCACCACTGCTTCCAGGCCAGGAAGTTACTGACCCAGGTGGGTCAGAGGTACATGAAGCAGCCCCAGAAGTGAGTGCCTAGCAGAAGGCTAACCAGAAACGTGTGCCCAGCAGGGTGCTTGGGTGTGATTCAAGCCAGGAAATTCACCAGACCATGCTGTGATCTGCAAGTCCTGATGGAACAATATGGCTGCAGTGAAGCAGAGGCAAGTGGTGTTCAGTGATATACAGCTGATCTGGGCACACCATGGAGAGACCTTGGGTACTCACCCTCTGCCAGGTATACTGTCTTGTGCTAGGATGCAGGTGTTGCCACCAGTCAGATAGGCTTGCTGCCTGTAGGATGGCCTGCAGCTGTCAAGTAGAGGGTGGATGGAGCTCCAGTCCATTCAAGACTTTCCTGGAGAATGCAGTTAAAATCACCCCCTAGGATGAGGAGATTATTGTCATTGGCTACACGCTGTGAGAGACTTTGCCTTTTTGAAACTTTATTGTAAAACCTGTTAAAAACAAAAGGTGAAAGTACACAAGTTTGTGTCCCCAGGAGGAACAAAGGCATTAAACGTGGCTCTGTGGCCTAGGCAGGGGTTTGGCCACTCACCTCAGGAGGAGGAGATCTGGCTTGTTCTTTGCTATAATACCTGTTTAAATATTTAATCTGATGACTATTTAATAGATAACGCATCCATGGAGCAGGGACTAGATTCCTAATCTTTCTCTGTCCCCAGGTACAAAGTAAACAGGTCCTGTCACTCTTGTCTGCTCCGTTATGCTCTGGCTCGATAAATATTAAATTATTCCATAAAAAGTGCAAAAGTTTCCAAAGGAGCAATCAGAAGCACACACCCCTCTGCAGAGCACTTGGTAGCCTGGGGATTAGGCACCATTGGCTTGAATTCTCTCAGGCAGAAGAGGGTGACGTGGGGATTCCCCACATTTCCGCACCCTCCCAACATCAGCACAATTGGATACAACGTGGAGGTGGTGACAGCACCACTTCTAGGGTTAGTTCTTGTGTAGAGCCCTGTCCATGAGGTGTCCTCTGAAAGCACTTGCAGGACTGGACCCTGTGAGTTGTAGCAGTGGAAGAAGGCCTAGGTTGTGGATCCTCAGGGGGCAAAGGTGTTGAGTTGCTCATTATTGTTCACGTTTGGACACTTCTGGTAGGCCTGGCAGTAGACTTCAAGAGATTAAGGCAACTTTCCTAGCACAGATCGTACTAAGGTGGCAACTGAATGGAGGCTTCAAGGGTTGCAGTTTTGAACTTCAGAGCTCAAAGGGAAGTTCCAGAAGGACTTGGGCCCCCAGCTCCTTTTGTGGATGCCACTCTCCTGCTTTGCAAAAGGCAGTCAATTGTGTCAAAGCAGTTCCGTGGTCTGTGAAAAAGCACAAAAACTGCTCTTTGATCTTGTCCTGAAGAACACTTAAACATGGCCATATTCATTCATATCAAAGTCCAGTGTGAAAGGGGAAGAACAATCCCCTAATTATAGCAATGGAGAAGTTTAGGAGAGAGCCTTTCATTACTATGGATGATAGCGACAGTAGGCACTTTTAAACCAAACTGTTGGTTTCAGTCTACTGTGAATATAGAGTCTGTAGTCACAACCCCTCTTAAGGGTAATACAGACAGTAAACAACCCTTTCCATGCTTCCTGCACAGCTGTGACTAAAAATGACAACATGCTTTGCTGTGGGCTCAGTTCACTTAGGCAGTGAGATTTTTGAGGCTAGGACCATTTTTGGATATTTTTGCATGATACCTAGCACAGTGACTGCCCTCCCATCTGGGATTTGCCCTTAACAATGCCACCACAATACCAAGACAAAGAACTGCTGATCATGAGCTGAAGGGTCAACAAGGCTATCAACAGCAAGATCTTCCAGCAGGGCAGTGCATTCACCCAAAGGTCTCTATATTCATAAGGGCCTGACTAAATCTGAAAGTCTGAGTTGGTGTAGGAATATCCTGTCTAACTTTGGGTTATCACCTCTACTTACCCAATTATTTCACTTGCTGGCTACTGTACAAAGCAGAAGCCACAATTAGTCCTACTAAGCCTTCAAACATATTTATCTTTTTCTGTAAAAATGAATGCATGTTGCCTAAGGAGGAGCAAGATTCTGCAGCTTACCGCTTGAGACACTCACCTGGAGGGAGGGAGCCATGAGCTCTCATATAACTCTCTGAGGACTGTTTTCTATATATTCAGTGACTTTAAGGAGCAGGGGCCAGGTGCATAGATCCAACCCCTAGGTTCAATATAATGGCATTTTCCTTGGTGAGTGCTCTAACCACTAGGGCAACACTATTTGCCTCCAGTTGTGTTTTGAAAGACAGTAGCAGTTACAGCTCTGTTTGGTGATGGCATCTAATCCTGTTGTTTGTAAAGCGTGGGCCCCTCAGGGGACTTAAGCAAAGCAATTCCTATTTCTGAACCCAGCTGGACCCAAGCAAAAGCTAGTTGCCAAGCTGCGCAGGCTGGGATGGTTCTGGGCATGTGCAGAAGCAGAACTCAAGCCTCATAAAGAGGTTTGCAAGGCAGTAGAGAAGGGACTAGTGAGCTTGGGCAGCATCTGAACAGGGCATTAACTTTCAGTTCTGCTTACAGCTTTATTAGATCTTGCCCTAATTAACCAGTTGCCTTACTGGACATTTTAAATGGTTGTGGCCATTAAAATGAAGGTTAGTCAAAAAGCAGAAAAAACATACGTAAGTTATAAATTTGCATTGTCCTGTCAGCGGTTTCCAGCTCTTCCTTCTATAAAGCTTCTTCTAATCAATGGGGATTCATAGAGTGATCTACCATTCAGTGTGACTAGATGGTCATAATCTGAATCCTAATAATAGTTTGGCTGCCCCTTTATGGGACCTTTGGGAAAGAGATCTGGGTTTAATTAGCAGTCTCATCTGGCAGTTGATCAGGTGTTTTCTATGAAGCAGCACTCAGGAGAGAGACATGTTCTTCTAGTAGACTCTGAAGTTGATGGAAGCCTGTTCATAGTAGACACCAGGACTCTTTAGCTTAATATTTTGACAAAATGTGACTTTTTGGAGAATGTTACTTTTTGAAGAATAAGAACTGACCAGAAAATGGCTTGGATGTATCCATAATTCCTTCATGGGCTAGGTTAACATACAAGCCAGTAGTTTACTTTGTAAGGCCTTGCTCTATAGGTACTCCTAGGAGACTAGAGATGGTAGAATCTGCCTTTTAACTAATATGTCATCAAGAAATTGAGTTGAAGTTGAGTTTTTATGCTTGGAGTTTTGATGCTTGATCCTTAATGCTTGGAAAGAACAAAATAACATTGGTTAGTGTTCATGGCACTAAGGAAATCACTCAAGCTCCATTTCAAACTGACTTTTGACACAGGAGAGGAGATAGCTTCTTGTTTTGAAAGAACTCTGAATCTTCCTGGCAACATGCCCCCAAATTAAATTAATTCACTGTAATTACAGATTACTAATGGCTCAGCCCAGGCATTCTATCTCCCACAGTTTTCATCTCTGCACATGATGCTTCCTCTAGTTCTAGGTAAATTCCACAAAGCTGGAGAGTGCTGCTTTTATGGACAGCATAGTTTACAATTTCCATAACCAAAGCTATTACAGAAAGTCTGGATGTGTCTCCATTTGTTTAGCTGTTCTCTCTATTTCAAAAACACCTGGTGTAGTAGCCTAAGTGTGGATGGTTTTGTGTTTGCTATACAGCCAAATAATGGAGTAAATGGAATGTGGGAAGGAAATCCCAGACTACAGACATCCAATTGCAGCACAAGTAAAACTTCTCGATAGCAGAAAAAAAATTCTCTCTGCTGAAAGTTTCACCATCTACAGAGGAAAGAGGATAATTTCTACCTTTGTTAATGTTCCACATATTTCACAGATAGACTCTGTCCTGAAGAGCTGAATCCTATTCCTGCCCCAGCCCAAGAAAATAAAAAGCATGAAATCTAAGCAGATTTGGTTTTGGTTTTGTTACCAGGGGCTGTATTTTGGGTCAGGAAGGTAGGCCTTGAGCAGTCGATTAGATTCTGTGTGAGCTATTGGCCTTTAGACCCACAAGGTCTTGTGCATATCTGGCCCACCAGTTCCCACTTGACATGTCAGACCTGAAAGTGAGGCAGTGAAGCCACTCTGGGGGCATCCCCCATGACTGCTCTCAAGATCTTTGCTTTCAGTGTTCTCCAGAGGAGCAGCAGGGGACATATTACCCCACAAGCAGCTTTATCACCTCACTTCTGGGTTTGGTGTATTGTGTAGGGGCAGGTGAGTGGACATGTTTGACATGGATACTCTCTGGGAGCACCATAGACACACCCAGAAAGGATATAAACCCTAATGAAAGACCTGTGCTTTTGGAGCTAAACATCTTGGACTTCAGGCATTGGTTTTTGGGTGGCTCTCTGTTATACAAGCCTATCCTTTCATTTGTCCTGTATCCAAAATGGCTTGAAAAGTATAAGCCATAGCTTACTGTATGGAAGATACATACTTCTAAGCACAGTGTCTCTGAAGGACATCTGTAGCATGAAGTAAAAGCAAAATCCATGGCCTTTCCACTGCTATAAAGAACAATGACGTTGCCACTCCTCCCCTTTCCCCCACAAGCCCACACCCAAGTCCCTTCTTTCTCCCTGGGTTTTAATATCTTTCAGTGTAGGTTTATTTAATATGCTCTGTTTGGGCACACATTTCTTTGCATTGGGATGTATCAATGAGAATACAGCTATCTTATTAAAAAAAAATTCTGTTTTCTTCCTTCCTATTTTCTTTACTGCTTCTCCCACTGTCCTTTTAGTCCTCTCTGTTATTAATCTGCTCATTCAATTTTTACAAGAAAATGCAAACACTAACACCATGAAGCCCAAGGCTGCCTGCATCCTTTGGATTGTACAGTATGAGTGTTTGAGAGTATATAAATATTTGCTTGTTGAGATATTTAAACTCAAGGTTGTGGTTTACAGTTCTTCTGCCTGATGAGCTGCCCTTTCTCTGCTTTTTTCTTTTATGACTACTGCTCAGGTCATTACTTGTATCTGGAATAATAGTACTCAATATGTCCTCAGCTGAGGTAGAAAAATAACTGACTTTTAAAATGAGAGATTAATTCACTTAACATAATAGAATCTGAAGTGTTGTTTCCAGTCAAAACCAATTCCAGATCACTCATGAACACAATTCCTCCAACAGGATCTCAGCCAGTGTTAAATAAGATAGAAGCATTACAACTTCAGAATCCTCTCACTGGTTGAGCATGTCATGAGCATAGGACACCATTACTTAGAAAACTCAGAAATCAGCTACAATTTAACTCTTTCATGAGGATCTCACTCATTCCATTGTGATTTCATTCAAGTAACTAAATAATATTTCTGTATACTTCCTTCCCCTTTCTTACCCAAAGGAGAAGCCATTCAGAGAGAATATTAAAAATCTTCCTTTTGAGTATTACTCCCTCCTCCCAGAAGTAAAAATGTAACAGGACTGCATAAAACAGATCAGGAAAATAGTTAATCCAGGCACAGATTTGTGCAAGGTTGAGAATTATGTGCAGAGGGAAGCAGCAAGTCTGGTAGAACTACTTCACTGGGCATTTGTTCCCAAGAAAACTAGGTGTTGGACTGAGTCAGTATTTGATATATGGTAGTTTAAGGAAAAATGTTTAAGCACCAATGCAAATGGATCTTTTCCTCTAGAAAGAGCCAGGATTGTCCAATGAAATATAACAGTACATTCATAAAACTCTAAATCCAGTTTATATTGTGGATCTTGAGTGAGCACAAGGCTAGGAGATGGAGTAATGGGTTTCAGGACCATATTTACATCATTTAATTTAGCTAGGGTCCTAAATAGTGCATAGGTCCTAGAGGGGGCACACAGACAGACAAATTAAACTGAGGTAAAAGAGAGAGGAAAGAATTGCAACTGATCCATGCTGTTTGATATATGCACTGTATCACCCAGGCAATGCAAGCTAAACCACAATAATTTGGCAGTTTTTTCATTCAGAAGCCTGGTTTAGCTTCTACTTACAGGACAAAATTGTTACCGCAGATTAGCTGGCAAGTGATAAGTCTCAGGCCCTCATTTTAATTTGGGGTCATTTGTTCATCTGTCCATACCCTGAGTCACAAAAAACAATCTAGATCAACCCACTTCTAGTGGCTGCAGAACTGCCTATGCACCTAAATTCATTATGCGCATCTTCTATCCTGAAAAGATGTGAGGTGCTTAGTCTAAAGCTTCTGAACAAGCTCAGATGTGATCCAGTTTCAGCAGCAAAGTGCCTTTCCCCTGTTGCAATCCATTTTTGAGCTGGGAGATGCCTAAAGTCCCCCAGAAGAGTCCTAACTTACATAAATAGCATTGAGTTCAGGGTAAAGCATTATCAACCTTGCTTGAGAGCACAGCTGATGAGAGTGTTAGAAGTCCTTTTACAAGATAGTCTAGGGAAGGGATCACCCATCCAGGAAGTGGCAAACCTGGTTCATAGCCCCTCCTGAGCCTAAGGAGATTCAGACTTATACTTACAATTTCCCAGGAGAGTGCTGTAGCCCAGAGCCTATGGATTAGGCAGGGAGGGGGCACTTGCCATCCCTCCTGTTGATGCTGGGCCACTAGAGAGTCAAGAATGCAAGAGTCATGGGACTAGAAGTATGTAGATTCCAGTCCCCATTCCCAGGACCTATTATATATTTTACATTAGGCAGGCATTGGTTACTAAATAGGAATACTCCTGGTAACAGGACCATTTCCCCTCTCCTGCCAGGGGACTGCCTTCCTAACTGTGCTACAAAAATAGCTCCCTTCTGCTTGTTCTCCTTCTAGATTTCATATCAATTACTTGTTTATTACAATGCTCTTGTGAGATATTGCTTGCACCAGAGAGAAACACAGTGAAGAAAACATGTTGTCCCTTATAAATGACCTTCTCCAAGTAAAGTAAGTTAAAGAGAAATGTTCCCAAAGGGAAGATATTTCATAATTAAGAATTCTTTAAGCCTATTGCACCCTGGACTACAACTATATTGCTGGTCACAAAGAAGCATCATTTACCTCCATTATTCAGAAAAAATATGGTTCCTGAGATTGAATGGTTGTTCTTCTGCTTTATATTGCTTCTCACTATGCCACCACTTAGGCCACTTGTACTACAGACAAGAAACAACTTCTGAAAGCTATAAAGCATCTTGTCAATTGCTGCAATGGATACATGCAGGGCTCTCTCAGCAGAAATTTCAGTTTCTTTAACTGATTCATAAGAAAAATGTTCATTCCTAATAGCCCTCCACTTTTTCATGCTAGGAGTCAGAAATCCAAGCCACAAAAACCACTGCTACATTAATCTCACAGAAATCAACCACGAACAAAAGCTCTACACATTGGCAGTCAAGTTGTGGCATTATCTTTCTGACCTAAAATAACCAAGAATGACCAGTAACTTATTTCTTCCAAATCATTTTCAGTATTGCTTTTCTTAATAAGCTGTATTTTCTTTTATTCTGCATTTTTAAAGGAGAATACAAAGCCATAAAAACAACTTATTTGAGTCTGAAAATGAGAGGGATGAAAATGAGAATAAACTCTCCATAAAACTCACATGGAGCAGAGACAAACAGTAGCTTTAAAGCTGGAAGTTGCCCACATTGCTTTGCTGACCATTGACAACAGGCTACCTCTGAGCAAATGAAAAGGTGTCATGGAGAAAGGAGTCATGTTGGTTCTATGTCAGTAATGAATCCACTCCAGGACACTTGAGCATCTGCTATATATTTAAGTCTATTTTATTTCTAATATTTTCAGGGATATTAAGTAAGTGAATATCATATTTACACATGTGAAAGAAGAGCTGGGACGCTGCTTGAATAGCTAATATGGGGTCATCATAGGCCAAAGGTCTTGTCTTCCTAGGAAGTGCTGTGGAGTCTCATTTTGGTACCATGGAATCATTAGAATTGAATGCTGGTTGCATGCATGCACATAAGACTGTGAGATTCTTTGTAAAGAGAAGCTGCACTTTGACATGAATATTACTAGATGTCTTAGTGACAAGGCAGGTGAATGAAATTATTATTGGCTCCAACCATGACTTCCACATGTTGTTAATTTGTTACCTGCTGCTGAACTGTAATCAGAATGGAGCAAAGTTCCTTTGTGTATTAAGGAAACATCACAGAAGTAAAATCAAATAAATGATTTCTCATTGGGTCCTTAGCAGAAAACTACAGGGATCATTTTAGGCCCAGAGTGAATGCAGGTGAACAGATGAGAAGTGGCTTTTGTGAAGCAAGGTTTAATCCATTTAATTGAATGTTCACCACAAGTGGGATCAGTAAAAATGAAATTCCAGTCCACAGAAGAGGATGCTTGTAAAAGTCAGGAGGACTCTCAGCTGATTATTCCTTCCTTTTCTTCAGGGTTTTCACTGTCCCAAAGGCCTCTTCTCAGTGCCCTAAAGAAGTGAAATTCCTTTCAATAAATTCACAGTATACTGTAATTTGGTATGTCTTAGTAATTACAATCAAATCAGTTTTTCTTTGGGGAAGACTCTATTGCTGCACAGTTATCCCTGCAATATCTGAAATGAATGATAACTGTGGTCCTATTACCCAGAAGTATTAACTGTTTCCATCTATGTATTACTGTTGAGCTGTAGCTTTGTCCCTGGGCATAGAGGGGGACAGAATTCTCCACATTATGTAAAGGTCTTGTTTCTTGGTGGCGACATACCAAACTCCTCCTTTAGCTCTTGTAGATGCTTCTCTTGAATCAAAGGATCAATGGTCTAAAGCCCTGCAAGATGAGATTATTCATATTTATCCCTAATGAATATGGGCAAAACCCACCTAGCTGTGTTGAGAGCATAGACAGCTCCAATTATAGCAGAAATATGTCTCGGGGTGTCAGCTCTGGCACAAGTATGCTGGAGAAAACCGCATTTCCCACACTTGGGAAGCCTGAGAGTCTGCACTATTTCCACACCTGTGCAGCACAGAAGCAGGGGGACAGTGGACTCTGTATCTAGCACAGAGGAAAAGTTTTTGGCAGTGGAGCCAAAAAGCACTGAAGGTGTAGTTGTTATGTTGACACATCAGTCTCAAAATTTCATGTAGGTAAAAAAAGCCCTGTCCCAGCCAGCAGCTGACTAGGCAACTATTCCAGAGCAAGTATGTGCTGGGTGTGGATTGTGCTTCTGTGCAAAGCCCATTAACTTTGTTTCTGCATGCCCTATGTACAGGGCAGATTACTTTTCACAGGAGAACCTGCTATAAAGGTTAATAAACGGACCACTTCAGAGTGTGCCCTCACGCTGCTGTTCCTAGTAGGGTTCTCCATGTCTATAATATGACATGTAGCCCCAGCTCTCTGAGGCAGGATCAAGTGTACCTAGAGCATCCCTCACTATGCTGCTTTTAAACCTCTGATGATGGGGTTTACACAACTCCCTCAGGTACCTTGTTCCATTTTTTTAACATCCACGTAGTTAGAAAATATGTTCCCCTTCCATTATCTTCTTGCTAGACTAAACAAACTCAATTTTTCCTTCCCACTTCTTGTTTTCTAAACCACTTATCATCCAGGTTGATATTGCCTAGACTTCAATTTTAATGTTTCTTAAAGTGTTGTGTCCAGAACTGGACACAGTGCTCCAGCAGAAATTTCATCCCCACTTAGAAAAAAACAATCACTTTCTGTGTCATACTTCTGACATTCCTGTTAATACATCCTAGAATAGTATGTGCCTTTTCTTTTGAACAACAGGATCATAGTCTTAATTCATTGCATTTGTACATTTGGTTTTTCTCCCTAAATGTACAACTTTGTACTATTCATTAAATTTTATCTTACTGATTTCAGACTATTTTTCCAGTTTCTTAAGATTATTTTGAATGAGAGTCCCATCCTTCCAAGTGTTTGCAATCCCTTCCAATGTCATGCCATCCAGGTGCCATAGAAAACACTGGAGACTATGGACTCAGGACAGATCTCTGTGGCACATTACTTGCTAATACTTTCCAACTTTGTGAATCTTGCAAACAATTCTTTGAGGACAATTTTCCAAACAGTTGTGTACTTACTCTTATTAATTTCATCTTGATAATATTTTCCTAGTTGATTATTTCATAGATTAATAGACATTCGGGCTGGAAAGGACCCCGGAGGATCATCAAGTCCAGCCCCCTGCCCTGGTAAACAGTCATTCCCCCAGATCCTGATGAGCACCCCGATAAGCTGATAGGTGGCCACCAGATCACCCCTGAGCCTGCGCTTTTCCAGGCTGAAGAGCCCCATGGCTCTCAGCCTGTTGTAATAAGGTCTGTTTTCCTGACCTCTGATCACACACGTGGCTCTCCTCTGCACCCTCTCAAGCTTCTCCACATCCCTTTTGAATTGCAGCACCCAAAACTGGATGCAGTACTCCAGCTGTGGCCCCACCAAGGCTGAGTACAGTGGGAGAACGATGTCCCGGGAGAACGATGCTTGAGAAGCATCTACGGATGCAAGCCAGCATTTTGGTCGCTTTACTAGCCGCAGCATCACGCTGAAGGCTCATGTTCATGTTCTGGTCAATCATGACCCCCAAGTCCCTTTCATCTGTAGTGCTAACCAGCGTAGCACTGCTGAGCCTATAAGGATGCTGCAGGTTTTTCCTCCCAAGGTGGAGAACCTTGCATTTTTTGGTGTTAAACACCATCAGGTTCTCGTCCGCCCATTTCCTCAGCCTGTCAAGATCTGCCTGGATCACCCTCCTGTCCTCAGGTGTGGATGCTTTACCCCAGAGTTTAGTGTCATCGGCAAACCTGGCCAGTCCATTTCTGACACCAATCTCCACATCATTGATGAAGATGTTAAATAGTATAGGCCCTAGAACAGAGCCTTTTGGGACCCCACTGGTCACAGCGCACCAACACGATTGGTTCCCACCGACCACCACCCTCTGGGTCCTACCACAGAGCCAATTCCCCAGCCAGCAGATCATGGTGAGGTCAAGGCCTCAGTTAGCCAGTTTAGCCAAGAGGTGATCATGGGATACCAGACTGAAGGCTTTTTTAAAGTCAAGCTATACAATGTCGATCTCTCCCTCTTGTCCAGGTGATAGGTCACCTGGTCATAAAGGAAATGAGATTGGTCAGGTAAGACCCACCCACATCAAACTGCTGGGTATCCCTCAGGATATTGCCTTCAGCTAGTCCGTTAAGGATGGCCTCTTTGATAATCTTTTCCAGGGCCTTCACCAGGATAGAGATCAGGCTGATGGGCCTGTAGTTAGCCGAATATGCTTTCCTCCCTTTCTTGAAGATAGGCACCACGTTGGCCTTCTTCAAATCATCGGGCACTTCACCAGAGTGCCAAGAGCTCTCGAAGATCTGTGCCAGGGGCTGAACTATGATGCTCGCCATCTCCCTGAGTACCCTTGGGTGTAACCCATCAGGGTCGGCTGACTTGAAGGTATCCAGCCTGTCAAGGTGTTCCTTCACGAGGTCAGCTTCAATGGAGGGCAAGGAATCTCCCCCACCTGGGCCTCCCTGAGCCATAGTGGGCACAGCAGTCCCATGGGACTGGTGTAATACTGAAGCAAAGTACCCATTTAGCAAGTTCGCTTTTTCCTGGGCGTCAGTTGTCCCGTCTGGTTTAGCAGGGGCCCAATGTTGCCCTTGCTTTTCCTCCAGCTCCCCACCTATCTAAAAAGGACTTTTTATTTTCCTTGATATTTGTAGCTAAC
The DNA here is from genome assembly GCF_052110815.1 of Crocodylus siamensis. Classification (NCBI taxonomy): domain Eukaryota; kingdom Metazoa; phylum Chordata; order Crocodylia; family Crocodylidae; genus Crocodylus; species Crocodylus siamensis. The sequence continues at coordinate 186,685,213 of NC_143399.1, forward strand.
TGGAGTTCCATTGCATCCTTGGCTTTCCTGGTTTGCTCTCTGCAGGTCCGGACCAGTGCAGAATATTCCTCCTTGGTGGCAGCTCCAGTCCTCCATCCTTTGTAGGTCTTCCTTTTAAGATGTAAGATGTCCACCAGTTCCCTGGAGAGCCAAGGGTACTGCTGTGCCCTTTTGCTGCCTTTCCTCCAAGACGGGATGGACTTGCCTTGCGCTTCCAGGATTGCTCCCTTGAGGAGCAACCACTCGTCCTGAACTCCCCTCACCATTGGGTTGTGGCCGTTTAGGGCCTCTCTGACAAGCTTCCTGAGCTTGTCAAAGTCAGCTTTCCTGAAGTCGAGGACTTCTGTATTACTGACTGACTTGCCAGCTTTGTGGCAGATAGTGAAGGTGATCAACTCATGGTCACTGTCACCCAACTTCCCTTCAATCGTTAAGTCACAGATTAGCTCATCCCTGGTTCCCAGTATGAGGTCAAGCAGTGCTTTACCTCTTGTCAGCCCGTGGACATCCTGCGTTAGATAGAGCTCATCCACACATGAGAGGAAGCTTTGCGACTGCTCAGGTTTGGCCGAGCGCTCCTCCCACGAGATGTCTGGGTAGTTAAAGTCTCCCATTACAACCATACACTGGGATTGCGTGGCCTCAGCCAATTCTCCGGTGAACTCCTCGTCAAGGTCTTGACTCGGGGGAAGGGGTCTGTAGTAGACTCCCACCATAGTATCCCCTGTACTGTGTTCCCCACAGATTTTTAACTCAGAGAGTCTCAAGTCATACATTACGGGTGCCGATGTCGGCTTGCAGGGATGCGTAGCTTTCCTTGACATAGAGAGCTACACCCCTGCCCCTTTTATCCACTCGATCCCTCCTGTACAGAGTATAGCCGTCTATACCCATGGTCCAGTCATGTGTGGAGTCCCACCAGGTTTCCGTTATCCCAGTGACATCATAGTTATTTGCATTTATCAGGAGAACAAGTTCCTCCTGTTTATTCCCAAAGCTCCTGGCATTTGTATATAGGAACACAAGTGTCCCCTTGGGGGCCCTTGCCCTGCCTACATTTGTTCCAGGGCTGGGGCTGGGGTGATATCCCTTAAGTGCCTAGGCCCACTGGCTTTGCAAGGGCCACTCTGTGGGCCAGCAGTGGCAGTAGTCCCCCCCATCCCCCAGCAGGCTTAGTTTAAAGCCTGGTGGAGCAGGTCAGCCAGTCTGGCTAAGAAGAGCCTCCCCAACGGAGAAAGGTGGAGGCAGTCCCTTTCCAGCAGCTCACTGCCTCTCTCTCCAAAGAGCGAACTGTGGTCGTGGAAGCCAAAGCCTTCCCGATGACACCAGCACTGCAGTCTTTGGTTCACTACCTGGATCCCCCTCTCCCTCCTCAACCCATAGCCTGAGACTGGGAGGATCAAAGAAAACACCACCTGTGCCCCCAGACCCTTTAGCCCCACACCCAAATCCCTGTAGCGCCTCATGACCTGGCTGGGAGCGCTCCGAGCCGTGTCATTGGTGCCCACATGGATGAGGAGCATAGGATAGTGGTCTGTGGGCTGGAGGAGCTTTAAATTATGAGACTACTGTATGGGTCTGTGTCTAAAGCTTTACCAAAGTCAAGGTATGCCATTTCCCACCCATCTAGAAGGACAGTTACCCTTTCAAAGAAGAAAGCAAGATGGGTTTGATATGATTTATTCCTGGCAGATGCATGTTGGCTGTTTCTTCTTACCTCATTAGCCTCTGTTTGCAAATTGATTGTTTAATAATGTATTCCAGTGCCTTTCCAAATCTCAGAATTAGTTGACCTACAGGTGGTCTATAGTTAGCTGTTCTACAATTCCCTGGGTCCTGATATTTCCCCTTTTTGGAGTATGTTTGCACTACTCTAATTCTCTGACACCTTCTTGGACATCTGAACTCTACTAGTTCCTCAAGATAATGGTGCTGATTACTGCAGATTAGTTCCTTAAGTGTTTTAGGATAATTTTAATCAGTTCTGTTGACTTTAATAAATCTAATTTATCTTATTCTTTAACCTATTCTTTCCCAGTTTTGTGTTAAGAATGACATATGTGGTGTCATGTGGCTGCTAGGGCACCTGCAGCAGGGTGTGGAGAGCAGCCTGCAGCAGCAACCGCCTCTGCCCCACACAAAGGACAGATCAGGCAGCACATATACCTGTGCCTTCCCGGGGTGGGGGAGGCCCACCCGCACTCCTGGACAAGTCGCCCAGGCAGCAAGCATCCTACAACCCACCCCAGGGCCCCATTCACCCCTTCCCCCACTTCAATCTGCACCCCCCAAGCCCCTTACCTCCACAACACCCCTTCCAGTCTACACATTTACCTGCTCAGCTGGGTGCTGCTCCACACATGGCCAGCCCAGGCCGAGTTACCAGCCACCTGCAGGCTCTGGCTGCTTGTCTCTGTCTGTGTGCGCCCCTCCCTCACCTCCACTGCAGCCGCTCAGAGTCCACACCCAGGCTGCTGTATTGGTGGGGGTGGGTTAAGCCCCTTAGCCCTGACCTGCTGCTGCCTATGATTAGAGCTGATATTATTCAACATTTTTAATCAGTGATCTGCAGGTAAATAATAATAAAAAAAACCCCACTGAAAACATTTGTGGATGGCAGAAAGATTGATAGGGTGGTAGATAAGCACAAGAACAGAGCAGTCTGGATCGCTTGATAAGATGGACCCATTCAAAATGATGCACTTTAACAGAACCAAAGGCAAAGTCACACACCTGGGAAGAAGGAATGTACTCGTAGGTCATAATTATAGAATGGGCCACTGTCTCCTGGATCCCTAAAGTGATTCTGAAAAGACTTTAGGGATCACAGCAGGCAAACAATTCACCTGACCTCCTAGTGCAATGATACAGCAGACATGGCCAAAGCAGTCCTCAGATGCAGAAACTCATAAGCAGCAGTGACTTCTGCCTCTGTATCTAGCATTGGTTGGACTGATATGGTAATACTGCATATAATTCTGGTGTCCACAGTCTGCAATGAACGCTTGGAAAAATAGAAAATGCTTTGTAGTCAGAGACTTAGAATTCAATCTGTTAAGTTCATTTAAGGAAATAAAAAAGACTAAGAGGTCACTTGTTTAAAACATGTAAGAACCATGATGAGGAAGAAATACTGAATACTAAAGGGCACATTAATTGAAAACACAAACAATTTGACGAGAAAGAATGGTAAATACGGGCATGAATTTCCTGTGGTGTGCGGTCCAATATTCTGGTGACTGGCACAGTGCAGGAACCTGAATAGGACAAATGAGATGCCCCTTCAATAATATAAGGGCCAAACTGGATCTTGGAAAGATTATAATAGCAAAGCTGCCATTGACTTCAAAGAGAGCTAACTAGAGCTTGTAGCAAGGCCTTCCATGGAATTTCAGCTGTGGGACTCCTATTACACTCACAGCGACTAAAATCCTTCACATCTCTGAAATCAGAAACCAAAGTGGTTTTCTCTCTCTGTTTTAAACAGATATCTTTCAGTTTACTTGTTGCTAATGATGATGTATAACTGTGGTTTACTGGGAAGTAAAAACATTTTTAAGTTTGAGCATTTGGGTTTTTTTCATTTATCTATATGTAACTTCCTCTACTCTCTATTTACCTCCAGTGAGAATTCCCTGAGGACTGACAACAAACACCTGTCATATTTACAACAGCAGCATTAAAACGGGTTGCAAACAAACACTGCAACAAATATACTGTAAGCGGTGATCCTGCACTGGCAAGGCAATGGCATTCGTGACCTAATCCATCTTTTCATGATTCTCAGCCTCTCAGGTCTCTTGGTAATCAGCCTTGGATGAAAGAAGATTTATACAGTAGATGATGTTACCTCAGGAATCATTGTTAGCCTGTGGAATAAACAATACTCACTTTCAGAACTGGGATGAGTACCAAAATACTCATTTAACTGACAGAGAGTTATGAGCTTTCAGGTATGTAACATGTGTAAGGGAATTAGAGGATCATTTGAAAATATTTTTCTGTCTTCTTCATGCCACAACAGCCATGCGAGATGCAAAGAAAATCACTACTCAGAGGCCTGCCCTTGAATGCTGGGTGTAGTAGATAGGTCAGCTGGATGTTCTCCAGTAAGGAGTGCTTATGAGAGGGGCAGATGTTGCTGCTCTTTGTGCAATGAGTGTACATGCGCGTACTCCCCGTGAACACTGCAGCATGTGCATGGTGGCACCTGGAGGAATTTGCTGCAGGTTACTGAAACCAAGCACAAAGGGAAGAATTTAAAAGAACCATCCCCAATCCCAGTCTCCTGATGTTAAACCTAGCACATCCTGGGCTTGGCTGTGCAACACATGATATGATTTTGATCACAGGATCATAAAAAGTAGGGCTGGAAGGGACCCAAAGTGGTCTCACGCTGTGCCTCAAACCCGCCACGGAACAGCCATTTTTATAGAGATTTGAATTCAAGACTTTACTGCTGGGCTACATATTCAGCGTGGTGCATGCTTATTGCAGTTGATGAGCATTGTGCTTTCATAGCCCCTAAATACAATCTATTGCACTTTCCCTTAGCAAGCAGAGGCAAGCTAGCATTATTTTTTCCCTGAAAGTCATCGTCTCTCTCCTTTATTGCATTTTTATTGCTCTGAGGCCTGAAGGTTGTTTGTACATGATAGGGGACCCTCATTCCTTCCCACCACTCTCAACAGCCAGTCAGGATCCTGATTCATGTGGACTTGGCTGAGTAATCTAGTTGTCTGCTTCATCTCTTTCTCCCTTCCAGACCTGGTGGTTTGGGGAGTTCCTGGCATAAGAGATGTTTTGCTTAACCCTTATCACCCTTTCAGCCTGGAAATTAAAAGGGAAATTTTTTTTTTAATGTTTTGCATAAACATATTAAACAGTTTTGAACCTCTAGTGTTAAGCAGTGGCTCCCAATTAATTATATTTCTCCACAAGGAAATGCAAGAGGTGATAGGACGCATTGAAGTAATACATCATGGGGAACCTGACAGGAAAACAGAAGTTTGGACTTAAGTGTATACATTTTTGCTTTGCTAGCTGTTGGTATGTAGCCAACAACAACAGTGCAGGCGCTAGTTTGAAATGACCACAGTGAGCAGGTGTGCTGCAGACATTGTTAGAAATACTGAAAATAATACCCTTAGGTAGTACACTTCTGTTTAGTGTCTGTAAATATTCTGTTTAGTGTCTTTAATATTAAGATGGATTTGGTGGTCAAAGTTCATCTTTTGTGAGATTCCTGAACACTGAAGTGCTTTTTTGTTAGTGGTCATTTTGTATCCCTGGACAGGATCATGTGGTAACTCTCCCATGCTGTGTGGAAATTAAGAGTCGCTTTCACTTAAACTCAAATGGGATTGTTTTCTTTGTACAATCTGCTGTTTGTTGAAAAGAGTCAGAAATACAAAGTGACCTGAATTAAGAGATTTGTTTCCCTGTGTGGCTGCAGAGAGCAACATACACCACTGTTATCTGCTAGTAATACTGACAGCATTTTTTTTTTTTTTATTTCCCAAGTTCCACACTGCTTCTCTATAGCGAAGCCAAAATCAGCAATGTATTCCCAATACCAGAAGTCATGACCTCTATTTCCAGGGGAACAGCTACTACTGTTACGAACCCTGAACCATACTGCCTGCTGCCTGAATCCAAGAAAATCACTTCCCTGTTCTTAGAAACCTTTTAATCTTCACTCAATCAGCAGAGACCTTTTCATCAACTGAAAGTCTCAGGGCCAAATCCTGAAAGGTGATAAGCATCCCTAGGTGCCTCTTGAAGTCAATAAGAGTTGCAAGAGCTTAGTACCCTTCAGGGTTGGCTTGTGTGGGCTTAACAGTATCCACCCACTCTCATGCTGGTATTTCCCCCCATGCCTATTATTTCAGACCCTGCACTTCCTGCAGCATGTGTTTCTCTTCTGGAGTAATGGCATCTAAAATCACTTTGATTCTTGATACAACTTCAGTTGAAACCTCATCTGCACACACCACAACACTGCTGAAAGATGAATTCAAAGCGCTTTTGTTTTCTGCCTTTCCTGATCGTTCCATACATTGCTGAGAGCCTCCAACACGCATTCAGGGCAGAATCTGAGATCTTCATGCAGCACAAGAACAAAAGAAAATGAAAGGCAAACTGAATCCTAAGCCACAGGAGCCAGGAAGAACTAGAAGAGTTTGGCAGCAGACAACAATGATGTTTAAAAAAAAGAGGCCTGTAGGGCTGACCATCTATGACCACAGAGTAGGCCAAAAGAGCTCCTATGAAAAGTAAGACAATATTCTGGTAATGTATTAAAAAAACAGTGCAGAAAGGCTTACATCCAGATAGCGATAAGAACTGCATCTGCAATTACAGAAGGTAACATAAAATTAAACACGTAGGCAAACTTTTATATTTCAGGATGTGAGAGACCTTGTTTCCCCTAGCGCCTCCTGGCATAACAAGGAATAATGGCCACAAGTTGTTGGAGAGGAGGTTTAGATTAGACACCTGTAAGAACTACTTCACAGTCAGGGCGGCTCGGATCTGGAACCAGCTTCCAAGGGAAGTGGTGCTGGCTCCTACCCTGGGGGTCTTTAAGAGGAGGCTTGATGCCTACCTGGCTGGAGTCATCTGAGCCCAGTTTTTCTCCTGCCCAGGCAGGGGGTTGGACTTGAAGATCTACAAGGTCCCTTCCGACCTGACTTCTATGATCAAATCAGCAGCAGGAATCAGGAAAAATTTGACTGTCTGATGCAATCAAGTTTCAGTCCTTCCTTTGAAACTTCCAGTGCTAGCCACTGATAGAGAAAAGACAATGGATTAAATTGGCCAAGACAGCATGACACATTCCTATGACACATTCCTATTTTTGCAGAAGAATAGAACTTGCACAAAAGGAACCTGCCCTATAATGTGCTTTACTATCAATCAGGTAAATAAATGAGGAAAACAAATGAGCTTTATTGGCTTGTTTACATCTGCTTTTATTTTTTAAATCACTAGCTCATTCCTTTTGAACTGCACTTTATAAAATCAAAATGTGAATATAAAATATGAACATTGTGTTAGCTATTAAAATCTTTACTGTAAAGTACTGTTCCTTTTTTAAAAAGCTCTTTTAAAAAACTCAGTCAAAAGGACAACATTGTTCAGTCTCATTCTCCCCTGTTTTCTGTTGTGGTTAGAAAGAAAAGGCAGTAGGACTTACAAGAAAGTATCAATTTCAGCTAAGAAATGCATTAGAAAGATCCGGTGAGGTAGTAGAAAGTATGGGGAGGTGATTAGCACAAGAAACCTGAAGACAGGAACAGATCTTACATCTGATAAATAATTAGTCCAGAGTGTCATATGGAAAGAATAATTATGTCAGAACACAACAACAGGTATCCAAGTGAGTGTCACAGCTGAGGGCATGGCCCAGAATGCAGGTGGTTTGCTTCAAATATCTGGTCTCTGTGATGAATGAGAGCTGCAGCCACTCTTGGGAGATCTAGAGGAAGCTGGCAATAGATTAATCAATTATGACATCACTGAAGTCTGGCTGAGCAGAATATTTCTGAAATTGAAGAAAAAAAAAAACTTTGGTTTCCCCAGTCTCATTAAGCTAAATATGTCTGGGACAATAGGATAGTGAGAGCAAAGGGGAAAAAAAAGATGAGGTTTGAATCTTCTGAGAGCAGCTTACAGAGGAAAAACTAACACCAGTTGGTGAGAACGTAACATACTTCCAAAGATGATAAAACATCCTGGCCAAATGAAAAACAGCTGAGATCTAGAAAGGGATACTGATTAAAGACACTGCAGAGAAGCATGCCAAAAAGGCAATAAATAAATGCATTAAAGTGGAAAGGTGATGATCCGAGCACTGAAATTTCTTCAGAGGTCAGAGAAGGCTACCCTCAGCTATAAAAGAATCCTCAAGCTCTGGGAAGTTACATGACCAACAAAGGTAATGAGGACAAAAAAGAGTTTGCTCAACTACTCTGGTGTAAATCAACAGCAACTTTATTAAAGTCAATAGAGTTATACTGCTGTATTGTGCAAGCTAATGGAGAACCATGGCTAGCAATGCTACTTACCAAGCAAGCAGGTCAACCAGCAATTAAAATGACTTGATCTTATTGCAACAAAACTAGCAAATGCTGTAGTACTCAGCCATAATACTGCAAAGCTCCTGTTTAAAGACAAAAATGATTTGCACCATTACTACAGGCAATCGGTAGCACTTCAAGGGTTGCTACCTGGTTATCTCAGCAGAGGCTGGGAGCAATGCCAATAGAGGCAGTATCTTGTCTCTCAACTCTAAGAACTGCTGGTAGGACAATAGCTTGCACCATTGAACAGGAACCCTTTTGGGTATATCTGCACCTCCTAACTAGGATCAAACCTACTTCAGTTTCAGAAATCAATCTAACCCTTGCTTTCTTCCCCCAGCTGTATCTTGCAGCCTGCATTAAAAGCTGTTTGCGTTGTGCTTACTATTCCTCAAACCTGTTCTAGCAACCAACTTGCAAATGATTTCTCTTGTCCTTGCTTAGCTGTAGAGATAGGAAGTGAGGTGCGGAAAGGTGAGAACTCAGAAACAGGAAGTTGTGGGACTGCTACTGGCCAATTTTACGTGCTGGCAGCTTGCGGGGCTTGGGTAAGTCCTTAATGAACTTCAGGGAGGTGTGAAGTAGAAGCTGATTTGATTTCAGACCCCTCACCAGAGCTATTGGGATGAAGCTTTTGTTATCCTGGCCAGAATTGCTTATCAAAGTGGTGAGTTTGGCTTGTTTTTCAGTGTATGAGGATGCTTCTTCTGAGGTGATAAGAGTTCAAGTATGCCAGCTCCAGTGAGATCATCAGTGGGTGGGAATACAGCTGGGGAAATGCAGCAAGTTAGTGGCAGCAGTACATCTGGAACCGGGGGAATGGATTCCCAGTTCTCTGTATCCGCCTCAATATATTCTTCCTAATTTTATCTCTGTGTTGATCTCTTTCCTCCCTGGATCTCTTTCCTTCCTCACTGCCTCTGTAAACCACCTTCATACAATCAACTAATCTCTTCTGCAGGAATTTCTCTCCCCAGATTGCTTTGTATCCCTCTAATTCTTTCTTCTTTATGGTTGTCCCTAAGAGTAGAGCTCACTGGGTGTATCTACATGTACAATTAGCACATAGCAATAAACTCTGGTACAGTTCGTGCTGTGGTTTAATGCTCCCATGTGCAGTGTTTACATGTGTGCCTGGAACCACAGCATGTTGAGCTGGGCCAGATTAGCTGCTATTGGCAGGGATTCTGGGGGGGTCAGCCAGGGGCTGCTTTGCCCTGGCTTACTGTGCTGCAGAGGAGCTGGCTGGGGCACGAGGGTGTTTCAGTGGAGGGCTAGCTAGCAGGTAGCCCCTGTACTGTAGCACCCTCATGCCCCAGCCAGCCCTGGTCACTGACTATACGTGTGTTTTGGCACATGTAACTACTACATTGTAGGACAGTATACCTATAGTGAAGTTAATTCATTTACTGTGCCCTAAAATGGGTGCACTTCTAACGGTGATTCTTCATTGTATAGCAGATTAATCCGCTTCGCAGTATAGATCTACCCACAGTTCATGTATAGATACACCCACTGTTGCCTAAATCTAGGGAAAAGCAGGTACTGGCCACCTTTTCTTCCCAGTTTTCTACTCCACTGCTCTTATTGACAGGTGTAGAGGAGGTTTCAGTCAGCAGTGGAAATAGTGAGAGCAAAGGGCAGGGGGAAGTCTGGAGGAAATCTTGGGTTTTTGCTCAAAAGCCTAGTTGGTAACCACCAATATGTAGGAGGAGAACTGGAAGAAGGAAGGAATCTCTCTCAAAGCCTGCAGCTCTGTTCAAGTGACATTTTAGCTGGTGTGAATGTATGAGTGACAGCAGGGGCAAGTAAGTATGTGACTGTCTTGGCAGATAAGTGACGCTGGGCACGTCTGCAGTGACAGCCATAGACTCAACAGGACTACAACTGTTGTGAAGAGAGGAGGAGGGAACAATCTTACTTTTGAAAGGCATGGTGATATGCTAAGACTGCCAGGGAGGGACAAATTGGCAAGTCACAGGGAAAAAGTTCAGCCAAAGGACGATACAGCAGACCACAAATAAGGTAGTAATAATAGTGGGGGAGAGGGAGAAATTGTGAGGCGGGGGAAGGTAGGGGCAGTAAAGTGGGCAATATTCATGATGCAACCTCAGTTTAAAAAATGCAGGCATCAGCACTGGGATAGGATTGCAAGGTGTGTGGAGATTTGGCAGGTTACAGTGGTAGGAAGAGAAAGGAATAGTCTGGCACAAATTGGAGGAAGAAGTTAGGAAACATTCCTACTGCTGGTCATCTCATTCAGGATACAAAGATGGGGTAAGATTGTCAGAGGAATTGAGGAACCTCTGGTTGATCACAGAAAGAGAGATGTGATTTGAAAGGCCATAGCAATGAAGCAGACTTATAAAGAACAAAAAGGAAAAGACAGGAGTCATCTCTGTGGCAAGAGACTAGCCACAGAGGGGGGATAGGATTGCCAAAATATACATCAGAAAGGTCTGAGGAAATTAAACAGAAATATCCTTCTCCTCCTCCTGCTTGTTACTATTTATTTCTTAACGCATCTTACTAGTGTGTCAGGCTACCCATTGAAAACCAACATCAGAGCTCCTTTATCTCACTGTGTGTCAGCAGTAACCTTAGAGATGTCAGACAGAGTTAGATAAATGTTTTTGAGGGGGTGGTCTTGTTTGTCTTGGACTTTTCTACAGTGCAGGTAGTAAAAATACTGTTTTTAGTTTTGTTAGCTGTCTTGCACCTTTAAATCACCTTTAAATCGGTAAGAAACGTTTGCAGTCAACTGCCATTTTGTGTTCAGTTTAGAGTCAGTCTATTGGAGAGGAAGGCAGACGGACAGGCACACATGTAGACTGCTCTCTTACTTTTGTTCTCTTATGATGTTTTCCTCTACTTTCAGTTGACTTTTTTATTTTAAATTGTGGGATTGTTTTTTCCTTGCTCAAAGAAACAACCAGTGGGGAAAAAACTGAGAATTTTCAATTAAAAATATTATTATAATGGACAATACTGTTTCTACAAAATCCATAGCTTAAAGCTAGTTCAAGTAGCTCAACATGATCTTCAACTATACCTTTGACTACAGTGTTGACATGCCTTAGGCCAATCACAGAAGGTTGCCATCTCCAAAGAATGATTTTCTTCTTTTGCCATGTGCCTTATAGAAACGTACACCTAGTAATTGTTCAGCTAACTGTTTTGGCTGTGGAGTTTAACTTTCAAGCAAACCACTGAGAAGAGTTCTAAAAAACTGTGTAATAGGGGTTATTGTAAATACCTGAGTGGCTGAATAATATGCATCCCACAGGCCATTTGAGCACAGTACAACCAAAAATGTGAGAAATTCTGAGTAGAAAAGTAATATCATATTTGTTGTCCTACTAGCACTGTGCAGCCAAGGAGCTCCACACTTAAGTGTGTACTGATGCATTTGAAATCTGGTCCACTGAAGGCAGCTGCCATTTTGCGTTCTGTTCAGATTCATCCTCCGAAGCAGCAAGGCAGACACATGCACGCACACCCACAGACTCTCTCTTATGAAGATGCTACTCCTATTCTTTGTTATTTTCCTTTGCTTTCAATATGCTTGGCCTTTATTTTGAATTATGTGGTTGTTCTTTGTGTATGGAAGAGACCAACAATAGAAGTAGCTGAAAACAGAAGTTAAAATATGCATATATATATTAATTAATGTAGTTTGAACACAGTCATTCTGAGAGAGGGAAATCTTTTCGCAGTCTCAGAGGAAGATGGGGGTTCTTGGAGAGCACGTCATACAAGGTCCCACAATAATCGATTGCACAATAAGAGTCTGGTCTCTGGACTCCCAGTGTTTGTGTTTTTGTCCAAGAACGAGCCTTTCACACCGGCACTGCCTTCCCCCCCCCCCCCAACCCCCTTTGCTTAAGCATATCTGAAATGAGAAGGTGGCAGAGTTGGACCACAACTACTGTGAAGAAAGTTGCTCCAGCAGAGCAGTACAAGGCAGGATGGTATGAGAAGCAGGCAGGGAGAAAGTAACATCCTCTTATGGGACAGAGCCCTCGCTTTTGGAGGAGAAAAGACTTCAACTTCCTGGACTTCTTAACAATTGCTGGCTCTTTCTCCTAATTGTGTCCAGAAGGGACTTCGTTTTCCTCCCTGACTACTCACGGATTTGTCATCTTTTGCCACACTCTGGGGGTCTGCTTTTAGCACCCCTGCTCTTGATGAGTAGCAGTCTGCACTGTAAGTGGCCTTGGTGTGATCAAGGGGACAATTCATGGACTACTGCACTCTTTGGCTTGAGTAAGGGTGCTAGATTTTGGCCCTTCAAGAGGAACAAGAGAAAGGAAAACCGGTACTTTTACCCATAGTGTCCTGGGTTAGTAGTCTCTGTGAAGTGCTTTTCATCTAATCCTGGTGATAAAATCGCCAGAGTACCACCCCCCAGGCTGTGACTTTCACTCCAGAGTGGAGGCACATACTGGAAAAGAGCAAATACCATTTCAAATGGTAACTGTTCTTTGAAAGAAAGGAACAAAGTGGGGGTGGTTGTAAAGCTTTATATCAGTTCATGTAAAACCTGTATGTCAACTGTCCCAATTTAAAAGTGTGGGTGAGGGCTTAGTCACCCTTTAAAATTGGCATTTGTGAGGCTGCTGCTATTTGTCACACTGTTGAAAAGTAGCACAGTGTGACTTTGATAATGAATGGGAGCCAAATTATAATAAAGAAGATAAAGCAATTGTTAAGGGAAACTCATTGCTAAAGGAAATGAATCTAATCCCTACATCTAATTACAAAGAAACTTAAATCACTAAATATTATCGAAGTTTAATTACAATAAATGAACAGTTAACAAATGGGAAGCTACCCTGCTTTCAATTTGACAATGCAAAATAGAGCCAAAAGAACTGGTGTTGCTATTGAATAAACTGGATATCAGAAGGTTTCAAGCTACTATTTAGGTCAACTCTACCCTAAGGAAAAAAATAAAAGGCATTTTAAAATAAGCTTTGAAGCTGATTCCCACTAAAAGAATTTCACTTCTGTCCTTCAGTGGCAACATAGTCCACTTCTTTTGCATTACCTTTCCACCAACAAAATAGTTTTATTTGTGACCTGATGCCTTTCATTCAAAAGCTTGTCTCACTTTATCCCAGTCATGCAGTTTGTCCAGTAAAAGACAATAGCCCCAAAAATCCTTTGATTTCCAGGACTTTCTTATTAGAACCTTTATTGGTGTCATGGTTGGTTTTGGTTTGTACTTGTAAAACCCCACTTCAGAGCTGGATTTATAGATGTAATGGCCCTAAATCCCAGGGATAGTCTTGAGTCTGAACCAATGGAGTCCTGTCCTCCAGATTCCATTCTGAACAGTGATGGTCAAGCACTGGTCACAAGAGGCACCTTTCTCTGTGGCTCCTTCCCTCACCTTCCTACTGTGGCAGGTAATATTATGGGCCCCATTCTGCTTGAGGTCTTAAGACCTGCTGGACCTTCTCAGATCTCACTGTTTATGCTTAAAAAAATACTTATGGGTTGATTTTTGTAGGCTAAAAAAACCGTAAAACTAAAAAATCAGAAGCAAGTAAACGGGCATCCCTAAACGCAGTGAAAAAAGGTCTTGAAGGTATGGGGAAGAGACCCAGTAACTACTGCCCAGAGACCTATTGAGAACACAAGAAGGGAGCAGAGAAGCACTGGAGAGTCCTCACAGAATAATTTGGATGCTGAGTGCTGGTACCAAATTTCTCCCTTACTTCTACCACTCCTGCCTACAGCTACCCAGGAAATCTGACTTGAAGCAATTTACCAGTTACTTGCATACGGTAGACTTTTCAGCACCAGTGCTTATGCAATAACCTGTTTAGATGGGTGCCCCTTCATTTGTAAATCTTATCTGGTGCCTAATGCATAATAGGACATGTTGGTGAACTAGCCAAATTATGATAGCTGTGCAGGTGTGGTTCAGAGATCCTGTGACGCACCGACATGCAATAAAATCTAAAAAAAATAAAGCACAATGAAAAGCAGTCTGTAGAAGAAGAATACCCTTTATTAAATAATTAGAAAATTATTCTCCAGCTATGGAATGAGCCATGTTGAGATCTGTGGAACTACACAGGAAGATAAACCTCCCTCTTCCTGGTCAAGTTGCTGCCAGGTAAATTTTAAACCACATTGCCAAAAGTAACAGTGCCATCATAGGGCCAAAACCTTCTTCCACATTCTAGCTGCCTCCTGTGTCTTGTGTATCAGTGTCCTCATGCTTAACAATGGTGGTGGGGCGCTTGAACTAAAGCTTGTTGAATGAGGTTTAGTCCATAGAATGATGGAAAACTAGGGTTTGAAGGGGCCTTAGGAGGTCATCTAGTCCAACCCGCTGCTCAAAGCAGGACCATCCCCAACAAGATCATTCCAGCCATGGCTTTGTCAAGCTGGGCCTTAAAATTAAACCTCCCTTGTTGAGATCTGAGACCATTGCTCCTTGTTCTGTCATCTGCCACCACTGAGAACAGCCTAGCATCATCCTCATTGGAATCTCCTTTCAGGTAGTTAAAGGTGTCTATCAAACCCCCCTCAGTCTTCTCTTCTGCAGACTAAGTAAACCCAGTTCCCTCAGTCTCTCCTCAGAAGTCATGTGTTCCAGCCTCTGAACCACTTTCATTGCTCTGTGCTGGACTCTCTGCAACTTACCACATCCTTTCTATAGTTGGCAGAGCAAAACTGGGCACAGTGCTCCACATGTGGCTTTACCAGCAGAATAACTATTTCCCTCAAACTGCTGGCAACGTTCCTACTAATGGAGCCCTACTAATGCAGCCCAGTATGCCATTAGCTTTCTTTGCAACAAGGGCACACTGCTGACTCGTATCCGTCTTATTATCCACTGTAACCCCCAGGTTCTTTTCTGCAGAGCTGCTGCTTAGCCAGTCAGTCTCCAGGTTTTAGTGATGTATGGGATTCTGTCATCCTAAGTGCAGGACTTTGTACTTGTCCTTGTTGAATCTCATGAGATATCTTTGGCTCAATTCTCCAATTTGTTTAGGTCACTCTGAATCCTAGCCCTACCCTCCAGTGTTACCTACTACACCCGCCAGCTTGGTGTCATTTGTAAACGGCTAAAGATGTAATCTATCCTATCTTCTGTATTGGTAATGAAAATACAGGAAACCCTTGGTATTCACAGGTTTAGCATTCACGGTTTCAAATATTCACAAATGCCAAACCCGCATTTTAAATACACTCTAAACACTTACCAGAGCTCCTTGGGAGCTCCGCGCTTGCCACCACCATGCTCCTGCCACCACCACTGGAGCCGTGCCCTTCCTCCCTCCCCATGAATGCAGTGCCCTATTTGCGGATTTCACCATTTGCGGGGATCACGAGAACATATCCCCTGCGAATGGAGAGGGTCACCTGTATTGAACAAAACAAGCCATTTTTAAGTTTGGGAACAGTGATACATGAAATGCGGTGGTGCTTTAATTACAGTGGCTCTCCAAGCGGCTGTAAAACATTGCCCCTTTCCCAGAGAATGTGTGAAAGTACCCTTTGGGCACTGTGTTTCTGAGAGAAGCTTCCTTAAACTATATGGTCCTTCCTAACAGTGGTATTTAGCATTCTGATTCCCACCGGAGGCTAAGGAAGTTATGAATGTCCTATCAGAATTGGGTCTGTCGCACTGATGTGATATTTGCATTCTAAATTTCCCATCCTGGCTGAGCGTTAAGTTGGCACGGCCTATCAGTTAATCAAAATTCGGGGTCCCTTACTAATAAAATGCCCAGGCACCAGCAATGTGGGAGAAAGTGATTATCTTCACAGTGTTGCTAAAGTACCAATCGGGCCTGGTACATTTCTCATGTACCAATCATCATGGAGTCTAGCGGCCAAATACAATAAATTAAAAACTGCATCATCTTGGGAGGGTTATCTTTCAGCTTCTTCCATGTCGGGCTCTTTGTTTCTAAGCCACATACTTCTAAAATGTATTAACACTGAATATAAGCAGTCTCTGAAAGAGGAGCTTCACTGCATGTAGAATAATGCTGTTACAGTGCCAAATACAGCACTGCACACGACTGTGAGAAGAAACAAATAGATTCTGCTGATGGTGAAAGAAAGGGCCCTGGTGACTGGTCTGCTGCTCACGTATGGGAAACAGGGGTTCCCACATTGTTGTCTGTCTGTACTTCTCTGCTGGCTACAATTAGGAGTAGGAAGCTAGGTCATTCTCACATAGATTGGGCAGTGGTGGCAGAGGCAATGATAGGAATGTACGGCTGAAAGGGACTTTTGGTGTCATCAAGTCTAGTCCCCTACTAAGATGTAGATGGTCTTAAATAACCAGCCTGACAGACGCCAAATAGCCATCCTCAAATACAAAGGAATTTTGGTTACTCCGGAAGTGGTAGAGACGTCTGAGAGGTAGAAACAAATACAATACTGTGGCAGTGCACCTTTGAGTGCTTGCCACTTTAATGGCTGGAGTGGGCAGCAGCCAGGTGCTTGATTGTGGTGGCCATTTTGAGACCCAGGATATATATAGGGTGAAGCAGCAGTGTGCTGCTGGCCACTGTGAGAGAAGTATCAGCTGCCTGAGCTGCAGCTCAGGAACATCCTGGAGGTAAGGGCAGGAGCTAGGGGGATGGCTTGGAGGCTCCTGGTCCTGGGCATTACCTAAAATTGCACCATGCTGGGATAGGGAGGCCTGGTAGGACTGCTGGTGGCATGGCAGCCCCACTCAAATACCAGGACTGCTCACCTCCGCAGTGAAAGGTGGATCAGGGCACCTCAATAACCCCTACCCCCTACACTGGGTATAAGAGGGCCAGGCACAGCTACGGCCACCTGAGCCCAGGGGGTGTAGGACTCCAGGTGGGCCCAGGTGCAGCTGCGGTCACCTGAACCACCACAGGAGACTAAGGCCCCAGGGAGGGGATGGAAGTATAGCCCCAGAGAGGGGGCAGTAGTGAGGGCCCTGCTGAGGGTTGACTAGGGCTGCGGGACAGCCTGAAGGACAGCACATGGGACAACCCCCTAAAGAACAAATTGAAGGAGATGAGAAGCCTGGTGAGGGACTAGGGCAGAGTTAGCCCTCCATGTGCTGAATCAGCTGGCCGCTACCCAGCTGAGGGTCACGGGAGAGGAGAGGCCCAACAGAATGCATGGCGCCACCTGAGGTGTGAGTCGGATATGCCTGATGGCCTATGGGGTAGCTCAAGGGAGCAGGTCAGAGTGAAGGGGGCATAGTATCGTGTGGTAGGCAAGAGACCCTGTGAGAGGGGGTAGAGTGCAAGATGCCCCAGTGAGAGGGGGATGGTATAAATGCATGTATGAATGAAACCTGACGAAGGACTATGTTGGGTCGGCTTTAGGCCAGGAGCATAATATTATCCTGGTTGCCATCTGCGAGGCAAGGGCTGCAGTGTAGGAAAGGTTTGGAGCTGTGGCTAGCGCCCCCTGGTATCAGGGCATTTAATGGGCAGCCTCCCGCATTATACTACCAGTTAAAAAAAGAGCAAAGTCATGGCAGACGAGACTGGGCAGACTGCCCCATAGACAGGTGGGCCAACTTGAGACTCAGCCCTGGGCTTGCCCCCGTCAGAGACGGCTCCAGTATGATCTGCCATGTTGAAGAGGACAGTTGAATGGGGGTAGAACTGAATTAATGAATGCGTTATTGTTGACAACTTTTGAGCAGTTTGCAAGGAGGGGAAAGATAAAAGCTTAGAAGGAATTTGCAGGCTCTCGGATCGATTCACACCTCTCCGGCTGAGTTTGCATATACTCTGTAGTTCCAAATCCATCCTGAGTAAAGCTCCTTCCTAAGAGAGGTCTTGCCAAAACCTTAAACACATTGTATTAAGTGTAAAATGGCTTATACCTATACCAGACCCATGCTTGAATGTTTGCTCACAGTGGGGGAAGGGAGAAAGATTACTCTTCATTTGGAAAGGACGGCGTGGGAGAAAGTTGCTGCTGTGTGTTTGCCACGTCCACTTGTATGTTCCTGAAACCTGACATGGCCAGTAAGTTTTTTTTTTTTGTTTTTTTTTTTGTTGTGTTCCAAGGTGCTCGTACTTCAGATAATGGTATCTTGACATTCGCATCCATTATGTGACTGGATTGCGGAAATAGCTCCGCATTCTCACACGCTCTTTCTATCTTTCTGTGATGTTAATCTGCAGCTGCGTTCTGGACTAGAGTGGCTGTCATTCTCTTCCTCAGATCACAGACACCTTGAACAGCCCCTATGCATGGTACTAGATCCTGAGGAAGGGAGAGAGCACTTTCAAAATTGAGGTTCAAAGCAGAATCTGGATTAGCATGACCTTTCACATCGCTAGTCAGCCACAAGTGCCATCAGTGATATGTGAGATCCGTATCCTGAGCTTTGCAATTATATAATAGCACATTGTGGGAAACTGATTGGCTTTGTTACACAGCTGCTGAAAACTGTAGAAATGAGGGGAGTCAGCAGATTAAATATTACAGTTCTTGTTTGTGTGGTGGAGAATCATTAGTTTTGAGGTGAGGGGACTGTGTTACCTTGTAGCCTTTCAGTATTTGTGTTTTGTTTTTTGTTTTTTTTATTGCAAACACTGCAGGCTGGCTCAAGCAATGCAAACTGTGGTAATTACTTGAGATCTCAATTCATCACTCCTTGGAGCAGATGTCCCTGGGGAAGGGAACCTGCAGATGGGGAAAATAGTGGGAGGGGAGAGAACTGGAGAGGAGAAATTAGAGTAATTTTACATTAGCATTAAGAGAAATTCATCGGGATTGGTGGCCTGGGCTGGCAAGGCTTACAGTTATTGCCCAAGACTCTGCCATGACATCATACTCCTGCTGTTACTAGTGGGTGCTTCTATGACTGCCAACACTTAGGAGAAAACACATGACATGGGGGACCATTAAAGGCTGAGAAACAGCTACTTCCTCTGCTTAGGTATTTCTGGAGCTTCAACACTTTCCCTGCCGTAAAAAGTAATGGTGACTTTAGGAGGAGGAGACGTAAAAGGAGGTGGGGGCTGCGGGGGAGGAGGAAATGTGGAGCTGTATTTACGCAACTTGGAAAGGAAAGCCAAAACACTGACAAAACAAGCCAGGAATCCAGAGGCCCGGATTCTGAAATGCATACGGTGTGTGTTGTTCTTACCACAAACCAAAAATATGTTCCTATTTGAAATGGTTGAATCCACAGCTGTTTTAAAATCCCTTGGTACTTCTGAGACAAATGATCCAAGTCAGACTGTGCTAACAGGGTCAGTTTTAGAGCCAAGCGAGAGCTGTGACGGATGCAGAATCGCTGCAATTCCATCCCTTTTCACATCAATCATTGCTCAATGAAAATCCTGTGGGGCTGTCGTACCCTCTTACAATATTGTTTACATTAGAAGATGATGTAAAGCTCCTCCAGCTAAACTCTGCTGCTGGATTATGATCCTCACTAACAGCAAGACAGCTTAAGTTACCGTACTTACTGAAGCTGCAGGACAGAACAGAGAGATGCTGCAGACCACCTCCAAATTTACATCTCCAAAAGCAGCCATTAATGTTTTATAACATATACCCAGTGATTCATCTCTGTAGGCAAATTTTATCCCTTCATCCCAAAGAATAAAGTACCTTGGGGTGGTTCCATATCCAGCATGCTCTATAACGTAACCACCTCTGATATTGTTGTAAAAGCTGAAAAGGCTTTAATACATTTCCCCACAATAGCAGTTTTAATTCACTCGGAGAGGGTTGCCTGTCAGGAAAATAATATTTTTCTCAGCTTCACACCTGAGGTCAAAACCTTGCCCTATATGCCAGAGCTAATAAATCAGAATTCTTTTTCCTGTGCCTTCTGGATTGCTAGGACAGTATCCACTAGAAAGATGAAAGAGATCTTTAAGGTGGGGGTGCTGTAGTGGGGAGGGTGAAGGTTCAAAATAACCCCCCCCCAATATGCTGTAATCGCATCTTGAGAAGGGAAGGCTCACAGCTGTTCCAGCTGTCAGACCTTGCTAAAGAAAGATTGTGCACCTGTTTAATCTTGACTGAAAGAGCTCTAGTTATGGCTGTCATGCTCTAATACACCACATTCAATATTTGCATATTAAAAATACAAAAAACCCCAACCTTTTTGAAGTGACAGTAAGTGATTAACATCTCCACTTCTTTTACCCTACAACAGGCTGTAGATGAGGCTACCCCTTATTTCTTCCTCTTTCCAATTTACTGATTCATTTCCTAGCTGCACTCTTTTTAAGTCACAAGTATTCTGGGTACTTTTTAAAAGTGCACAAGCAATAGAGCAGAGTATTTGGCATTTAAGAAATACAGATTGCCACCCAGACATCTTGGAGATTTTCGTGTACTAAATAAAGTAGTATTTTCGTGTACTAAATAGTGCACCATCTCAGATACTGCTGACATGTTAATGATGATCACTATAAACCAGTAAATATCTGTTATCTTAGCTCTCCTGAGACCAGCCTCATTTCTGCAGTCTTCAGTGCTGTTGAAGAGTTTGGTGTTCAGATTTCAGGATAAATTGGATGTTTATTTTCCTGGACCAAAACATCCTTGACCCATCCTGGACCAAAATGTCCTTGAAGATCCCATGTGATGGCATTTTCAATTACCTTCTGCAGGTTTGCATAGAAAATGACTTTCTAGGCTGCTCAGAAGGATACAAAAGAGACCTCTAGGCGTGACCATAGAAAATGGCACTTGTCATTTAAAACAGTTTTGCTCCCCTTCTGAGCACACTCCTTTTGGGAGATTCTTTTCCACTGTCACCTTACATGCGCATGTCCATCATCAGGTTGGTACTGGCAAATTGCCCTGCCTTAGGTTTCAAACACTGCTATGGCAAACAGAAGCTAGGCCTTACTGCACTTCCCCATAGTATTCAAATTAGCAGACACTCTTGTACAAAGCCTTCCACCATACTGATTGAAAATGTCATTGCTTAGGATGCTGCTGGAAGGTGTTTAGATACTAACATGATGGGGGTAATACACAAATGTATAAAATAACCGACATGGCAGTGTCCTCTGGAATGGAGCCTGAGGGCAATGGCTGCTGTGCTTCATTTAACTGTTCTACTCTGGTCCTGAGGACAACAGGAAATATGGTCACATATACCATCTTACATGTGAATCTGGCAGATCTATCTTAAAATTCTGGCTTCAGATGTGGTTTTGGAGATAACTGGAGTTTGGTTGACACAGTCTGTTTTTTAGATGTGGTTTTAAGCACAGGCCTCTCAAGTGCTACTCATTTTGCTGAGGGCTTCTCATCTGGGCAGGCAAACTGTCGGTGTCGCTGCTCCTCAGGTTTATATTCCTCATTCAGGCCCAGGTTCAGTAGAGCATTTAAATGCATGCTTAAGTCTACCTCTATTTGGCAAAGCTTTTAAGCCCCCAGTGTCTCAACAACTTCCTACCAGAAGGTTCGAATATCAGTTGCTGCCTCCTGGATACCTTTTGAGGAGATTCAAAACCACTGGTCCCTCACTTAGTCTGTCTTCATGGCCCTCGCCATGCCCTGGTGGGAAGCTCTAGGATGGAGGTACATACTCATCTACCTACTCAGTGGTATGTAGTCCATTCTGCTCTACAGAAGTTCCCGCACCATGGTCATCCCTATAGTATCTAAGCTCCTTCCAGTAGTGCATCAAGCCATGTGACTAACATTGGTCATTTGCCTATTCTCGTATATGCTTCCCTAAGGGAGAAATATGTGCAGCAGCTTGTCTTAACAGTGCTTCTTTGTTAACTAAATGTCACTATGTATTTATTGTAGAGAAGGCAAGGTTCAAGGTAGAGGGTGCTGAGTTTTGTGATAGTCCTCAGCTCCTGTGGGAAGCTCATTTCCCTTCTCAAACTCCAGGCAAGTTCTGTCTTCTTCACAGAGGGTCTTCTCACAATATGTTGTGTTGTGCCAGAGGAGCATATGAGTATATTAGCTTTCTTGGGTGGTTGCTTCACACACTCCTGGTAAGGTTTGAATGGTTTCAGAGTGTTTCATGGTCCCTTTGCATCTGGGTAACCCAAGCAATTTTTTTACAATAATTGCTGTAGGACTAATGAAAGCAACAGCAGGTATCACTTCTCTACTTTAAACCTCAGGATTAATAAAGAGCTGCAGTTTCCCCTGCTTATGACACCACTTTGACTGGCCAAACCCCATGTTCGAATGTAAAATACTCCTGGTTCCTGCAAGCATTTTACTACTTTTTGCTCGGAAACAGAGAGCAAAAAAAATCACTGAAGTGCTGATGTGCTCAATTGCCCAGCAGTGACGGAAAGAGATTTGGCAATGCTGTCTCCAACCTGCACTGACTAATTTCTCACCTCACCATATGTCTGCATCAGACAGTTGCTACTCACCAGAGCAAACTGTATAGCAGCTTGGGAACTCCATCAGAGCTGTGAACACTTTGCTAGAGAGGTAATTAAACATAATTCCAAATGCTCACTTTCTTTCTCTCTGTACTTGTTGGCAACTAGAATTATGTTTGCAAAATCACTTCCTGCTCTTCACCTTTTATCTCTCTGCTATAAACCTCGCAGATGTGAGGAATGAAATGCTGTTTCCTTGTTCGTTATCATGCTGGTCTTTATCTGCTAAAGAGAGACTGGTACTACAAATAAGACCCTGACACTGATCAACTTCAGGCTGGCATTTCCTTTCTCTGTTTGGGGCTCTAAACACCTGCTGGCAGCCACTAACTTCTAGGAAATGCCCTCCCTGTCAGTCATTACTACTTCAGTAGCCTAAACTGGAATGGTCTCTGACAGTCTGTCTGGGAATGCTGTACAATTACTGCCTCATAACTATGCAGTAGTTTTCAGGAACTATTCAGACTGCAAATCCTTGCATTGTGTGCAACTTCTGCCCTTATTGTGTTAATGGCAAAGAACGCTGCACAGCAAGAACAGTCCTGTCCACTGCAGTATCTCTCACTATTGTAATGTGGAATGAAAGGGACTCCTGGGCCATCAAACCCAGTTGCC
Organism: Crocodylus siamensis; assembly: GCF_052110815.1. NCBI lineage: Eukaryota > Metazoa > Chordata > Crocodylia > Crocodylidae > Crocodylus > Crocodylus siamensis. The sequence continues at coordinate 186,708,278 of NC_143399.1, forward strand.
TGTATTTGCAGGCAGCCGTTTCTCCATAGGGTCCAAAAGATCAGCTAGTCTGATTTCCCTCCAACACCACAGCAATAAAGTATCCTATGGGAAGCAATCCCTACAATGTGCCACATCCTAAGATCAGAGGAGAGCAATGTGCTGTCAGTGCTCTGCCACTCCAATGGTAAGGAACTGCAAGGGGTAAAATATGTAAAATATGCACAGATTATTCTTGGAAGAAGATTATGCCCTGTGTTTCAGAGAAATGCAAAAAGCTTTATGTTCCTTGCCAATTTGACTGAGGGAGGAAGTGATTTCTTCTTGACCCCAATCTGTAGTATTTTGGTCTCTCAACTGCAGAACACAATACATTTTAGAACCAACTAACACATTGTTACAAGGCTATTCATATTTCCACAATAAACAGGACAACCTCCACTTCCAGTTATATGCCTCAGCTGGAAGAATATCCACAAAATATTTAGTCATTAGACATTCCAGCATAAGGTATTTCCTTCTTACTCAGTACAAACAGTAGCCCAGGCTAACAAAAGCTTTGGCTCGATGCTCGAGTATCATGTACATCACGAGCTGGAGCTTGTGATGTCAGTGTGGCTGCGGGTAGGAAGCCTTTGCCTCCCACAGTGGCCAGCTGCCCGCTCTTACCCTCGCTGCAGTTTCCTGACCTCTCTGAAGTGAAGGAAGCACAGGCACAGCAGAGAAGGATCTGCAGCAATGGAGGGGAGAGGTGGCACAGCACAACTTCACGCTACTGATCTCTTGCTGGATTGGATCATTCCCCTTTGCAGGACCAAATCCTTCCTCTAGGCCAGAGGTTGTTGACCCCGATGTACGTCTCTTTTCATATTGCACTCCTCTCTCAGCAGCAAAAGTACCTCCTTTTAACCTGTCATCCTATCACTACCTGCATCTGGAATTGCAGCATTCTCAGTCCATTGCCTTAGGGCAGTGATTCTCAACAAGGGTGCTACACACATGTGGCTACACATGATTCACAAGACAAACTCAGATTTCAAATGGGAGTCCACAGCATCAAAACCATTCTGATTTGCGGGCTTCCTGAGTTGTTTGTAACAGAAGTGCTTTGTTTTTTCTGTAGGCAAGAAACAAGTAAAAGCTAAGAGCTGACACTTTTCAAGGGGTGCCTTGAGGCTAACAAGGTTGAGAAACACTTTCCTGGGGAATTAAATATAGGATTCTTAATGGGAAATATGGCCTTTGTCGGGAGGGATGGGGGTGTCGTATTTGGGCTCGTACTGAGATGATGTGAACCCCTAGCCAGACTGCATCCTTTACGTGTTGTAATCTCGCTGCTTGTTCTTGTGTTTCTTACACCTGTTTGTGCCATGTGTTTGGCCCTACGTATAGGCATTCCTCTGTTTAAATGAAAGTCCTTCAGATAAAACTCTCACTGAAGTCCGTGGATGTTCAGACTGCATCTGTTAATCTTGTAAGTGTTAGGAAGAACGCTAAGTCCACAACCAACATGCTCCTGGAGCTGAATGCACTGGGGAGGTTTAATGTACCTGTGCTGCTGGATTTCCCTATATCCTCTTTGTGAGCAGACGCATACACTGTGCACTCTGGCCACTAAAATTCAGATTTACTGTCTGAAGACTTTATGAGCAATCAGTGCAGTGAGACAGAGGGAGCAGACGGGCACATAATGTTCTAAAGGTTCTGGAAGAAAAGGTGTGCAAGCTGTCACTGCTTGCATACAGACAAAATGGACACACTGCCAGTGCTGCTAGATCCCTGCCTGGAACCTAGCCAGCTGGAAGGGAAAAAGAGTCCTAGCAAAGATAGTAAGCCAAATCCAGTGCACAGAGCTGAACATGTTTTTCTGCAGAATGTTTTTGTCCAGTCTGGCTACCAGTTGAGAGTCCTTGCTTGGCAGAAATAAGCACATCTATAGGTTGCCAGAGCCTTGGGCCCACCCTTCTGCACTTCCCTTGCCCATAACTAGCAGCTTTGCTTCTCCTTCCCTTCCCTTACAGCTCCTTCTTTTAGTTCAAATAATTGTCCTGTTTGGTCTGTTTTTTTCATCTTTTTGAGGCTGCCAACATCAAAGCAGAACAAATAGCAATGAATAGGTTATGAGCCTGAAAACCCAGCCAAGGTCAAGGGAAGCTTAAAGATATGTCCCTACTTGATTGAGCTTTCCCTAGAAGCTGGTTTTATTCAGAACCAAGACATGCATCTATCTCTTATGATGCAACTTCTCCTTTTGCAAGCAAAGGAAAAAATAAGTAAACATGTATTTGCATTAAATTTTGAATATTCATTCTATGTTGGATTCTGTATATTCTCTCTTCATACATGCTACATAAAGTCACTTCATACAAGAAATATCCAGCCAGCCAGCCTTCATTATATCTTTTGCACTTAATGATGGAGTAAATGGCCAGATAGCAGTGTCTGGGCCTAAATAAAGGCAGAGGGCTTATGCCACAAAGAAAGTAAATGGGTCTGATGTTCTCTCCTCCTAACTTTTAAAGCAGGGGGCATGTGTTTTTCTCATAAAGCTAAAGAGGCTCGAATGCCATAATCTGTCAGCTAGTTTCACTTTTTACCTTTATAATTCATGTGAGGCTCACGAAGAGTACTGGCTTGGCAGCCCTAGAGACTGCAGCAACTATAGCGTGAGCAGCAGCCGTGTAGTGTCTCTGCCAGTATGCTTTAACCGTGCTCCAAAGGGGCCCCTTTTGGGCTGCAAGTCTAGCTTAGCTTCCAGGTCCACTTAATCCTCGGCCTTTCTACTGAGACTGCCAACAAAAAGGCTAATTCAAGAGGCCAAGGGCACCCCTGGTGACCTGCTCCAGGTTTTTATATCAGCAAAACCAATAGTTACCATCTTCACCCTGACTTCCCTCTCTTCTGCCTGCTTCTTTGTTTTTAGTCACTTGTTACATACTGTCATATACTATACATTTATGCCACCGCTAGCTATGCAGGTCCCTGAGCTGGCTGAACCATGTTATTCATGGTTTCCATTGCATGCCTAATAGCATAATAACTCCTTCGGTAGGATTTGCACTAAGACTGACTACCCACCCATTTTGGCAAAGCCCTCTGATGAGAATGACTTTCAGGCACTATGAAATGAACTAAGATTTGAGCTGTTGAGTTAGAAGTGAAAATCTCCTAGTATATATTGCATTTTTATCAAGAATTATGATTTATTCATTTACATCTAAAATAAACCCCCTGGGAAGCCAAAACTGATTTTCAAGGGTTCCAGAAAACACTCAAAAACTACATGAATTAGTACCTTTAAATATTTAAAGCAGGGTCTTTTCTAAATAGAGGTACATGAAGAAGTACTCAAAAATAGATGAGCACTGTCAAATACATTAATTCCCTGTAATACTATATATGGGTTGTTTTAGTTCTAGTAAATCCATCCCAGTCTCCTTTAAGATGGCATAACAAATTTGACTGAAAGATCTGAGATACATTTGCAGCCAGGTGCACAGTGGCACTTTGCTTTTCTCTGAAGTGCAAAGAATGGGCCACTGCCAGAAGCAGGGTACCAGACTTGATAGACCAGTGGGTTGATCCAGTCTGGCATATCCTTTGTTCTCATTTAATGTCTGCTGGGAATGAATTCCAGTCATGTTGGGATGTTTTTGGCAATGAATATTTACCAACATTCTGATTACCCCGGGAACATAAGTCAAAGAAGGGCTCCCAGTGAAGTGAACATGTACTAGAATTAGCACTTAAGGAATATGTCAAAAGCATTTCTGATTTTTATTTCTGATTAAATAAAAATACTGGTCCAGTTAGCATCTATTTTTAGGACTCAGTCACTCCAGCTGTGCACCCTATATATTTCACTGTTACAAAGTCTTAAGTTTCCAAGAAAACTACAGCCTGATTTATTGTGCCATGTCAATGCATACTACAGACTTTTTATCACATCCTTAAAACCAAGCATCCAAACAGTAAGTGGGCTGACTTTCATCTGCATGGAGGATGAATTAGAAAAGTCTTAGGTTCACCTGGGTTCCCAAATAAACAAGCTATGTAATATCAGTAACCCTAATATTGTACTCTTATACTCTTCTGGGGAACCAAGCTACATACCAACTGCAGACTGATGCATATCAGTGCTTGTTGTTTATACTGGTGTTTTCCAAACTGGTTCAGTATCTCTTCATGCTGATCTGTAGAGGGTCAGCTGGTGATGTGGCATTTGCCTCGCCTCCTTCTCGGCCGCATGCAGCCATTTATAGAGGTTAGGGGAAGGTTAGATCAAGTTAAAAATAGATACCCAGTCTAAGGTAAGTCAGAATATGGGGACTAGTGGAGGTAATGGGGGATCAGGGGACAAGCAGGCTCCAGGGGAAGTTGGGAGGGTCAGTGGGGAGATTGGGGGAGCAGGCAGTGTCCATGGAAGGGATCTGAGGCTTTGGGAGGACAAGCAGGTGAAGAAGTGGGATTAGAGGGCTAGTGGGGTTTGCGGGGTGGGGGAGGATCAGGGAATTGGGGGGCAGACAGAGTCCATGGGAAGGACTGGGGGGCAGGTAGGGTCTGCAGGGTGTTTGGTGGGGGTCCATTAGGGTTTGGCAGGATCAGGCAGGCTTACAAGGTCCGCTGGGGGGGGGGGTCAAGGGGATGGGGGGGGCTCTTTTCCCCCATCCCTCAAGACCAGGAAGTATTTTTAGTGACCCAACCCCCAGGTAAACAACCCCCCAGGGAACCTACCCCCTACTAAGGCTTACCAACTCAGCTTCTGGCTGCAGCTTGGCAGGATGGGGGATTTGGTGGGCTGGTGGAGGAGCTCAGGAAGCTGATTTGGTGGGCTCAGGGGGCTGATTGGTCCATGTTGGGTAGGTTGTCTGCCTGCAGGTGGGGTGGGGGGGCTAAAAATAGCCTGATGCCAGGGGGCAAGTAGGAAAAGTGCAGCCCCAGGGCTGGAGTCAGTAGCTGGGCTTTCCCAGCCCTGGGGCTGTGCTGGGAACTTCACAGAACTTCAGAACAGATCAGTCTAAAAGTGGCCAACCCAATATAAGCTAGACTACCTTGGAGGTAAATTTAATTTGGATCAGGTTGGCCATTTTTAGACCAATCTAACTGTTCTGAACTTCTGTACAGTTCAAACTTGGATCCCTAGTTAGGTGGAACCAAATATACGGTTCACACCTGGGCAAATTAATTGGATCAGGTGGCCATTTTTAATGCAATCTAACCTCCCTGAACATCTGTATGTACCCTCTAGCTGCTAAGTGTATTCATACCACCTCAAAATATGTTCTATTTGTTCCTAGTATTTACCTAGAAAAGGAAGTAGTTGCTGAAATTGCTACAAGGCTGTCATGTTATTGTGTGGGGGAAGAGAGGTGGACTGTAAAATTTATACGGGACAGTGTTGCCCAACCTATGATTTAGGTTTAGAACTCACAAGACATAGTAAAGTTTGGGGGTGGGGGTGGGGGTTAGCAGTTGTCACAACCTTCCCTTTTAATGTGAACTGATCTTGACTTAAAATCTGGAAGGACAGTGAGGCATCAATTAAGTATTGAGAATGGGCCTTCAAAATAAGCTTCTTAAAGTAAAAACAAAATCCTGAGCTAGCGTGGAGCTTGAGTGCAGAGCTGTGCTGCCACAGGGGGATCTCTGTGAGGAAGATGCCCAATTCCCTTGCTGCAGGCAATTGCAGATTGAGACCATCCAGCCTCTAAACTGCTTCCAAACTTCCCCTGACCCCCTGGCATCAGGGCTCCTGAATGCAGCACTGCAAACCCCAAATGTTCAGAATCACGATTTGGGCATTTCAGCATCATGAGGCCAAGTCAAATATCATGAGATTTTAAATAATATACTTGGGGCTCTTTGCCTTCCAGGTGTTTGAGGCTCTAGAGTGCACTTAGTTCACCTTTTCAAATTTTTCTCTGCATACATAAAGGTTGGAAAGTTCCTGATTTAAAAAGTAAAAGCTGAGTTTCTCCTGTAACGACTTGACCCAAGCAAGAACTTGGGGCTTGAAGACCTGTGATAATATCAGGCATTGGCAATACCGTGGTTGAGTTGTTCTACTGATTTTTTTTTTTTTTTTTTTTTAACCTGCTTGCAAACCCATTGTGCCCTTCCTAGGGCAAATTTCACCATGCTCTTACACCAGTCATGGTCAGCACTTTCTCCAGCGGCTGTTCTTTGAAGGTGGAGAATGGTCTGGGGCTGCCAATTTTGTCTTGAATGTCATACTATTTCATGGTGAATTCAAGCTACAGCTGCCAGAAGGAAGTGATTTGATGATGATCTGAGTTTTTATTCCTAGAAAATATAATTTTTTAGTTGTGCAGAAAATTTGAAAAGTGCAGTCCTTTAAGGCCAAACACAGGAAAGGCAAATAAAAACTATCCCCAATATATTGGTAAAAGCTTTAAGGCAATTTCATGATTTGAGGGAGTTTGATTCATGAGTTTCCAGTGATGCCAGGAGTAAGCAGTGGTGGTCGCTTTCCTCCCTCCGGTCCTGACTTGTGACTTTCCAGATCATGGAAATCAAGTCCCTGCAAGCCATCCACATAAGGACTTCATTGCAGCTGCGGAATATCCTTCCAGACGCATCACTTAGGTCTAATGTGCAGGACTAGACAATGCCTGAGTATAGTCTGCATGAGGGAAAGGTGGGTACAAGTGAGCCTTCAGTGTATAACTCCACATGGGAATATACTAGGCCCGTGCAAAGCAGCAATTATTTGCTTCGGATTTAGATTCAGCCAATTTGGAGGGACGGTGATTTGATTTGGAGATTCGAATTGCTGTCCTTATTCAATTTGACTGAATCGGATCCAAAGATTTGGCACCACTTCAGAGATTCGGCCATGGGCTAAACAGGCAGCAGTCCTCACCATGCTGGACACAGCTGCTTCCAGCTGGTAAGTCTGTTGTGGTGGGCAGGGGGGGAGGGAGAGATTCGGGCTGGGACAAGCTGCTCAGCTGGAGTGGGGGACTGGGGGAGGAGGGTGCAGGATGTGGGCACGGCAGCACTGGGAGTGGGGGCTATCCTTGCTGCCATTTGCCCCCTTCTGCTCAGAGCAAGCTGTGCTGGCATTGCAACCAATTCCTGCCCTGGCTGGGCAAGTGGCAGCAGAGCATAGCCCCTCCTCCCAGTGCTGCCGTGCCTGCATGCTGCCCTCCTCCTCTCCCTCCCACCCCCCTCAAGCTCGGCAAGAGAGGGCAGGGAAGAGCCCCCACTCCCCCCCGCCAATCTCTCCCTCCCCCATGCCCACCAACGGACAGCTGCTGGACAGCGTGGTGAGGACTGCTGCCTGTTTAGTCTATGGCTGAATCTCCAAGGCAGCACTGAAACTTTTCCGAATCGATTTGGAGGCCTAAAATATACATCTGAATCTTGCCTAGGCCTCTGTAATTTGGAGTGACAGGGATCTGACAGCCATTGAAAGGAGGAGGCAGAGCTTGAATTACACAGGTCATCATGTAACAGCAAGAAATGTGGGACAGGCAATTTTGCATTAATTTGTAATGTTAAATACTTAATCAACAAGTTCAATATTCTTCAGATTCACAGCTCAAGTGACAACACCTGAATAGTTTTCTATGAATTAAGTGGGCTTAAATTTAAGCACGTTAGTATTTGTCTAATTAGTGCTGACAGATGTAACCAGGGTTTCAGGTATGTATATTTTATTCCAGGGAGTTCATAATGTGTTAAATCCAGATTTGGAGGTATTTGTTTTTTAGCGGGGTAAAAAACCTCTTTTAAAGGACCAAAGCATTAGAAAGATATTGGATGAGTGTTGTTTACCTGGTGTCTGCTCACAAAGGAGCCCTTCGTCTCCACTGCTTTACATGGACTGGGTTTTTGTGCAGTAGAATTGTTCCCACTATAATATTATCATTACTAGAACACGCTGTCTCACTCACAAGTGTGTCAACAACAATAACAGTAACAACTGTTAAGTAGCCTATTCGCTTCTCTGGGAGACTTACTCTGTGTCTAAACATGGTAATTGTACAGTCCTCATTCCAGTGTCAGATCACTCAAGATGTGTAATATAATTATCCTCAAAACAAGCCGAGGAGATGGGGGACTGCTATTGGCCCCCTTTTTTAAAGATGGGGAAATGAGGCACAAAGAAATTAAGGGACTTGCCCAAGGTCACACAAGAAATCTGAGGCAGAGTAGGAAACTGAAATAAGTTTCCCGGACTCCAGGCTAACCCCTTAAACCAGGGGTGGGCAAAATGCAGTCTGCAGGCTGGATCCAGCCCATCAAGTCATTCTATCCAGCCCATGGGGGTCCCTAAAAATTTAGAAAATGTATATTTATCTGCTCCTGGCTTCCTCTTGAAGCTTACAGGATACGGGGGCAGTAGGACCCAGGGAAAGTTGGCAGGACTCAGTAGCAAGACCAGCCCTGCCCTGCCCCTGGTTCCCTCCCATCCCTGCTGCCCCAACCGAAAGCCTCTGCCTGCTGCAGCTTTCACTGCTTCCCTGTGCACCTGCTGGCTGCTCCAGTTTCCTGTGACCCCAGCTGCATTACCAGAAAACTCCTTGCTGAAAGGAGTATTTTTAGGGTCAAAGGAAGGGCCTTCTGGTGGCAAAGGTAAAGGATTAGGGGAGTGGGACTTCTGATCATAAGATGGTAACCAGGGGGCAGGGCACCTGTCAAGATGCAGGGCTACCCATGTGGCCCTCAACAGCTTGCCTAAACTTGGTAAGTGGTCCTCCATCCAAAATAATTGCCCGCCCCTGCCTGAGCTTTTAGAGAGAGACTGAACACACGGTAAAATTTCCCAAGTGCCTAAGAATCATAAGTTCCATTTTTCAAGATTGGTTAGAAGGGATCCTGTTTTTCCCCATACCATCCTACCATCAGGAATGAGCCTTGTGACCAGCTGGCAAAAAGGAGCTTATTTTGCTCTCCCAGAAGGGTCATTTTGAATTTCATGACATGCACCCAGCCCAGTGAATGAGAGCATACCCCTTATCGGTACCTTTTTGAAGAGTATTATTCTTGCATAGGCTCCAGGGCTGGATCGGGGGGGCATGCAGTCGCACCCCCTTTAGGCTACGCAGCACATGCAGTTAGCTCTCCAAGCTCATTGGCTCGTCAGTGCAGCCCCTGCTCAACAGTCACAGCTCCAGAATACACAGGGGTGAATGGTGCTGCTCACCCCCCTCCTCTGCTGCCTCCTCCTCTGGTGCCAGGGCAGGCAAAGGGTGGACAGGAGTGGTGGTGGCATTCACCCCCCTGGGCTTTGGAGCTGTGCTAAAGCAGCAGCTCCAGCAACTGACAAGGAAAAGAAAGTGTGATTCCCCGGACAGGGGGTCGGACTCGATGATTTACTGAAGTCCCTTCCAACCCTAACATCTATGAAATAGTTGCCTACCCCCCAGCCCCTCCTGGATCCACCCATGAGAGGTTCCCCTGGCTACAAATAAAAAAATAAACAGTGGGGTCCTATTTAAAAAATGCCTAAAATTTCACCAAGTCACTCCTGGTCTTTACAACCTTTGATGTTCACTGTTGCTAGCAGTAGCATCACAAGGAGTGGGCAACAGAGAGCATTTGTAGACAATGCTTTAAAGTAGGTCAAATGCCTTTTACATTGCTTTAATGCCATTGCTGTTTGCACACTCGACGGCATATTGCACATTAATTCCAACCACTGTAGCACATTCAGTGGCGTGATGCGCCTTAAAAGATGTTGGGACACAACAAATTACTTTGGGGCATTGCAAAGTAAAATGCCTCCAAGGAGTTTTATTTTCCTACCCTAGAGCGGAGGAGGAAAGCACTGAGCTCTGCTGTGCAGGAAGACCATGCAGGCAGCCTGGGAAGGCAGGCTCCACAGAAGGAGGAAAGAAGGAAAAAAAAAAAAAAAAAAATCAGGGAACCTGATCTTTTAAAAAAAATTTCCTCCAGAACCTGCCTGAGCTGTGCTGGAGCCCAGTGCTTCCCTCCACAGCTGCAGTGTCCTCCACAATTGCCCCAGCTGGGTGCCACCAGCCCCCTGCCTGCAGCTCAGGGGCTGCTCTGCCCACCAGCAGCTTGCTCTCCCCTCCGCGCTGATGGAGGGGTAGGTAAGGATTGGACTTTGACATGAGTGTACATGACACAGGGGTTTACTTCACCCTAAAATTGAAGTGGTGTTTTTTTTAAATTTAGGAAGAATGAAACCCTCATGTTGTGTACAAATGCCCTGAGGCACCAGCTTTAGGCACCCAATTAAAGGCGGGGGTACAAAACCAGAAGGGGTTGCTGTTGCCCACAGTCACTGCCCAGGTGCACACACTGGTAGTTCTGCCTCCAGATTGTTTTGGTTTTTCAGAAGTTTTCTTTTGGTCAACACTATTTCCCAGGAAAATGTGTTAACAGTTCAGGTCACCCTGAAATTGTCCAGTTGACCAATTTACTATTTGCTGAAGGAATTTTGCCTACCCCTCCTCTGGTATTCCCCATCAGTAAGGCCAGTAAGCGCACACAGGTTTAGGGATGTTTGAAGCTTGCTTGAGCCCAAACACTGCTTGCTGGGAAGTTTTTGTTGGTTCTGAGCACCCATGGCTCTCACTGAAGATCGGTGGAGAGAGAGCAACAGCCTCTGAGCATCTTTCAAATCCGGCCTACATGGCCCTTGCCATCTGTAAAGTGCCTGGCACACTCTTTGGGAGCTGCATTAATAGCAAAATAATGACAATAAATAACATGCTAAAGGAAAATAGGTATGGCAGAGTTGAGAGGAGGATGAACATGCTCCCTGCATGCCCAACTTAGCATCAGAGACAGGCACAGGGAGAGAGAATCCCTCATTCGAGTCCTGATGGGGAGTGAGCTTCCAGAATGCTGATCAAGTAAAGCCCTGAATGCTACACACGCTGTAAAGTGACAGAGATTTACTTGGGGAGGGTGGGGGGTGAGGAGAGCATTTACTAATGTTATAACTGTTAGTTGCCATTAGTTGGGAACCAGGTGTAGCTGAATATTTTAAGTCTAATTTAATTTAGCACTTGGATTAGGTGTTTGCTATTTATAAGTAAGCAACACCAAATGATTCCTCCTGTCTTGTAGCAGGTGGGAGCCAATTTAGCTCAGAGTCAGTGAGTGTTGTGCATAATTCCCAGTTTTGTCTTTGCCCTGCAGGATGAAGCTTGGAGCTGGGAGTGTCGGGCAATGCCAAATAAGCAGCGCATAAAGAATTGATCTAAGTTGTCTGACTAATTGAATGCTTATTAATAGGCCACCTGAGTGCAGCCCCTTGGCTTTGTTATGACAAATAGTGTATCCCTTTGTGTTCAATACTGCAGAAAGTGGTTTGCTCTTCCTTGATGGCTCTCCCTATTACAGAAGAGAATTTGGTATCTTCCACTGGACACAAAGAAGCAGCTTCCAAATGCCCATGTAGGAGGCCGTATAGATCAGCAAATGCTGCACTGAGACACGTGACGGGCTGTGCAGGGAGCTCTGACTTCTTGCTCGCAGTCTAGAGTTGCTTCATTGTCCAGGCACTGTGACTTTCATTAGATCTAATTCAGGCTGGAGACGTGTTTCCGGCACAGTTATCGAAGTAGTAAAATGTCATAGGAGATGGGGACAGAAAGTGAGTTTAGCCTGTAGGATTCATACCAGCTGAAATCTCATTAGTGCAGTCAGCAGAAGACAGAGGCACTTCAGCAAGAGTCCTAAACAAAAGAAAGTGAGCAGGATAAAGAGCAGTTGAAATAGAGACATGTCAACTAGATTAGAGCTACAGAGTTATTGCTGGTGCCACTGATTATTAAAAATTTAGCAGTAAGGGCTGTGTGTCTTCAGAATAGTAACAGCTGAAAAGATCAATAACAAACACTATTATACTTTGTCTCATACTTACAATGTCCTGATATTACCATTATTGAAGTAATACATCTTGTGTGGTGGGTTAGAGAACATGTTCTAGAGACTGACTATAGTAGTTCTAGACTTCTGGGTCTAACCTAACCAATAACAGGTACCCTGAGCCTGACGAACGAAAGCGAGTGGCTAGATTCAGTTCTGAGAAGAACCGAGCACCTGCAGCTCCAGCTAATTTCTAGGAGAATTGCACATGCTCAGTAGCTTGCATAGAGAAGATGCTCAGCATAGTCGTGGTGAGTGCTTGACAGCCTTTTTCACCTATGCCATGCATAGGTAAACCATTATCATTAAGCTTTAGCATTCACTTGAATTGGAGATTGTTTGTCTATAGCACAAATGTGTCTATGAAACATTTAATTCCACTCCACGTGGCACATACTTCATATTTTAATCATGTCACACAATTCATTTGAGCTTTAGAATCAGGCTTCCAGATTGATTTGTATGTTTATGATAATTTATAAGCTTTCCCTGAGTTTCAGCCAAATGCTAAAAGCAATCGTGTAACCGTGGCACAGTGGCATAAATTATTATAAAGTAATTATCCCATATCTATATTTCAGTAGCACCTAAATCCCAACCAGGTTAAAGATAGCCACTAAAAATTTTAAGGAAACAATCTGTGGCCTACAAAAACCTGCATAAATTCTTAACTTTACTCATGTGAGCAGCAACATTTGAGAACAAAGCACCTGTCCTGCGTGCTGTTTTAAGACAAAAGCCACAATGTGCCAAGTCATATATTGTGAAATAATTTCTGTTTGGAGTTTGATTATCTTGTCCTATTCATATTTGCTGCATGCAGTGGTACATGAGATCTTAGAACGGTGATGGTTTGAAAATTGCACTTGTTCTTTTCCAGAAGCCCTCCTAGTCAACAAACCCTACTATGTAGCAAATCTAGATATACAATCCTTTTGTATTTCCTGTCTTTGCTTACTTTTGCAGATCCTGTTCATGTTGTATTGCAACTTCTGGCCTTCAAACTTTTCCAGTGGGTTTGTTACTTTTTTCTAACTGTAGAAAGAAGCCAGAGCATGGATGCTTCATGTGTACATGGAGTCGCATGAACTAGGAAAGTGTATATTGCTTTCTTATGCATATTTTCTTATATCCTCTTTTTATTGTATCATGTTGTGCTATGTCTATATTCAAAGGACTTGATCTGAAAATGACTTATTGCTACCTATTATGCTTGTTCCCATGTGAAGCATAGTCATGGCAGTATGCTTGATGGGCTGCTTTGGCAGGATTACGCCACAAAGTAATACAAGCCACTACGTGCATACTCAACTGCATCAGGTATTTATGGAAATTGGCAGATGTTACTTGGTGATAGAAATGGCAGCTGAATTCACTAGCCCCCTTCAGAAGCTAAACAGCTTGGTTTGTGTTTGCTGGAATTCACACATGGAGTCAAGCAGATCACAGAAACCATGGGGGGAAAAATACTGAAAGAGGATACACCTGGAAAAAAAATTACCCATCAATTGATTCATGCATGTAAATAACTGTAAGCCAAATCACTTTGGAAAATATTCCGTGAACTTTGCTCAGTAGTTCTGATAGGACAGTAATTGCTGTTAAAGGATTGGGGTATCTTTTGTGCTGGGAGTACAAGTAGTAATGTTTCCATTCTTTTGGAGACAACAGAAAACTGGAGACAGAAAAGGTTGGTTAGGTCTTCTGGCCTGTTCACTCTGATAAAAGACATGGGCCCAAGTAAAATAAAGGCCACACATCTAATCTCTTTTGTTCTTGATGTGGCTGGCTGTATTACAAAAGCTTTCTACTATAAGTTATCCTTCATGCTAGCAGATGATATAGATAGAAGAAGCAGAAGGACTTGCAAGACCTTTAAAGACTCATTCTTTGTAGAGGTGAACTCTTTTTTACTAGGGTATTTGACACATGCAGGGTTGAAGGTGTTAATCTGCTCACATCTAAGGCACAGTCTGCAGGCTGCTGGTAATTGCAGCCCCATAAATGTGCCTGTCATGCCTCCTTAGTCTTTAAATATCCAAACTCAAAATAGATGCCTGTGCAACATGTTGGGTCCAGCACTATTGTCTTGTGAGACAGTATTATTCATTTAGCTTCAGCCAGCTGCTCTCTGTATTCAGCTTGGAGGAACAGACTGGAATTTGTAACCAGACAGGCAGACTGGGTGACTATATCTTATTCCCTAGTTGATAAACCAGTGCATCAAAAATGCAATAAATGCTCACTGGAAACCCAGACTAACAGCCATAATGCCTTGAAGGAACCTGGTTTTATAAGCAAACATGTAAACCTGAATTCTAGCATCAGTTGCCTCACATCATGTTACTAGTATGTTAGACGTGGCATGTTACAGCAGGTTGCGTTATGTGAAACCTGGCATTGTAAAGCACTAGGGGAGGTGTATGGCACCACCCTTCAGACTTGGATCTGCTGAAGTGTTTGTGATTGCATTGCCCTCTACTGGCAGAACCACACAGAGATTAAACACCTACAACTAAATTGCACCCAGTAAGAGACTCTAGTTGTGGTAAGATTCAGAATGAGATGGTGTCATGTCCCAGACCATCAGGCTAAAGTGTAACATGCTAGTGTCACTGCCTGCACCATGCCAGTAATTACTGTGCTTCTAGAAACAGCCTCTATATAGAAAAGAAGCAGTTCCTGGAAAAGTTTGTGTTTGATTTTTTTTTTTTCTTTTTCTTCTTTCACTTTCTGTGGCTTTTGTATAGTAAATGACAGCATGAATCATCAAGATTCAGGTTAACAAATTTTTGGGAGCTACCAGAACAGACATCTCCTTTATACGAGGTTATTGTTGCTTAAGGAAGTTAAAAGCCGTTCATATTATCTGTAAAAGTAAATGATGTTTTAAGGTTCAGAGCACTAGGTCCCAGGCAGTGGATTCTGATAGCTGCCCACGAGCGGGAAGACAAAAACAGTGTCAGGTTTAAAACCATGGCTTCTACTTCCCTGCTGATGAGGAACGAACTGCAAGTGGGGCCTCTGGTTGGCCCGGGGCCCCTGGACCCAGTCCCCATTGGCCTGTGCATTAATCCACCTATGAGGGGGACCCAGGCAATTATTGGTGAAGATAACAAGTGGGCTAAGTGGGCACAACTTTGAGCTCAGTGGAGCAGCATCTCCAAATACATGTCTGTCATTTGGTCCATTCCTTGTCTATGGTCTGCTGAAGGGTCTTCATTCATTCACTTGTAACAGCTCCCTCCCAGGCACAAGGAGCACCACAACGCCACCAGTTTAAAACGATACAACCTTAAGTACCACCAGAAATTTTTTTGAGTTGAACCTTAAGTACCACGAGCAAATTTTTGTCATATGAAGTAATTATAATAAATCTGTTAATATGTACCAGCGATGGGTTGTCTGCATACCACTGGTGGTACACGTACCCGAGATTGGGAACTGCTGTTCTAGAACAATAGCGTACTTAATCACCTTCTTCTAGGCCTGTATTTGGCTGAAATAGCAGAGAAACTCGAAAATGAGGCAACAGTGTTTCCACCTTGTTTAAGGACTATGAGGTGAGAAGCCCCATTTCACATTGCCTGGTATAAATCAGGAATAGGATCAGGAATAGGTTGCACATAGTTACAAATACAATAAAAAGAAAATTCAGGTTCTTTATTTTCCCAGCTGAAGGCCAGACTCTGATATAACTTACATCATCATAAATCTGGAGTATTTTTTCAGTGCTATGTGGTATTTTCAGTTTATTTCTTATGAAAAGAAAAAAAGAAAAAGGAATTGTAATATTTGCAGGAGAGAGCACGATGTCTCTGTGTCTCCTTAATAGGCTGCATCTGAACTGAATGCAAAATGGCAGCTGCCTTTAAATGGAGCTTGCAGATTTGGAAGATGCAGCCTGTGGAAAACCCAGTCCTTTGTTACATATGGACTTGCCCTGCCTGTCTTCAGTGCAGCTAGCTTGGGTTTGCACTGAGGAGAATTTGGTCCTGCTCGCTTTTGGTGAAAACAAAGATTAAAATAATCACGTTTGCTCCAGATTTGGATTAGACTCATCTGAGCAGTTGGTGGATTTGAAATGTTTTCAAACATCCGAGGAAAACAAAACAAGTGAGAACATCTGTTGGGCTGATGCGTGCATGTGGGGGACGGGGTGTTTGCTGGGTGAGTTAATCAGGAAGGAAACGAGTAATTGATCAGCTTGCCGTCAGGTGTAGTTGTGGTAGCAGTGGAAATGCTGGCAAGGCAGGGAACTGGACACGGGAAGGAACTGAGTAGCAAACAAGCACTGAGCAAGGCTCTGGAATAAAATGTGTAAAAACAATGAAGCTTAGGTAATGGGAGCGCACATGCCACGTAAGGACAGGAACAGGCTGCAGCTTCATTCCAGCCCAGTCACTTTAAAGCGGGTGTGTAAATCATGCGGGAGAGCACAGGAGATGTTATTTATAGCTGCTGGTTGAAATACATGTTATTTATTATGATGTTTATATATAAGGAAAACACCAGTGTAGGAGGAACGCTGCTGTGTGTCTCTAGTGCTTCCTGCCATTTTTATATACATACCATCCCCTAGTTTTATTTAGGTTAATGTCCTGTATTTAAAAAGTGTATGGATTAATGATGGCAGTACTGATAAATATTTATTAACTCTCTGATGCTCCCATCCCGAGAGCCTGAGCCTCCTGTCAGAGAGGTCTCTTCTAAGGACGTGGTGTAGGCGCCCCAGCCGATTAGTGCATGCCGTCTCCTGCCAGTTCTTCCATTACCAATCCCCCCGAGGGCACATAAAAGATTTAAAAACAAAACACTTCAGGCTTTTCCTTACAAGGTAAATAAATAAATAAAATAAAGTGGCTCTGACTGCAGCCCCTGACATGGTGAGAGTGGAGCGTGAAAGAGAGAGAGAAAGAGCGAAAGGAAATGGAGTCAGGAGTGGACTGGCCAAGTTTGCTGATGACACCAAACTTTGGGGCAAAGCATCCACGCCAGAAGATAGGCGAGTGATCCAGGCTGACCTGGACAAGCTCATCAAATGGGCACATGAGAACCTGATGGTGTTTAACACCGAAGAATGCAAGGTTCTCCACCTTGGGAGGAAAAACCTGCAGCACCCTTATAGGTTCGGCAGTGCTACGTTGGATAGCACTACAGAAGAAAGAGACTTGGGGGTCATCATTGACCACAAGATGAACATGAGCCTCCAATGCGATGCTGCGGCTACTAAAGCAACCAAAACGCTGGCTTGTGTCCATAGATGCTTCTCGAGCAAATCCCGGGACGTCATTCTCCCCTTGTACTCGGCCTTGGTGAGGCCGCAGCTGGAGTACTGCATCCAGTTTTGGGCTCCACAATTCAAAAAGGATGTGGAGAAGCTTGAGAGAGTCCAGAGGAGAGCCACACACATGATCAGAGGTCAGGAAAACAGATCTTACGATGATAGGCTGAGAGACATGGGACTCTTTAGCCTGGAAAAGCGTAGGCTCAGGGGTGATCTGATGGCCACCTATAAGTTTATCAGGGGTGACCACCAGGATCTGGGGGAACGTTTGTTCACCAGAGCGCCCCAAGGGATGACGAGGTCGAACGGTCACAAACTCCTGCAAGACCGTTTCAGGCTGGACATAAGGAAGAATTTCTTTACTGTCCGAGCCCCCAAGGTCTGGAACAGCCTGCCATTGGAGGTGGTTCAAGCACCTACATTGAACACCTTCAAGAGCAAATTGGATGCTTATCTTGCTGGGATCCTATGACCCCAGCTGACTTCCTGCCCTTTGGGCAGGGGGCTGGACTCGATGATCTCCCGAGGTCCCTTCCAGCCCTGATGTCTATGAAATACCTGTGGAAATTGCCTTTGAAGCCGCGTTGGACCCTTGAGCTCAGCATTTAGCTTGGAAGATGTTGACTAAGGGTATCAGTCCTAACCGACAGTTCTTAGGGCCCTGAGGTCATGGGCACATCTCTCCTTGCTCCTTGAGGAGCTCAAGGGCCAGCTATGTTTGGTCTGCTGCAAATAGAACTGGGACATACTGCTGCACTGTAGAAAGCTAGCACTGTGCTAGGGGGCCAGGCAGGCTGGATGGTGATTCCTTTAGAGGCATTTGTCTTTTTGTCTCACTAGGCACATCTACACATGCATATAAATACGACACAATAAACTGCACATATTGCAACAGAGTTTGCAGCCTGGGACTACAGCATGTTGAGCCAGGTCAGAGCAGCCCTGGCTGGCAGAGGGCCTGGGGGTGGTCAGCCTACCAGCCTGGGGCTGCTCCAACCTGTCTCAGTGTGCTGTGGAGAGGCGGGCTGGGGCACAAGGGTGCTTCAGTGTGGGGCTAGCTGGCAGGCAGCCCTTGCACTGAAGCACCCTCATGCCCCAGCCAGCCACATCAGTGTCGACATGTGCATTGCTGCAAAGTAAAAAAAACTCCACAGCAAGCTAGCACTTGTATTTATCCTTCTGCAGAGTTTATTAGTTTCCTGCAGCCTAATAGGGCCATATGTGTAGATGCCGACATGTTTACTGTGGAGCTAATTAGTCTACTCCACAGTAAATGTTTCATGTAGATGTGCCCACTGAGTGCTATCAAGGGAAATATTACTCAGGCCCACTACTGCAAGAGCAGTATGGGGAGGCAGCTGCCTATCCAGGGTAAGTGCAGACAGCAACAGTACTTACTTGATAACTATCAAGGGAAGTACGCAAAAACACATGGGAAAGATCTGAGGAATGGGCAGAGCCACTACAGTTGGAAGAAACAAGGAAAGGCAAAGAAAGCATCTAAGCAGGGAGGTCTTGAAGATAGGCAGTGCCAGAAGGATTGGTGTAGGAAGCCTATAGATGTAGGAATTGTGGCATGGGACAGGAATTGAATTTGTGCTTAAAGGAGACAAGGGAAGCTCAGTTACCTACACTCAGCAGAGCTAGGAGATTGAGGATAAATGTCACTAAGCTTTCTTTATCTGTAATACTTGCAGCAGTCTTATGCCGAGCCAGAACTAGCAAAGGGCCTGTATGACACAGACACACCACTTGCAGACTCTTTGCTCAAAAAGAAAGGGCTAGGGCTATGACAAGCTCTAGGTAGGAATATGTGATTTCCATTGTGATTAAAAACACTGGGGCCAAAATGTCTGCCAATTTTGGATGTTGAACTTGAGCCAGAGGCAGGCAGGTTTCCTTAATTTCAGCACTCATGAAAAAAACAGCCCTTGATATTTCAAGCAGGCCCTCTGCATAAGCAGGCTATTAAAAGTCACAGTTTATAGATAGGAATGACTCCTCCTATGTGTATGGATTCTGGTCTTATCTGGCCAGGGTCAAGGTGAGGGGCTCTCTGAAATATGACTGTGCGTGCCTGGAATTTCCTCGAGACAAGGCAGTATAAAACTGAAAGATGCTTGGAAGCCTGCATTTCCTTTCTGTTGGAGAATTTTACAGTTTCATTGCTCCTTTGCCAAATATTTGATATAGAAGAAATATGATATTCCAGCTGCTGCAGCCTTTCAGAATTAGCCATAGAAGAGGCCTGTCTGCCCAGCACAGCTCCCAGGGTAGAAAGCATGGGACAAGCTTGCCAACTGCCCTTCCATGTATGCCCGAGACCTCCAGAAGTGAGAAACCTCTAGTTTCCAGATCTGCCTTTCTTGAAAAAACTGCCTGTATGAATACCTTCTCCAGGCACGATAGGGCCTGTTTACTACCTTTTGACCTTAGGCACATTCATCTGATCCTTGTCCCCTGTGTGGCTGACTCAGAAATGGTTCCCAAGCATGTTCTCATCTAGCCCCCACTGCAGTTAGGAGGATGAGGGATGTGGCACATGGGTCTCAGCAAGTGTGAAGGAATGAGAGTCGGGGGAAGAAAATGGGAGAGGGAAGAAGGGAGATAGGGAAATGTCTCTGCACAAATTCCTTACATAGGTCACTGTTATGGTTAGCATTAACTGTTGCTATCCATAGGCTAAATGGGTCAGGGAAATTATTGCATCTCTTTCCCCTGATGGAGTTTTCCCTAGGTCAGAATTGGTGGGAGAAAATGGCTTGCAGCTGGAACCTGGGCTGCACAGTGTGTAGTTAAACAAAGGGATTGGGTCTTGGTCTGCTCAATTAAACACCTACTAGCAAAAAATAAATGAGGCATGTGGCAGATGGGTTCACCCCACTAGCTCCCCTTTTAATCAGCTGATTTACACTGTAACTATCTGCAGAAGTGAATCCAGCTTTCTCCATTTACACAACAGGATTTTACTGATAGTGTTTACCACTAAACACCAGCACACTGTCTTCCATCTGCTCAATGCTTGCTTGTCCAAGAAGATAATCATGAACTGGATGTTGTTATTCCTCTCTGACACATGGGAAAGAAAGCCAGGCATTGAGGTTAATACCCAAAATATGCAACTATACTCCAACTATAAGTGTATGTCTAATATGGTATGGGAATGGTTAAACAATATTATTCCTGGACAGGAAGTCTATTATACTCTCCTCTTTCCTGTGCCTCAGTTGAACAAGTCTTTGTTCTCTACTGCTTTCAGAAAGCATTACATAGGGTTAAATCTCAGGACTAGTGTGTATAATGTTTTCTAGCTAGGTGTTAATCATTCCCGGTCAAATTCAAAGAGAATTCCATAAACAAAAATGTAATGAACACACGATACTGTAAGTAATACAGGTAATGCTTGTGCTTCACTTTTTAACAAAAGTTATTGCTAACTACTGGTGTTCCTCGAACAACCCTTTCCCACATACTTAAATGTAAGGGGTCAACATAACATTTACACTTCTGTACTTTAGCACAAATCCAGTCCCCTCATGGTCTTTATGGTGTATTCATAATATGCTGAGTACAGTATCTGGGCTCTTCAGAGCTTAAGAAATGCAATATCTCTCTTTCCCCCAAATCCTTCAGAACCCTTTCAACAAGCAGCTATTGTGATGACCTTCACAGCTAACACTACATCAAGCCTGTGGGTTAATAGTTGCTGGTAAAAGAGAAATATATGGCCTGTATCCAGTGTGGACTGGCATCCTCACAGAAAACGCACCTGGGCACCAAACCATCCATCAAATCCACCCAACTATCTTTGGGTGGATTTGTTTTATGACCCTTCCCCTCCCCTCCCTCTGATTGGCTTAGTTCTCAAAGAGCAAATATAGGTAGCATCTGCAAAGTGCCTTTCCCACAACGAAAACTTCCTATACGACTTCAGCAGCAGTGTGGCATGTCTAATAACTTCCTTCTACTTCTCCCTTCCCTGTTAAAAATCCTGGATGCTTCTGGGCCTTTTTTACCTGGAGCAGCAGCTCTGCACTACTCCTTTCCCTTCAGTGGGAGCTGGCTCAAGCAATAATAATGCATAGAAGTGTACACTGTCTATCTTGGCCTCTTATTAGAGCCTGGAAGAGAGGAGATCAAGGATCCTGTTATGAAGATCTCCAAGTCACACCTGGGCTGGCTAATAAAAAGCATGGAGTGAGGGGAGCCAGTTTCATTGCTCTGGAGAAGTTCAGCTCTAACAAGCCTGGGTAACTGTGGCCCAGCAGCACACAGTGAGTTGGTATCAGGAGCTGAAGTCCTCAGCTGTTCCTTCCCTCCCATGCCACAGGAGCCGTCTTGTGGACTGGCTCCCCCTGGTCTTCATGGATGCTCTTGAGGGAATCTGCAGCCTGAAGACAAGCTGGGTTGGTAAAAGACCATGAGTGAATGGGAGGTGTTTTAATCAGCAGGGGGAAGAGTGAAGGGTGGAGCAGCTTTGGAGCTGCTGCTCCTTCAAGAAGAGGAAGAAGGTGCTGAGGGAGCAGAGTAGCCTCTCTCAGGAGGAGGATGGCAGCCGGGTGGCAGTGGCAGCAGCTGCACCAGTAACTTGGGGCTGCTGTGACTGACTTTCATGGGTCTGGGGGAGAGAGAAGCATGAGGCAGGGTGGAGCATTGCTGGGAGCGGGAGTGGGAGCGGTGTGAAAGTGCAGGCCCAAGAGGGGCCCAGAGTATTCAGCAGGCACCTTTGGGCCCAGCCTGGTGTGGGGAAAGGGGGGAGTTCCTTTCAGGCCCTGATCCTCTTCCTCATAACTGAGTTGAGGATACTGGAGAGGTGGTGAAATGGTTGACATTCACCTGCCCTGTGACATGTCAAAATAACATGTGGCCCCGAGGCAGAGGTTGCTGGGGCATCGTGTGGCCCCTGAGACGGAGCTGAGGTAATCCAACCCCTCCAGGCCTACACTTGGCCTTGTACATCAATGGGGCTTGGGCACTGCAGGGAGCTGGAGCTGTTGTTGTCCAGCCAGAGGGCAGGGAAGCAGCCAGCGATGGAAGCAGCTCATGTCCAGGCAAACAAACGTAAGGGCCTGGTCATGTCCCCGTGGAACTCGGGGACAAGAGCGAGAGAGGACTGTGCCCTGAAGGGGAGATTTAGTTCAGATGCTGCATTTTAATGCACTCACTGGCTGATTTCAGCCTGCTAATGTTAATGATAAGGTCTTGAACAGGAGTTTAGTGTTCAGTCATGTAGGAAGGGAATTCGGCTTGCTTTGATCAGGAGTTCCAAAAGCCATGCATTTACCTTTATGCTGAATGCATCTCCCAGCACCTTTTAAACATATGGTCTGTTAGGTGCAAGTGATGCTCACCTGCTTTATTATCTTTAAAATGAGCACAAAAGAACCAAATATATAACAGATGCTCAAGTACATTGAAATGAATGTATTATGGAAACAAACTGTCATCACACACCTTGCAATCACATTTTTCACCTGCTCTGTATGCTGTTTACCTGTAGCTTGTTTTGACGATGGATTTGTTAGCAGTTGGAAAATTCCGAGCTTCAGAGTTGGCTTGGTATCTTACTTCTTTGTATGGCATCTTATTTCTTTCCTAAATTCTTCTAGAGTTTTTAGCAAACCTCAGAAATAAGATAAATATGCTGTGCTATTTTTTTAAAATTGTGCTAAATATTTACACTATAGGAAAGATGGTCAGAGAGATTTCATAGATTTCGTAGACATCAGGGCTGGAAGCGACCTCGGGAGATCGAGTCCAGCCCCCTGCCCAAAGGGCAGGAAGTCAGCTGGGGTCATAGGATCCCAGCGAGATAAGCATCCAATTTACTCTTGAAGGTGTTCAGTGTAGATGCTTGAACCACCTCCGCTGGCAGACTGTTCCAGACCTCGGGGGCTTGGACAGTAAAGAAATTCTTCCTTATGTCCAGCCTGAAACAGTCTTGCAGGAGTTTATGACCGTTCGACCTCGTCATCCCTTGGGGCGCTCTGGTGAACAAACGTTCCCCCAGATCCTGGTGGTCACCCCTGATAAACTTAGAGGTGGCCATCAGATCACCCCTGAGCCTGCGCTTTTCCAGGCTAAAGAGTCCCATGGCTCTCAGCCTATCATCGTAAGATCTGTTTTCCTGACCTCAGATCATGCGCGTGGCTCTCCTCTGGACTCTCTCAAGCTTCTCCACATCCTTTTTGAATTGTGGAGCCCAAAACTGGACGCAGTACTCCAGCTGCGGCCTCACCAAGGCCGAGTACAAAGGGAGAATGACGTCCCGGGATTTGCTCAAGAAGCAGCTATGGATGCAAGCCAGCATTTTGGTTGCTTTAGTAGCCGCAGCATCGCATTGCAGGCTCATTTTCATCTTGTGGTCAATGATGACCCCCAAGTCTCTTTCTTCTGTAGTGCTATCCAACGTAGCACTGCCGAGCCTATAAGCATGCTGCAGGTTTTTCCTCCCAAGGTGGAGAACCCTGCATTTTTTGGTGTTAAACACCATCAGGTTCTCGTCCGCCCATTTGATGAGCTTGTCCAGGTCAGCCTGGATCACCTGCCTATCTTCTGGCGTGGATGCTTTGCCCCAGTGTTTGGTGTCATCGGCGAACTTGGCCAGTCCACTCCTGACTCCAATGTCCACATCATTAATGAAGATTTTGAACAGGATGGGTCCCAGGACAGAGCCTTGAGGGACCCCACTGGTCACAGGGCACCACGATGAGTGACTGCCATCGATTACAACCCTCTGGGTCCGACCACAGAGCCAGTTTCCCAGCCAGTGGATTGTGGTGGAGCCAAGGCCACAACTGGCCAGTTTGGCCAAGAGGTGATCGTGGGATACCAGATCAAAGGCTTTTTTGAAGTCAAGATATATGACGTCAATCTCTTCTCCCTTGTCCAGGTGATAGGTCACCTGGTCATAGAAGGAAATGAGATTGGTCAAACAAGACCTACCCGCAACAAACCCGTGCTGGCTATCCCTTAGGATGTTAGCCTGGGCCAGTCCCTCAAGGATGGCCTCCTTAATAAACTTTTCTAAGATCTTCCCCAGGATAGAAGTCAGGCTAATGGGCCTGTAGTTAGCCGGATCCACTCTCCTCCCTTTCTTGAAGATCGGCAACACATTGGCCTTCTTCCAGTCTTCGGGCACTACACCGGAGCGCCAGGAGTTTTCAAAGATCCATGCCAGGGGCTGGGCTATGACATTCGCCAGATCCTTGAGTACCCTGGGGTACAAATTGTCAGGGCCGGCTGACTTGAAGGTATCCAGCTTCTCAAGATGTTCCTTCACGAGGTCAGCATTTATGGAGGGTAGGGGATCCCCATCACCCGGATCTCCCTGTCCCATAGCAGGCATGGGCGTCCCATGGGACTGATGAAAGACTGACGCAAAGTACCTATTTAATAGGTTGGCTTTTTCCTGGGCGTCAGTTGTCAGTTGCCCCATCTGGTTTAGCAGGGGTCCAGCATTGCCCTTGCTTTTCCTCTGGCTCCCCACATATCTGAAAAAGGACTTTTTGTTGTCCTTGATGCTTGAAGCTAGTTGGAGTTCAGTTGCAGCCTTGGCTTTCCTGGTTTGCTCCCTGCAGGACCGGACCGGTGCAGAATAATTCTCCTTGGAGGTGAATCCCGTCCTCCATCCTTTGTAGGCTTTCCTTTTTAGCTGCAGGAGGTCCACTAGATCCCTAGAGAGCCAGGAGGGCTGCTGTGCCATCTTGCTGCCTTTCCTCCGTGTTGGAATAGATTTAGCTTGTGCCTTGAGGATCGCTTCCTTGAGAAGCAACCACTCTTCTTGAACTCCCATCTCCCTGGGGTCATGGTCCCTAAGGGCCTGACCAGCAAGCCTCTTGAGCTTGTCAAAGTTGGCTTCTCTGAAGTCAAGGACTTCTGTGTTGCTGACTGACTTGCCAGCTTTACGGCGGATGGTGAAGGTGATCAGCTCGTGGTCGCTGTCACCCAGCTTCCCATCGATCACTAGGTCGCTGATTAGGTCGTCCCCCATAGCCAGTACCAGGTCAAGCAGCACTTTGCCTCTCGTTGGCCCATAGACTTCTTGAGTCAGGTAGAGGTCATCCACGCACAAGAGAAAGCTTTGCGACCGCTCGGATTTTGCTGAGTGATCTTCCCAGGAGATGTCCAGGTAATTGAAGTCACCCATGACAACCAAGGTCCTGGAGCAAGCGGCCTCAGTCAGTTCCCGGGCGAACTCCTGGTCAAGCTCAGGACTTTGAGTGGGAGGTCTGTAGTAGACTCCCACCGTTGTGTCCCCTGTGCTGTTTTTCCCACAAATTTTTACCCAGAGGGTCTCTAGCTGTCCGTGCCGGTCACCAACATCAGCTTGCAGGGACATGTAGCTTTCCTTCACATAGAGAGCTACACGCCCTTCCCTTTTGTCAACATGATCCCTCCTGTACAGGGTATAGCCATCTATACCCGTGGTCCAGTCATGGGTGGAGTCCCACCAGGTCTCCATTATCCCAATGACATCATAATTCTTTGCACTGAGATAAAAGCAGTCAAACGATATGGGTGCCTGTAGACATACAGAATGCAATAGTACCAACTCTCATGATTTTTTTTGGCATTGTTCTTAAAATCTATGCTTTGGGAATGTGAAAAACTTAGCCCTTTCTTTTCTATATATTTATATATAAGTATATAGATTTGTTCAATGAGCTTTAGTTAAAGTGCCTCCACTGCCATTTTGAATCATGGGAACACTGAATACATGGGATGCCGACGCCATTAAAGTGCCCCCACCACCATTTTGAAGCATGGGACACTGAATACACAAGATGCTGCAGGCAGGTGCTTTAATCCCAGTGGCTCCCAAGAGCTGCTCTAATTAAAGCACCCCTCCCACCCCCAGTGCATGTGTAAAGACACCCTATATTTTCAAGGTCCTCTTTCCAGCTGCTCCTGTATGGTTCTATTAAAGGTAGACCTGGGCACAAATACCTGAGTCTGATTTACATGTCTTAAGTTTAGAGGCACTCAGTTCTGGGGTTTAGGTTTGCCCCATTCTATAGATATGATTAAAGTATAACACTTGTATCCAGATCTGAAGTTATGCTTGGACTCCCTCCAGTCTTCCCAGGTGTTAGAGAATGGGTTTTGAATTGCATCAATATCATCTGGTTTATGTTGTAATTCTTTAAATTAGTGCTGTACTATGTCACCAAAATACTTCAGTGGTGATGATGCACTGGGGTGAGAGGGCCTTGCATAAAATAAATTCTCCCAACATACTGAAATGACAGAAAACCTTAAGCTTAATATTATTATGACCAGGTGTGTCCCTCCCATCCCCCTCTTCCTGCTTCTCATTGCATACTGCAGCTACAGGCTTTACACCTCACATTTACACTGCTTAGACACCAGCACATTCCTGACCTGTCCATGGACAGTGTTTTGCCTCAGTATGTTTTCATATCAGGTGGCACACACAAGCTGTAACATGTAACAACACCGCTGGAGTGATTCTGTACTTGTTCTGAGGTTCTGGTCAGGATTCTGAAACCATGCTGCCCAGATATAACATCTGTATAGTCCTTAACCATTTTTGCCTCCTCAAGCTGGAAAATGCTGCTGTCCTAATATCCAGTAGCTTAACAATGAGCGCAATGAAGGGCTTCCCACTTCCGGGCTCCCTTTCCCCACCCCTCATAGATGCCACCTCTGTTACTCTTCCACAGATGCGTTTAGGTTGAGGAGTCCTTTATTCAACAATCAGAGACAATTTGTAACTGATGTCACTAATACAGTCCTCAAGTATGACACCCATAAGGGACAGATAAGATGGCCCCCCTAGCAGTTAAATCCTGTTCCCTTGACTCATAGATATGGCCTCATTTGACCACAGTGAAGCTATGCTTGGGTAAACTGAGCAACTTTGTCCCTGGGTGTAATTTAAAAGGGTACTGTCATTCTCTTCCTTTCTCCTGTTTTTCTATATGCCTACTGGCAGAATTATTTTGTATAATACATTTGTGCTTGGAAGATGAACCAGGAAAAAGCACTTTATTATATATGCATTTTTTATCAGTACAGAAACAGCTTTTTTCATGGCTGTTCCCTGTTCCCATTGAAATTGGTTGCAAGACCCCCATTCTCTTCAGTGAGAACAAGTTCTTACTACCTGAGATATTAGAGAAGGTCTGGTCTAACAGCATATAGTATAACTTTCTCCAGTACATCATCTTCATTTAAAGATCCCTTATCTAACTCTTCTGCTGTAGAGCTTGTGTATGTTGGTAAATCTGCATTTAAGGGACACATTGCCCAATAAATCAAAGAGGCTGGACTTTAACCTACCAGGGAGACAAATCAGTGGCAACCTACACACTACTAGCTGTTCTACAAAACCAAATAGAAGTACATAAGTGGAAAGTCTTGTGTTGAGCACAGAACATATTTTAGAAGACTAAAAAGCACCTGGGGGAGGGTGGGTAATGAGGGCACTTTTGTTTGTTTACCTTGCAGAGAAACTATCCAGGAACAACTAAGCTCTACAAAAATATTGCTCCTGTAATACTGTCAAGGACAGTGGTGCCTGGGTTTATGTATTTCTTCCATGTAATTTCTAGCCATACAAATTAAACATGTCTAGAAGTCAGCCTCTCTTGGCAACTAGCCTTTTGTGAACACATTTTAAGATTCTAGTTCATGTATTGTTTATGGTTAAGACATTGGTGCATTTTGTAAAATGCTGTTCTTTAAATATTGACTGTAGAGGGTGTGACGTTCTGTGCTCTCATGTGGTCCTTGCAAAGAGAAAAAATATAAGATTGTTCTTTATTAAATGAACAGAGCTCATCGGAGCCATTTGTTAAGTAAATTATATTCTGCCTGAATACAATTTCTGATGAGCTCTCTGGGCATATATAATAGCTGACATTGGCTTGTTGGACTGGATCCCACCTACAGCTTTTGCCTTTTCTCAAATAACATAGATTTTTATGGTTGCAACTTAATAATAAATGAATGCAAATATTGGTCTGTGCAAATTTTGTGGAAATTTACCGGTGAACATAATTGTCTGATAACCCTGAATGAACTGACTGTCTGCAGCCTGTGAGTGCTTTGCTACACTGGCCTGATATGACTTACTGGCATGAAAACAATTCCATCAGAAAGAAGTAATTAATTCTGCTATTACAGTATTAGGAAAGGTTTAGCAGTAAGGCTTAGCCATTAAAATACATGGCACCCTCTTGTGGAAACTTGTGGTGCTGAAGTACTTCCTTTGGGAACAGTAATACAACAATAATTTTCATTGTAAGCCAGGAGAAGCCTGCCTTTTCAATTATAATGTCCCTGATTTCCAAAATCCATTATTGTGCACCTGCAGATGTCAGTATAGCCTAAAGAATATTTGTTTAAATAAAGAGTTCCAAATTAGTGTGGGTGAAGGCTTCACTTCCAACTTTTGGCCATTTTCAAAACAATACCAGTGCCTTTTTGGTAGAGACATGCATTTCTGTGAGTGAATGCCCTGAGAGTTGCAACAGATGCCAGTGAAATGCCCAGGCAGGTATATGAAAGAGTTCAGAAAAGAAGCAAATCCGTTGTCTGGTTAACACAGGCCAATGGGGAAAATCTGGTTCTTGAAGTACAGGTGCAAAAGCTGTTCTTCAGCTTAAGCTGCCAGCAGCATGCAGCGCTGTTAAGTTCTGGCCTGCTGGAACACTCTGCTCTTGCTACTGCTGCTTCAAATGTACATACAGGATTTTTTGTGGTGCTACTTTTTCCAAGATTGTAATTTCCTGGAACAGCCCTTTCCTCATTTCCATTCTTCCACAACCTAATCTCTGCCTATTAACATGAGGCTTCTGGGAAGTTCTTACACATTCCTGGAATAATACAAGAGCACCTTTGGGTGAAATCCTGGTCCCACAAGAGCACTTTTGGGTAAAATTCTAGCTGTACAAGTCCGTGAGAGTTTTGCTGGTGATCTCAATCATGTCAGGATTTCACCTTCTGCTTCTCCTTCCTTGGTTCTGTATTTAGACATTTCAGAAGCTTAATGGTACTGGGATATTGAGGCTATGACTACACTGCCTCTGTGGCAAGCCCAGTACACCTACTCTAGGCATACCTTGCACACTCAATCCTATTCAGAGCATGTCAAAGCCTCGAAGTTTGAAAATGTAGCTGATCAAGCCCTGTCTTGCGTGTGTATGTGTGCCATGAGTAGTCTTGGCAGGATTTGATTTTTATCAGTAAACATTGATAAGTGCTGACTTTACTTCACACTTACAAACTCACACACTGGCCTTCTCTGAGCAAGAGTGGGTAGGGAGTGTTTCTCAGCAGCCCTTCTGACCTTACCATGTGTAGATATAGCTTCAGGTATTAGAACAAATATAATATTATTTATATGGGAGCTCTGCTACCAAATTTTTTAACTAGGTATATACAGTACATAAGAATGCTTCTCAGACTACTGAATGCAGTCATTTCTAAGGGGAAATGCCTAGCCTTATTAAGCATAATAGCTTAGGACAGAAAGTAAGCAAAGCACACTGAATGCAAGTGAATGTAAGGAGGAAGAATGCAATTGCCACCCCCACCTTTGCATGTGGTCAGGACACATGTGTTAGGGACAGAAATTACATATAAAGTGGTATAAGTGATTGGAAACTGGTTCAAATCTCTAATACAATAGAAGTTCAGTGCACGTAAGCTGCTTTCAAAATGACTGAAACTGGTTTAAGGTAAACCTGGATGGATGCAGTATCAGACTTAACTGATTTAAGTTAAATTGGTTTATTGAACTTCTGTCCAAGATACCCTCCAGATTCAAGTTAACTCTCAGTCCCCAAGTATCCCAGGATACTTTGCACCTCCCCTGCAAATATACCCCCCTCACAGGGTGGGTGTGCTAGACTTGCCCCTCCAGTCAAGCAAGGAGGTGTGCTCTAGCACTCCCTGTCTTCTGACGCGGGCCACTGAAGGCATGTGGCTGCATTTCTGGAATCAAAAGTGAATGTCTGTTTCACGATTCAATCTGTGTAACTTAGGCTAACCTGCAAAGAATGCATCGATTCGGCCTCAAGCTTTTTGACTTTGGCAGCCATGTGTGCGCGGCTAAGTACATTATGAAAAGTGCTACAGGACTGCTAATGGCCAGAAGTGCATGGTCAGGGGTGTTACAACCCTCTGAAAAAACAGAAACTTCTGGGGTGTTGGCAAGGATATGGTAACATAATGAATTTACAGCATCACTTGCTAAAACAGCCTGAGTTTTAGTGGGAGGTTTCCTCTCTATATTTCACTTGTAAGAACACAGCCTCTGGTACCTTGTGACAAAAAACTTGTTTTTGTATTTTAATTTTTTGTAACTATATAAAGCAGGGGTGGGCAAAATGCGGCCTGGGGACCGGATGCAGCCTGTTAGGTCATTCTATCTGGCCTGCGGGGCCCCTAAAAAAAATTTAGAAAATTAATATTTATCTGCCCCCTGGCTGCCTATCATGAAACCTTCAATGGCTTGGCAAAACTCAGTAAGCAGCCCTCTACCCAAAATAATTGCCTGCCCATGATATGAAGTGAAACCTGGCTGAAGTCAAGCACTATGTGGATATAGACTAACTTGTTTAAAAGTAAAAATGAATGTCACTCTCAAGTCTTTCAGTAATCCAGGTTATAGCACATTCAGTGTACATCCTGAAGGTAACAGACCACGTACTCAAAGATCAGGAACAACTTGTGTATGGTGTCCCTAGAGACTATGCAGAAAAAAGGCTGTATCTCACTGAGACCAAGCCTGAAAAAGAAAATGCATGTTTGTCACTCTTTCCCTTCCCACACATTCTCTTTCCTCTCTCTTTCTGCCAACATTCAGGCAGGCCTCCCTGCAGCCTTAAGGCCAAGCAAAGAACAGCAGGTAATAATATTGCTGTTTTTCTTTAAGGAAACAGCATCAAATCCAACATGTTGTAGTGGCCTGATTCTGTGGGATGCTAAAGACACTGAGCTCCCATCAATGTAGAGGAGTCACTCAGTGCTTCATGTATTCAGGCCCTGAAGGGTGAAGCCATATATCTATATTTCTGTTAGCCAGAGGGATATGATAGCAGTCTCTCCCTTGAGCAGCTTCTGAGCCACTCAGATTGCTAGAGTAGCTGAGCCTCTGGACCTCTTGCTTTCTCGCAGAGAGGCAGTGCGTCTGCACTGGAATGTGTGCTCTCATTGTTGGGGAAAGAAGGGTCCTTTATGATGTATATTAACTTAGTTACATTAAAATGAAGAAGGGTATCCTGCCTGCACAATTAACAAAGCCTGAAATCAATAAATAACTAGAGAGCAAAACAGAGAATTGTACAATAGCCAGCAGCCAGTGCTCCCAGATCTGTCAGCAGGCTGCAAAATAACAAGTGGTCACTGCACCAGACATATAATAGAGATAGGAGGGTGCAATTAGTACTCCTCCCCCCACCAGGAATTGCTTCAGACGTACACGGTGCTCTTCACCAGCTATTAACAATTGGCCACATTGTGTTCCCAAAGAAAAGTAGGACTAACAAACATCCTGGCTTTCTATTCATAATAACCTCTGTATCCCAGACACTGGGATACATTCACCTGTGGGTTATGCCAGTGCAAATAGTGGCAGATGTCCCTGGTTACTGAAAGAAGCAGCCCAGGTCTGTCCTCATTAGACAGCTGAATTCCAAAATAGGGGGCATGTCTACATGTGCTGTTAATGTGCAGCAATAAACTCCAGAGCTCATTGCTCCTAGTAAGCTCTCGGGTATGCTGTTTACACATGTACCTGGATGCACTCGGACTGCAGCACATTGAGCCGAACTGGAGCAGCCCTGGCTGGCAGGGGACCCAGGGGCTTAGCTTGCCAGCCTGAGGTTGCTCCAACTGGGCTCAATGTGCTGCAGAGGGGCTGGCTGGGGCACAAGGGTGCTTCAGTGCTGGGGCTAGTTGGCAGGAAGCCCCCACAGTGAAGCTCCCTCCTGCCCCAGTCAGTAGAGGCAGGGTGTACAAGTGTGCTCCTGTAGCCTTATACAGGTGCATGTGTAGATGCTGAGACGTGAAGAGCACATGCAGATGCTAATTAGTCCGCTCCACAATAAACATCTTGTGTGGGTTCACCCTGGTAGTGGTAGCCTAAAATTCATAATATCAAGGAGAGCTGGAGGGTACCTGCAGAGCTTCAATGGGTTACTATGTTGGAAATTAAGTTTGATCGACCCTGGGGGGAACTCTTACAGATGGCATGAGTGGAAGCCATCGCTTATCTTCACTGACAGCAAATCTCCCTTCAGGTGCAACAGGCTTAGTGGGTGCTGGAGGTACCCCTCTATTCCAGCTTTGCTGAGTTTGGCCCGTGGTGGTTGCTCTGATTTCCTGCCCCCCCACCCTTACAAACATGGCTGCTTCATCTGAACATTGATGGACATAACGGCCAAAGGCAACAGAGAACTAAAACAAAGAGGAATAAAAGAAAACTGAAACACAGAGCAAGATGAAACAACCTACCTAACAGATGGCAACATAAAAGCAAACAATCCATTTCACCTCTGAGAGCTTCCCCTAAGCAAGGGAAGTTAAAAGAAATCCTCAGGGCCTGAGTGTTTGTTTTCTGCTGTCAGGCTATCTCTTGTTATGCAACACGTAGCATTTTCTTTACTAACTTCATGCTAACACCCATCATGTGGAAGTGCCCTGACTATTATCTGTTGCATTGATTTCCTTTAGAGAACTAATGGTTTAATAAGGAGGAATTGGGGATGGCTTGACGCATTTTGAATGCCCCAGAAGACTCTCCTTTCTTAACAGATGCCAAACTTCTGCATCCAAATGAAGGTACTGGTAATGATCCAAGGCAGTGGGCAGTAGCCTTTGAGCAGTGGTGGGCTGAATTAATAGAATTTGCTTTAAAGCACGATGCTGTCTGTAACCCAGCTGCTGCTATTGCTTGCTACCCCATGATAGGGACTCCCACACCACTGAATGCTGCTGACACACTTCGGATCCTCTTGCCAGCAATGCACTTCCCCACCCCCACCCAAGTGCCATTAAATTGCTCCTGCGATCCTGGCTTCACAAGCCAGTCCATGAACCCTAGGTTGCCAACTCCTCATCTAAAGGCCTGGGTCTGAGCTGAGAAGTTCTTTCCACCTTTCATACAAGCTGATACTCACCAGGGTGCTCTCACTAGATTGAACAACTGGGGACTTGTCATAAAATATGAGTAGAATGGCACTTAGTACTTGTTGTGGGTACGTCCCTTAGCAGCCTGTGAAGATGAAGGCTTATAAACCAGCTGCAGATATAGACAGCTGCAGCAGATAGCTGTGCAGGAGTGCTCCAGATGAATGGAGAAGTGGCACCTTTTGAAGTAAAAGCCACAGACGCTAAGGAGCTCATTCTTAATTTGGCAAAAGCCCCTTGAATTAAGGAGGCTGTGAACCACCTTGACCCCAAGATCTATTCTACTAGTTCATTGCCCTGGATTTTATGTGGTAGCCTTCAGGCTAAGATGCAATGTGTGTGAATGTAAACTTTTTTTCCTGAATTTTAAATTATGCAAACTTTACGTCAGGACCTTTATGTACCAATGCTGGAGAAAGCATGGCTTGTTCTGATCCTTCTGGTAAATGTGCCGAATGCTAAATGGGCAGTACGTACTGTCTTTGGGCATTTTCCCTTAGGTCTTGTGAAACACCAGGATGGCTGGGTGATGGATGTTAAATCTTTGTATAAATAGATCATCTGCCCCAAGCCACTCCCAGAAGGAGGCTGATAACAGAGACTAGGCCAATAGGGTCTGTCTTTTAGTCACTATGCTGCTGGCCTCAGTGGGGAAGGTATCATAGAATCTTAGAAAATTAGGGTTACAAGGGATCTCAGGAGATCATCTAGTCCAACCCCCCTGCTCAAAGCAGGATCATCCCCAACTAGATCATCCCAGCTGAGGGTTTTTCTACCCAGGTCTTAAAAACCTCCAAAGATGGAGATTCCACAGTCTCTCTGGGTAGCCTGTTGCAGTGCTTTACTACCCTCCTAGTGAGAAAGTTTTTCCTAATTTCTAACCTAAACTTCCCTTACTACAACTTGAGCCCATTGCTCCTTGCTTTGTCATCTGCCACCACTGAGAACAGTCCAGCTCCATCCTCTTTGGAGCTGCCCTTCAGGTAGTTGAAGGCTGCTGTTAAATTCACTATTAAAACTTCAGTTTTTTTCCTCCAAACTAAATAAGCCAAGTTCCCTCGGCCTCTCCTCATAAGCCATGTGCCTCAGCCCCCTAACCATTTTTGTTGCTGTCTGTTGGACCCTTTCCAATTTGTCCACATCCCTTCTGCAGTGGGGGGCCCAAAATTGGACACAGTACTCCAGATGCAGCCTCACCAGTGCAGAAGAGAAGGGAAGAATCACTTCCCTTGATCTGCTGGCAACGCTCCTACTAATGCAGCCCAGTATGCTGTTAGCCTTCTTCACAAGGGCACACTGTTTGCTTATATTCAGCTTACTGTCTGCTGTAACCCCTAGGTCTTTTTCTGCAGAGCTGCTGCTTAGCCAGTTGATCCCCAGCCTGTACCTGTGCATGGGATTGTTCTGTCCTAAGTGTGACTTTGTACTTCTTCTATTGAGCCTCATGGGGCGCATCCAGACGAGCGCGCACATGCCTCTTTGAGATGGGGAAAGAGGCACATGTGGGAATGAAAAAATGTTCCCCACACTGCAAACTTGCAGTGCGGGGAGAAAATTAGACCCCTGTGGTCTAAAAAAAAGTTTAAAAAAGTAGGTCAGGGCACAGTCCCGGGCTGTGCCCTCAGGCAACCAGAGGCTGGGTCCACCGTAGAGACGCTCTGAGTACCAGAGCATCACTGTGGTTGGCCCCTCACCCTGGTGACGTAAGTAAGGGGTTGGGGGGGGAGGGAACTATGGGGGACACCTCCACTCTGCCTCTGTTGTGTTGCTGGAGGTGATACCTCCATAGCTGACTTGGCTAAGATGGCTGCTTTTGCTGCAAAGATCTCAGGTTTGAATCCTGTTGGGGAAAACTGAAGGATCGGGCCCCAAGGTCACGGTGGGCCGGGGTGGCAATTAGATACGGACAGGTGGGATTAGCGGCGTAGAGTCTGGAGTTAGGGACTCGGAGCGGATTGAGAAAGAACAGGTGAATTTATTTGACTTACGCTTCAGGCGTAGGCAGAAAGGTCTTCAGTTACAGTTTTGAACACAAACTAACAATTAACAACAAAGGGGTCTGTTGGCCCACAAGGTTCAGTCCGAAGACCTAGTCCCAGGGCTGGTCAACAGCTCATAAATGGGGATCACAAATAACAAAATGAACTGTAACACGGTGATGATGAACCGCGTGACGCCAGTCCACAGCAATGGACAAATCGGGTGGTCGTATGAGAAAGCCGAGGTCAGTAGCCAGAAGGTGATGCAGCGGAGACGTCAGTTGGAGGGATGAGCAGAGTCGTAGGTGGTGAAGAAAGCCGAGGTCGATGGTCCGGAACCGGGTTAAACAAAGTCCAGAGGGTGATCTGAAATCGTAAGCCGTTAATCAGTTCAAAAGGTAAGTCAGGAGCCAGATGATCGTAGTCAAAACCGCAATACAACGAGTAATACGAAGGACTAAGCCACGGAGCCAAAGGAGGAGATCAATAGGCCTTGAAGCCTGACTCAGAGAACAGTCCCTGCAGCAGCAGCCTCTGTCTCTGGTCCGCGCAATCTCCCCCCGAGGGAGGGGCTCACAGAACTTTTATATCAATTTGGTAGCCAATCAACGTGCTCTCCGCAGAGAAATTTCTAGTCCGATTACCTCATGTCAGGTTCTGACTGAGCATGCTCTCAGTCAGGAGCTGACACAATCTGAGCATGTCTGTGGGGAAAGTAGGTCAACAATGATTGACAGCTCCGCAGGTCACCCAGGGGGCAAGGACTGGGTGAGCCTTGGAAATTTCCACTCACAGCTTCAAACTGCACATGTCAGTTTAACCTCTTCTGTACTGGCAGCATACTCTCAAAAAATTTCCATGACAAATCCCATTTCTCTGTTCTCACTGTTATTACTAAGCAGCTGAATGTAATAGACATTATTGCATTCTAAGGGTTAGAAAAACCTAGTTGCTAAGGTCAGACTATCCAAAATCATGTCCATATAGAGCATATAAGAAACCCTCTTGGCTGTTGTATAGCCCCTTTCTCAAGGCCAGATCTGGCTGCATGTGCTGAGAAAAGGGTTCTGTCCCAGTGAGCTGTAGCAAGCCGACCATTAACTGGGATATTCTAGTGCAGCATAGGATCATAGGAAAGTAGGACTGGAAGGGATCTCACCAGGACAAGCCAGGATCATCTCCACTTAAACCATCCTAGCCAAGCATTGGTCTAACCTCCTGTTGAAATGAATGTTTAGCTGGTCTAGATACTAATGCTTTTGTAAAATAAGTTGTTAACTAATGAAGCCACGAGCAGCAGAACATGCAGGTGGGAATCCCCAAGGAGTACTTTCTAGCTAGGGAGAAAAAATGTGCAAAAAGAGAAATTTGACTTTCTTCCCATTTGGTTCAGAATACCAGATGTTTCCCTTTGACATTTGCTGGGAGTTTTTGTTTCTTTCAAGTTATTATCCAATTAAGACAGACTTGTAAAATTGTTTAACATTTAGCACCTACTGGTATTGAATATCAAGGAGAACTAGAATTTGTCAAGTGTGCTGCTTTTAAATGTCTGCTTTAAACAGGTATGCTTAGTATTTCCAGTTTCAATTACTGGAGTGTAGTAAAACAATATGTGGAGGTTTCTGTTTCCATTGGCTGCTTGTTTTAAACATTTAATCTGAACTGTGTGTGATAGGCATGTAGAAATAAAGGGATCAAAATACCAAGTTTGACCACTGCTCCATCTAGTCTAATACCCTATCTTCAACAGTACTTGGTGTCAGAGGCTCTAAAGGAACTTTATAGTGGACAATTATGAAACAAACTCCCTAAACTTCATCACTCTGGAGCCCTAAAATCTGAAAATTTATGTCCCATATATTTTTAATAATCTATCAACTGGATATATTCTCATTCTTGTGCAAGCATCTCCAATCTGTTTCTGAATCTTTCTGACTTTTGACCTCAGTGATAGCGTGTGGCAGTGAGTTCTAGAGGCTGATTATGGAGGCAGTAAAAATTATTTTCTTCTTGCATTGGCTGCCTTTTTGATTATCCGTCGTTTTGGTATTATAAAAGAATAGCTAATCCTATCTGATTTACCGCTCGTGTACCATTCATTTTGAATCGTTATCCATTTCTCTCTCAATCTTTTCAGTCTCTCCACATGTCCAATACCTTTTGTTGCCTATATTTTACTCCTTTCTATTTGTAATATATGGAGGCATAATGACCAGATCTGAGCGCACAACTTCCTAGTTCTATATATTTTATCCAATTGTCACCTTTGAGTGAGACAGTCTGTTGTTGTCTGTTGTCTAGCAATATAAATCTGTAGCCTGTTAGTGTGAGAGGCCTTTGGCACCTAAGGCTGAAGACTTGGGGATAAGTCAGAAAGAAAAGATAAAACACTTTCTTTTCAAGATGTGGTACTGGAACAAAAGCAAAATGAAAATGTTATTACTATGCACTTGTCTGCACCAAACTTCACTCACCACCTATTGGCCTCTTAATGTTACACTTTAGTATCTGCCCTTTAGCTAGTTTGTACACATCAGCTGCCTGTTTTGGTGCCCTTCTGTTGCTGCAATTTAGACAGTAATTTCCAAGTTAAGAAAATGTGTTGTATGCTTTCTGCAAAATGTACATGCCAGAAGAAATCCTTTGTATCCCTTGGTGTATCTTCAAAGAGCTCTGGCATGTTCCAGGAGCAAAAAGCCTTCCTTTCCTAAGAACTCTGTTGGATGGGTAAAAGTTTGTAGTCTTTTTCTTTCTTTGTGTATCTATTGAGTAAATTCTTTAAACTATAGATATCCTGTAGCTAAAGTCTGTATGTTTTAACAGTGGTAAGTACACATTTTTCAGGGTTACACAGCTGATCTGGAGCAGATAACAGCTGTCTTCTTTGAGCACCTCAGTAATAAACAGTTGCTCAAAGGAGACTTCATGGGGACTGCTCCTGGAAATGCTACTTTAGGTTTCTAAATGGGCAGAATTGGCAAGGCCAAGTGACTTAAGTTTGTTAATTCAGTGACATAAGCTGGTCCAGGCTGAGCCATCTATTTGCATGAGACCTAGTTGGTTAGTTTGTGTTTTTTTTAAATATAACCTGTGCTTAAAACTGAATATTTCAGGAGAGGGAAAAGCCATGGCTTAAAATTTGTTTCTGAATCTGAGTAAAATGGGGTGGATTATGTAGCCTGTTATCAAGCTTTGCTTAATTAGGAATTGAAAAACGTGGTCTGTTGTGTATCCTTTTCCAAGAGGCTTGACTGTTTATCTAACATACCATATTGTCATTTGCAATCTAGACCCACCAGGG
This sequence comes from Crocodylus siamensis, assembly GCF_052110815.1. Classification (NCBI taxonomy): domain Eukaryota; kingdom Metazoa; phylum Chordata; order Crocodylia; family Crocodylidae; genus Crocodylus; species Crocodylus siamensis. Next base: position 186,746,859 of record NC_143399.1, read on the forward strand.
TGACCTAAGGATACTTTAACTCAAGACTCCAGGTTCCTGTTCCATTTCACTTCACACTGCAACTGTAACATTGTTTTAATGTCTTAGATCTGGTGGATAATAGTGAGCTAGGCTGCTGTGATGCTATTATCTCATGAATCTCTACATGAAAGGATTGTTTTAGGGCTTTCTGTGAATTTTCCCAACATCTGTTTGCAATTTGGGTAACCACGAATGTTTGTGTTGTTAAAGGGCAGAGTCACTGTTCCAGTTGCCAGTGCTTGTGTAACTTTAAGTTACCCAGTTGGAAGCTTGCCATTTGCCAGCCCTGTGAATGTGTACTCCTTCCCCTGCCTTCTGGACAACTCCAATGCCTCGGTCCGCAAAAGGACTTGGGTATTGCAATGCAGAGCATTTTGACTCTTAGCTTTTAAGCACATGGCACAGGTGATAGATTCACAGTCCTAGTTAGGCATCTAGACTCCATATAAAATGCATAGGGAGGGTGAAACAGCTCAGACTGGGATCCACAGGAGCTAGCAGGCTAAGCAGAGAGCCACCCAGGACAGGGTCTGTAACATCTGCCCCTCAGAGGCTTAGGCACCTTAGTCAGGGCTGCAAGAAGGCATCTTCCTCCATTTGGGATTTGTAGTCCTAAACCCTTTCCTGAAGGGAGCTGCTTAAACCCTTTCTCTTAGGAATTATATTAGTGATCATGGCTGGAGAAAGAGATAATGGTAGTACCTGTCCTATACACTGGCCTGATTACAGCATGTGTTACTCTTTTCTTTTGAAGCACTGGAGAAGATGGTGCCATTTGCTTTGTGACTAAAGTTCCTGCCTAGCAGTTGGGAGACCAAGATTCAGTTTTCTTTCCTCCCTGAGAGGATTCAAGCCCACGTCTTCACGGAGTGTGCCATGCCCCGTCAGCAGGGGGGGACTCAATCTCTTCTGTTGAAGCTGTTCCATTATGCAAAAAGTAACTAAAGATTTATTGGGCCAGAGAATTGGAGTAAGTGTATCTATGACCCTGTGGCCTGGTAGTTAAAGCACTCACCTGAAAGGAGAGGGAAATTTAACTTTGGTCTCAAGTGTCTAAATTGTGCCTACAGCCTACTTTAGAAACCTATGTACTTTGGGGGATCTGGGTCTAAGAGGCTGGCAGAACTGTTGATATGAAATGAAAGCCATTACTTTTGGACAGCGTTCTCAGATCAGCTCACATTTGTTTCTGAAAGCTCTGATTAGGCATAAGATGGAATTCCTTGCATACCACACTGAAAACTGCATGTTTTTGTGAGTGTGGTTCAAATAAAATAGAAGTTTTGTCCTCTTTTTCTCTTTACAATGATTAAAGAAGGCCTGAGAAGGGTGGTGGGAGGGAAGGGGGTGTTTAAATGTTCTGCTTGTTTTTATTTCAGAATATCAGGAATGTGAAGTCTGTTTTCTAAGTTTTTTAAGCAGCCTCCAGCATGAGGCTTGTATGAAACTGTCTTCCACCCTCTGGCCCAATCAGGTGTATTACTTAAACAGGATTAACAATAAGCAGAGTGTTAAATAGTTTGAATAAAAATCACTTCTGCACTCAGCTTCCCTTGTATTTGGGGAATCATAATCTAGGAAGGGTGCAAGCATGGAACCAAGTAATACCAGCATCACTTAGATCTGTTTTCTAAATCTCCATAAATTACACCAACATCTGGACCGGACAAATATGAAACTATCCTAAGGTAGTTGCCCAGAGTAGCCACTATTCAATTGTCTTGCCACTAGGTGGTAGGGGAGCTGATAACAGCCTATTTACATTGAACAAAGAGCCCGCCAAAGATGACATTGATGAGAGCTGGGGACACATGATCTGTACACTGCGGAACAGTTACTTCTGACCTTCTGAAGGGAAACTTTACCGCAGAGTACTGTAGTTTACATTGGTCTAGAGCTATATGCTCACATGTATACTGGAAGCTGGTTCCAGATCCTAGTTTCATAGATTTCATAGACATCAGGGCTGGAAGGGACCTCAGGAGATCATCGAGTCCAGCCCCCTGCCCAAAGGGCAGGAAGTCAGCTGGGGTCATAGGAAACCAGCAAGATAAGCATCCAATTTACTCTTGAAGGTGTTCAATGTAGGTGCTTGAACCACCTCCGCTGGCAGGCTGTTCCAGACCTTGGGGGCTCGGACAGTAAAGAAATTCTTCCTTATATCCAGCCTGAAACGGTCTTGCAGGAGTTTGTGACCGTTCGACCTCATCATCCCTTGGGGCGCTCTGGTGAACGAACGTTCCCCCAGATCCTGGTGGTCACCCCGATAAACTTATAGGTGGCCATCAGATCACCCCTGAGCCTACACTTTTCCAGGCTAAAGAGTCCCATGTCTCTCAGCCTATCATCGTAAGATCTGTTTTCCTGACCTCTGATCATGCGCGTGGCTCTCCTCTGGACTCTCTCAAGCTTCTCCACATCCTTTTTGAATTGTGGAGCCCAAAACTGGACGCGGTACTCCAGCTGCGGCCTCACCAAGGCCGAGTACAAGGGGAGAATGACGTCCCGGGATTTGCTCAAGAAGCATCTATGGATGCAAGCCAGCGTTTTGGTTGCTTTAGTAGCCGCAGCATCGCATTGCAGGCTCATTTTCATCTTGTGGTCAATGATGACCCCCAAGTCTCTTTCTTCTGTAGTGCTATCCAACGTAGCACTGCCGAGCCTATAAGCATGCTGCAGGTTTTTCCTCCCAAGGTGGAGAACCTTGCATTTTTCGGTGTTAAACACCATCAGGTTCTCGTCCGCCCATTTGCTGAGCTTGTCCAGGTCAGCCTGGATCACCCGCCTATCTTCTGGCGTGGATGCTTTGCCCCAGTGTTTGGTGTCATCGGTGAACTTGGCCAGTCCACTCCTGACTCCAATGTCCACATCATTAATGAAGATGTTGAACAGGATGGGTCCCAGGACAGAGCCTTGAGGGACCCCACTGGTCACAGGGCACCACGATAAGTGACTGCCATCGATTAAAACCCTCTGGGTCCGACCACGGAGCCAGTTTCCCAGCCAGCGGATCGTGGTGGAGCCAAGGCCACAACTGGCCAGTTTGGCCAAGAGGTGATTGTGGGATACCAGATCAAAGGCTTTTTTGAAGTCAAGATATATGACATCAATCTCTTCTCCCTTGTCCAGGTGATAGGTCACCTGGTCATAGAAGGAAATGAGATTGGTCAAACAAGACCTACCCACAACAAACCCGTGCTGGCTATCCCTTAGGATGTTAGCCTGGGCCAATCCCTCAAGGATGGCCTCCTTAATAAGCTTTTCTAAGATCTTCCCCAGGATAGAAGTCAGGCTAATGGGCCTGTAGTTAGCCGGATCCACTCTCCTCCCTTTCTTGAAGATCGGCACCACATTGGCCTTCTTCCAGTCTTCAGGAACTACACCAGAGCGCCAGGAGTTTTCAAAGATCCGTGCCAGGGGCTGGGCTATGACGCTCGCCAGCTCCTTGAGTACCCTGGGGTGCAGATTGTCAGGGCCGGCTGACTTGAAGGTATCCAGCTTCTCAAGGTGTTCCTTCACGAGGTCAGCATTTATGGAGGGTAGGGGATCCCCATCACCCGGATCTCCCTGTCCCATTGCAGGCATGGGCGTCCCATGGGACTGATGAAAGACTGACACAAAGTACCTATTTAATAGGTTGGTTTTTTCCTGGGCGTCAGTTGTCAGTTGCCCCATCTGGTTTAGCAGGGGTCCAACATTGCCCTTGCTTTTCCTCTGGCTCCCCACATATCTGAAAAAGGACTTTCTGTTGTCCTTGATGCTTGAAGCTAGTTGGAGTTCAGTTGCAGCCTTGGCTTTCCTGGTTTGCTCCCTGCAGGACTGGACCAGTGCAGAATAATCCTCCTTGGAGGTGAATCCCATCCTCCATCCTTTGTAGGCTTTCCTTTTGAGCTGCAGGAGGTCCACTAGGTCCCTAGAGAGCCAGGAGGGCTGCTGTGCCTTCTTGCTGCCTTTCCTCCGTGTTGGAATAGATTTAGCGTGTGCCTTGAGGATCGCTTCCTTGAGAAGCAACCACTCTTCTTGAACTCCCATCTCCCTGGGGTCATGGTCCCTAAGGGCCTGACCGGCAAGCCTCTTGAGCTTGTCAAAGTTGGCTTTTCTGAAGTCAAGGACTTCTGTGTTGCTGACTGACTTGCCAGCTTTACGGCGGATGGTGAAGGTGATCAGCTCGTGGTCGCTGTCACCCAACTTCCCATCGATCACTAGGTCACTGATTAGGTCGTCCCCCGTAGCCAGTATCAGGTCGAGCAGCGCTTTGCCTCTCATTGGCCCATAGACTTCTTGAGTCAGGTAGAGGTCATCCACGCATGAGAGAAAGCTTTGCGACTACTTGGGTTTTGCTGAGTGATCTTCCCAGGAGATGTCCAGGTAATTGAAGTCACCCATGACAACCAAGGTCCTGGAGCAAGCGGCCTCAGTCAGTTCCCGGGCGAACTCCTGGTCAAGCTCAGGACTTTGAGTGGGAGGTCTGTAGTAGACTCCCACCGTTGTGTCCCCTGTGCTGTTTTTCCCACAAATTTTTACCCAGAGGGTCTCTAGCTGTCCATGCCGGTCACCAACATCAGCTTGCAGGGACATGTAGCTTTCCTTCACATAGAGAGCTACCCCCGCCCTTTTTGTCAACACGAGCCCTCCTGTACAGGGTATAGCCCTCTATTCCCGTGGTCCAGTCATGGGTGGAGTCCCACCAGGTCTCCATTATCCCAATGATGTCATAATTCTTTGCACTGAGCAGGAGGACAAGCTCCTCCTGCTTGTTGCCCAGGCTCCTGGCATTAGTGTACAGGCAGGCAAGTGTGCCCTTAGGGGCTCTTGCCTTGCCCACAGACTGTGCCAGGGCTGGGGCAGGGGTGGGCTCCCTTAAGTGCCTTGGTCTGCTGGCTTTGCAAGGGTCACTCTGCGGGCCAGCAGTGCCAGTAGTCCCCCCATCCCCCAGCGGGCTTAGTTTAAAGGCCGGTGGAGCAGGTCAGCCAGCCTGGCTGAGAAGAGCCTCCTCCCCAGGGGAGAGAGGTGGAGGCCATCTCTTCCCAGCAGCTCACTGCCTCTCTCTCCAAAGAGCGAACTGTGGTCGTGGAAGCCAAAGCCTTCCCGATGACACCAGCGCCGGAGTCTTTGGTTCACTGCGTGGATCCTCCTCTCCCTCCTCAGCCCATAACCCGAGACTGGGAGGACTGATGAAAACACCACCTGAGCTCCCAGACCCCTAAGGACCACTCCCAACTCCCTGTAGCGCCTCATGACCTGGCTGGGGGTGCTCCAAGCCATGTCATTGGTGCCCACGTGAATAAGGAGCATGGGGTAGTGGTCTGTGAGCCAGAGGAGCTGTGGGATCCTCTCCGCAATGTCTCAGATGCAGGCCCCCGGGAAGCAGCAGACTTCCTGGGCTAAGGGGTTGGGATGGCAGATTGCCCCCTCAGTCCCCCGCAGGATGGAGTCTCCCACAACAAACGCCTTTCACTTTGACTTGGGGAGAGCATGATCAGAGGTCAGGAAAACAGATCTTACGATGACAGGCTGAGAGCCATGGGACTCTTTAGCCTGGAAAAGCGTAGGCTCAGGGGTGATCTGATGGCCACCTACAAGTTTATCAGGGGTGACCACCAGGATCTGGGGGAACGTTTGTTCACCAGAGCGCCCCAAGGGATGACGAGGTCGAATGGTCACAAACTCCTGCAAGACCGTTTCAGGCTGGACATAAGGAAGAATTTCTTTACTGTCCGAGCCCCCAAGGTCTGGAACAGCCTGCCAGCGGAGGTGGTTCAAGCACCTACATTGAACACCTTCAAGAGTAAATTGGATGCTTATCTTGCTGGGATCCTATGACCCCAGCTGACTTCCTGCCCTTTGGGCAGGGGGCTGGACTCGATGATCTCCCGAGGTCCCTTGCAGCCCTAATGTCTATGAAAGTCTATGAAAGTCTGGGTGGCCATCTCTGAGGTGCCCAATGATGTGGCTGCAGAGCCCGAGGGGACCCTCGGGGTGCAGCGCGTGCCCATCCGTGTCATGCCTCTGGTAGGCTGGCTACAGCTGGGGCTGACTACTCTGGGGGGTCGCAGGCAGGATCTCATGCCCTCCCACGCCCTCCCCTGCTCGAACGCCGCGCTAACTCGAGCGCCTGTTTACGCAGCCAGTTCACGCAGCTCCCGTCGCGGGGCTCCCTGGGGGGCTGGGCTATGTAGGGGCCTGGGCGGGGGCTTGACCCGGCCCAGCACCAGGCAGCGGCCTCCTCCCAGGGAGCGAGGAGTTAACCCCTTCCCACCATGAGCCCGCTTACCTCCGGGTGTGCTGGGGGTCGGCAGGGGGCTCCGCGGCTGCTGAGGGGGTGTCTGGGGGGCTTCGGGGGAACGGGGGCACAGCGGGCTTCACCCACGCATCTCTCACCACTCCGGAGCCTAACTGAGCCTTTTTTTTTTTTTTTCCCCCTGTTTGGCTGGCCCTTTTAAACTGTGTGCATGCGCAGTGGGCCTGCCGTCAGGGAACGCTGGTTTCTCAGGCCAGGGGGGCCCTGCCCAGGATTTGGGGGGCCCTGCCCTACAGGAGGGGGACTGGTGAGTACCCCACTCTGGTCAGTTGCCCTGACAGTGAAGTAGTGCCTCCTGATTTCCAGCCTGAACCTACTCTCAGTCAACTTGTGGCTGTTTTTCCTTGTTGCTCTGGGAGATGCTCATGGGAACAGGGTCTCACCCATTCCCCTCTGGTCCCCCCTGGTAAGTTTATAGATGGCTGTGACTGCCTGGCCTCGAACAGTTGTTTATGTGCAGCCTTGGCCCAGATGGTCGGAACTGGACGTCTTGAAGTTTGTAAACCAAGAGGCAGATGTTGATCACCTAGGTGGCAGACTCACCTGCCATAACTAACTTTGAATGTAATTTCAGTTGGGGGGGGCAAACCACCTGGGGTTCCTTCACGGTGGGTAGTCCACTAGGCAGCTGTCCATGGGACTCCAGCTCCCCTACACCCCCGCCTCAGTCCAACCTTAGGTGGGTCACTGGATCTTATCAGCCGCTCCTCCAGTGCTGTTCTGGTCTTGACCCTAACATCCTCTTCAGCTTGTCATGTCCCAAGCACTTTTTCCTGGGGTGACTCAACTGATCTGCTATCCAGCCTGAGCAGGTCTTCCTCCTTCTCTAAGCTGCCTCAGGCCTGGGACCTGAAAAAGGAAGGGCGGAAAGGAGCTGCCTTGTCAGCGCCTTTACTCTGTGTCCTGTTCCTTCAACAGGGACTTCCTTTCTGGCTAAGAGACTTAGTCCCCTGACGTTGTTGCTCCCACCTCACAACCCCTCCAAAAGGGGGTAAAGAAAAAAAATGAAACCAAAATTACGAGTTAGGGAGGGTCTGTCTAAATTTCCTACCCTAGCCCTACTGCTAAGATATGGACCTACCTCCTTATCACTCTTGCTATGAATCTCTCTGTCCTTGTCCCTGCTAGCCAGTACCCCCCTCCTGGTACCTGGGACCTCTGTGGTAGATGACCCGTAGTCTGCCCAGGGATAGCCACAGCATCTCTTCTTGGGCCATCACTCCCTTCACACCATTGAATGCGGCTTGCCGAATCCTCCTTCCCCGATGTCGTCCGAGGCATTCCACTTCCAGTGCCCCGCGGTCCTTTTGGGTCTCATTGGCCGTTGTTTGTGTTGTAACCTGCTGCCAAGCCTGCTATTGCTCCACCAGGCTTCCTCTTTGGGTGCTCATACCAATCTCCACTGATGTAGAGAGCCTCCTCTGGCTCTCTTGCTCCCCGGGCACACCAGCCTTTGCCGGTGCAGAGAGCCTCTGCCGGCTCTCCCTCCTCCCAAACACGCCAGTTGTCACTGATACAGAGAGCCTCTGCTGGCTCTCTCACCTGTGCAGATCTGCCATCATCACCACTGAGAGTCTTCACTGACTCTCTCTCCCCCTCTCCTCCCCAGCCTTCGCTGGTGGTCCTTTTTATTTCTGCTGGCCAGTGATTGCCGATGACATCACCGGTTGGCTTCAGCTGAATAAAGGCACAGTTTACAACCTGCGCAGGATCCCTCATTCACTCCGGCTGCAAGTGGGCCAGAAGTACTTCCGGTGCATTTCCAGGTTTGCTGCTAAGCACATCATGGGTCCCCCCTGCACTCCTGTGGGACGCTTCCTGCACCACAGCATCGCAGTGATCACAAGCCTTGAGGTATGTAGAAAAAACTTTTAAAGCTGTGTCTATGCCTGAATTGCTGATTCTCTGAATCATTATCGAACCTTCAGATTTTGTTTCGGCTGAATTGAATCAGGGATAGTGATTCAAATCAATTAATCTAATCACTGTACACGGGCCAGATCCGAATCCGAATCGAATAGGTTCTGCTTTGCACACCCCTAACATCTATGTAAGTGCTTTGTTTGTTTTCATTTTAAGACTAATCGTAGGCATACAAACCATGTCTTTCTGTGGTAGAAAACAAGCAGAAATGAACTATTGGGTGAGAGCTCAGCCCTTCTTCCCATACCATGATAAAAGCAAAAACCTTTTATCTTTCCTCTATGGATTATCCATAGTTTTTTATTTTCATTGTTTGGTATTTCTTAATATTGCATGTGTATGGCTTTATGTTTAATTGCATTTAATTACTGTAGGTTTCTGTTTTTGATTGTTCCTTAGCTATTCCATATTCAGTGCTAGCAAGCCTTTTCCCAGACAGCATGTGCATGAGTGTGTATGTGCTCTCACAAGTATTTACCACATGTTGCATTCAGGGCCTTTCTCTAGTTTTGTTTGATTTTTATCACAATCTGCCCTTGATTCTAGGACTACTTCCTGAACAGCTTTTGATTTTTGCAAGCTGTGGCAACGTACATGCAAGAAAAACAGTTGTGAGCTATCCTGGGAACCTGCACTCTTCCACCCTTACTTCACCTTGGTTAGCTGAGGTTAATGTCATGGTAAATGAAATCCTTCCATGAGTAATGCTTAAGGATATTTTACTGAACTGTCTTATCTATAAAGACATTTCCTGAGCTGCTTTCTTATCCCGTCTTGGATGTGCATTACAGTTTCCTGGCATTGTTTTTTTTTGTTTTGTTTTTCATTTTCACCCTTGCTATTTTTATTTTCTGTCACACTTTTTAAAAGAGTTTCTGCTGAGCTGATGGTATCCAGACTGCTTAGGTCATTTCTTTCTTCAGATATATTCTCTGTCCCTCTCTTGCTCTTACTGACATCCCAGCCCCCATCTTTAGTTTGCTGGACTTATCTCCTATTTACTCGGTATCTTGGTAATTCAATATTGTAGACAGTCTACTGATACAGCCCAGTCAAGACACAGTTATGCCAATTACACAGGGTTCTTCTGTAAAGACGTCATCTTGCCCTTTCAAACAATGTTATTATTTGAACAGGTGTGTAAATCTAGGAGGCACTGTGCAGAGAAATAAACCAAGCACATGTTATTTTGACAAGAATAATTACAGCTTTGTGATATATCTTCAGAACACACAGTTTGTGTCTCCAAAACTCTCTTTAAAAAAAAATTACTAATTCAACTGTAAATACAGATAACACTGAGCCAAAAACAACAATCACTGTCTAGATGTTATCCAAAGCACTCTGTTGCACGGAGACTTTCTATTATATTATGCCCACACAACTATGTTACAATTGCAAACTGGCACTGATAGTTAGGATAGGCCAGAATTAGGGTTGCATTGGTAAATCTAATATGATCCTCCTATAAATATAATTTATGATATGATCATTAATCAACACACCTTTTCTACTTATTTATTCAATGTACCTGGAGGATGGGGCTGACTTAGTAACCTGTTGTTCAATATTTTATTTTATCCTTGTTGTGGTGTGTATGTCCTAGGCCTTATTTTTTGCAGACTGATTTAGTGAAAGGTTTTAGTAGAATTATTCCTCGTGGAACTTTATGTGACCCTCCTCACAATAGCATATTGAAGCTTCTCAGACATTAAGGGCTTCTTAATCACAGCATCCCTGCAAAGGGAACAGGTGCTATCATTCCCCATTTACAAAAGAGGGACCATGGAGCATGAAGTTACAATTTTACATGCACCTTGATGGTTCATTTGAATAGTCTAGTCAATTGGAATACTCCTCTGAATCCCTTATTGTTGCTGTTATCATTTATGCATAAGAAATCCAGGGAAAAACAAATGTGTCTTAGCAGAGATCGTGTAACACTGAGGTATGAGCAGAGTCTGGAAAGCTGTGACATGGAGTTGTGACATGGGCAAGAGTCAAGGGGTAGGGAG